>NW_021621098.1:1921678-1986833 GCF_004785775.1 Grammomys surdaster
AACCACAGCTCCCAGGGTCTAAACCACCAGCCTGGGAGCACTTAGGGAGGGATCCAGAGCTTCAGTTGAATATGTAAGAGTGGAGGGCCCTGCTGGGCATAGGTGGAAGAAGAGAACCTTGACCTCATGAAGGCTGGATGCCCCAGGGGGTGGGAATTTTGAGGGTGGGGAGGTGGGAGTGGGGGGGGGTAGATAGAGGTTACATCCACAAGAAGAAGGAGGAGGGGTGAAGGGATTGGGGGTTCCTGGGTGGGTGGGGGATGGGGTAAGGGGATAACATAGGAAATGTAAATAAAACATCCAATAAAAAAATAAATAAGTAAATATCATTATACATGAAAAAAAAGAAATTATAAAAACAGTACCGAAGATCCAAATGACCAATCACCATGTAAGTAAGAAAAACTCAAAAGATAACCAACATTATACTGTGTACTTAGGGGGCTTTTCCTTAAATCCCAAGATAAAATCAGAAGCAACTTAGGTTATATTTTGAGTAGTGATTTTAGGTGAAGATTATTAATTTTACCAATATGTTACAAAAAATAAAATGTTGGGAGCCAAAAAAAAAAAAAAAAAAGAAGAAGGGAAATTCATTGGGCTGGAGAGATGGCTCAGTCGTTAAGAGCACTGACTGCACTTCCAGAGGTCCTGAGTTCAAATCCCAGCAACCACATGGTGGCTCACAACCATCTGTAATGAGATCTGATGCCCTCTTCTGGTGTGTCTGAAGACAGCAACAGTATATTCATATGTAATAAATAAATAAATCTTTAAAAAAAAAAGAAGGGAAATTCACATGATTTGTGAAAAAAAATTGCACATCTCTGTGTTTAAAAAAGATCAAATACTTACTGATGTCTTCAAAATGAAATGCAAGCTTCCGCTCACCATTTACAGCTTCTGATTTCCTGACTGGGTATACACAAATTCTTCCTGGAGCAAATACATTTTTTTCTTCATTTACTGAAGTAACGATCTTTAGTTCAATTTATGTCAAGAAACTTAAAATTTGATTCTGCCTCTTAGCTGCTTTCCAATCCTACCACTGCATTGTGTACCTAATAAATTTTGGCAATAAAGAAAAAAGAGAAATTTGGAGAGCAAGTTAGCTGAGATGGCTTGGCATATATATATATATATTCTTCATGTTATTGAAGATGCAGATCAGTGATGACTAACATGCTTAGGAGATATATTAAAGATAACATTAGGTATGATGGTCTATGCCTATAGTCTTAGCATTTATGAGGCTGAGGCAGGAGGATCATATGTTTGAAGCAAGCTTGGATTTCATAGGGAGATTCTATTAATTAGAGAGAGACACAGAGAGATGACAGAGAGAAACCAGAAAAATCAGCTGAGTGTCGAAATCATGATAACCAATTTTTATTTTGTACATATTATTTTTAGAATGTCAATGATTGCTAATTGATAAAGAAAGACTAGCCCATAGTGGATGAGCCTGGATTGTATATAAAAAGGTACAACTAACATGGCCCTGACTGAAAATCAACAATCAGGATTCCCCTGTGCTTCCTGTCTCCAGCTTCCTGCCTTGAGTTGCTACCTTGCCTTCCGTAGTCCTTTGAATAAGAAATGTCCCCATGGGCTCATATACTTGAGTCCATGGTCCACAGTTGGCAGCTTTGTAGGGAATATTATGGAATCTTTGGGAGATGTAGCCTTGCTGGAGGAAGGGCAACACTGGAGTGGGCTTTGAATGTGTATAGCCTTGCCTCACATCTAGCCTTCTGCTTCCTTTGTACTGATGAAATGTGATGCATGAGCTTCCTGCTCCTGCTGCCATACTTCTCCACAATTAAGAACTCTTTGTCTGGAACCAAAACCCCAGATCAACTCTGTTCTATCAGTTGATTTTGATCATGGTATTTTATCACAGTAATAGTAACCAGCACATCTTTCCTCAATCTGAAATATAAAAGAAAACAAACCCTTGCCCCATGTTGGTCTTAGTCAGAGTATTATATCACAGCAATGGAAGGAAACTAGGACAGATGAATGAGAAAAACATCTTGCTTATTTAAAGGACAATGTAGTTATCCAGAAGGAGTATAGGAGATAGGCAAGCCAAGCCTGTTGGAGCCAGGAGCCCTTTGTGCATATCCATGTATGCTGGTTGGTAATGAAGTGACCATGTGTAAGCAATGACACACTGTCAACATTTGCCATGACCTGATGAAGTGCCTGCCGGATGATGAGTTTAAAAAATAGTGTAAGGTATTTTTAAAAGCATGGGAAATACCTTCATAAAGTATAATATATATGAATATTATATATAAATATTAATCGTGATTTTCAAACCTTTGCTGGTGATTATCGCAGCAGTTGTTCATTACGTACAAGATGACAAAGTAAATTTATAATTCCAATTCAGTTTTTCATAGTCAAGAAGAAATAAAAATAAAAGTATAGAATTGAAAATATCTGGTTGCTCTGAATGATTAATTATCTGCCAAACACTATTGGTACATTTATAGTACTACAGAATAACAGAGTTATTCACATAAATTTAGTTCAGGTTTCAGTAAGCCTTCTTAAATGGACTTTTCATTTTTAGTATTTTAAATGTGAATTAGGGAAAAAACTTTCACTCCTTAAGAGATAAATTTTTTGAATAAAAGAAATGCTTTTCACTTTTTATGTCACCCAGAAAGACAGGTAGTCATTGACAATAGACACTGATTGAACTTTTCTTCTATACCAAGCACCATGCCAACCTTGACGCCATAAAGATAAATAAGATCTGTGGTCTGTCTTCAAGGACTTTCTAACCCAAAATGCAGATAAGTCACATGACCAGCTAGTACATGAAAGGCTAAGTGCCCTGACATTAATGGGCCCAGTTCCTCTGGCACTTTTATAACAAGAATATGTGATTTCTTTTTTATCTTTGTCCTTCTCATAGCAATACTTCATATGATTATATGAATGTGAAAGGGTTCATTTTCCCAATTTATGGGACAAAAAAGGGCTGTTCCAATATTTAAAACAAAAACAACACAATGTAATTTATAAGTACATTTTATTTATGTTTTATTTTTAATATTCTCAATTATGTGCAGATGTATATATCTATGTGTGCACATGAATGCAAGTTCCTGTAGAGTTCCAAAAAGAGCATTGGATCCCCTGGAACTAAAATCATAGGTGATGGTATGTTGTCATGTAGGTGCTGGGAACTGAATGGCAATCCTCTGCAAGAGCAGTATCTGCCCTACCCACTGACCCAGACACATTTTAGAAATAGTCAAGCTATTAGCAAGGACTCTAGGGCAGAGTAACAAGGAATGAGGGTCATTCCAGCGTATGAAAAAGTTAAATCATGCATTTTGTTACAGACAGCAGAGGAAAAATACAGAATGCAGTAACGATATCAGAATAATTTTCTTTACTAGTCACCCTTAACTCTAAGGCATCTACAATGCTCAACTAAAATCTTCAGAACTTCAAAATGCTGAAGAAATTGTTCTTTGAAGCACCATGTTCTAATGTTTCTCATACTGGCTATCTCTACACTCTTGTGAAACATTGCCTAGGAAATCAATCAGGTATCCCCTACCTACAATTGTACTAATGGCAGGGTAGTTCAGAAAGAACAAGTAGCAGTGAGTTGAGTTGATTCCAGGGGTATGAAGACCACTGAATGAAGAAGGATGAGATGATACTGTCAATGACCCCTAGGTTATATCCTGGAGTCAAAAGAGATATTCCAAAATTCTCATATATTTTGAATATATGAATCTGATAGGTTTCTTTCCCTTCCATTAGTGATGCAAATAGACCAGGTCAGACCAGATTAAAAGCAGGTAAAGACAGGAGTATTAGGAAGGCACTCTCATGCACATTCTCACAGGAGGAGGTCAATAGAATCCACCATCTGGGCTAAAGCAAGGGGGTTTATAGAGCTTAGGGAACGAGTGATGACATGTCAACTAGGAGCTAGAAATATGTCCACACATGGTCAAAACCTGAGCCCCTGGGTGGGCACTATTGGGTGGGATGCCAGGAACAAAGAGATTTGGAGTGTGTTTACTTTGGTAAGTTACACCGTGCAGTTAGTTTAAACCGTGTGTTAATCTGGTACAAGACTCTGGTAGGACCTACATGGCAACTTGTAATCTCTCTGGTTCCAGGAGATCCAATGTTCTTTCCTGAACCCTACAGGCACCTGCATTCACGTGAACATATAGACATACACATCTGCACATAATCGAGAAGATTAAAAGGAGTGATGGCGTGTTAGCACAGAGTTTTCTTTGAGCAGGCAGGGAGTTTGCTCTGTGTGAGCACTGTTGAGGGGGAGCAGATGGAGTTTTCTGGGCTGTGCAGGAGTGAGCACGAGTTCCAGCCTAACAGAATCCATTAGGATAAATAGATCCATGAAAATCATTCCAAAATGAGGGTTAGTGATGATTGACAGACACCAGTTAACCCCAGGGTTTATCAGATTTGCCAAGTTTTCATATTGTCAATTGAAAGAATGGTGGTTGCTATGGAGTTAAGTAATAGAGCCAAAGCATATAAGAATATTTCAGAGTAGCATAAGGTCAAGAAGCTAGACTGAAAATCTAATACTCAGTCATACTGAACAGATGGCTGTTGTGTAAAAATTTCCTAGGGGATTGAAACATTCCATTCTACAGAGAAGCTCCTTAAAAAGGAAGATGGTACAAATATCAAAATAGCCCCAGGAAGTCCCTGCAATTAACCAGATTCCCTAGCCCTCTTCTTCCCAAAAACAAACAATCCAAGACATGGGGGAGCCAAGCTTCAAGGAAGACTCTGAGATCAGACCAGCTGCCTGAAAGAAGCAGAAAGCAACCAAGTTTCCTGGAAGAGGTTTAGACCAACTGAGTCACTTGGAAGGCACATTCTCCAAGCTATTGATATACTTAGAGACTAGGCAGTATGCTCCATGTTTTCTAGCTTCTGTGCACTATTGCCCAAGCTGTGGTGAACTCTGGTGATGCATCTAACACTGAGTTATTTCTGCTCTTGTAAGTAGCCCTTACCTTTACTCCTCTAAGTGACCCAATAAAACTCATTGATTCGCCAACTTGGATGTTGGCAGTATCCATATTTTTGTCCTCATAGGCTTGCTATCTGGGATGAGTAGATAAGTGTATTACATCTCCCCAGGAAAAATGTTTTCATACAACAGTGGTTACTCTCTTCTTGCTTCAGTGTGCGAGCACTCATGCACACACACACACACACACACACATACACACACACACAGAGACAGAGACAGAGACACAGAGACAGACAGAGAGGGTCTAGGGTAGAGAGACCACACACATAGACAAAAAGATAAGAAAAGAGTGTTAGAATCTTTATTGCTAATTAGAGAACAAAATCCTAAAGCCTATATTAATACTATAATGAATGGCAATTGGAGGGCAGCCATCAAGTCGATTGTAAGGAGTCCCCAGGATGAGAAGGAAATGCTCAAATAAGAGCCTACTTCCTGTTCGATTCCAGAGTCTTGCACCAGATTAACACATGGTTTAAATAAACTGCAGAGTGTGACTTGTCAAAGAAAACTCAGCTATATGACTGACTATTGTGTTCTGATGTTAATAAGATGGCTCAACACTTAATGTTATTGTGTTCATTAGTGTGTTAGATTTGTAGTGTGCCTTTTTAAGGTAGGTAGTAGCTTAGAAAATAGCTGATCTTTGGGGCAAGAAAGGAACATGGTTCTAAAATCAGAAAGGTCCCCTAAAAGAAAACTTCAGCAGTATCAAAGGGACAATAGGCCGCTCTGATTCCTGTAGAAAAGAAATCTCTTTCTTCTAGTTGCAGTAATGGAACAGCCTTCACTGGCTTAAAAGGAAACCTGCACATCAAAGCACAAATGGCACTCAGCCTGCTCTCAGAATCATGTCAGGAGGCAATGTGGAGTTAACTGAAAACCTCCTGGCTTGGCTGATAGACATCTGTGCAGACACCAGCACAAACCAGACCTAAATGGAAGTAGATAAAACCAGAGAGGGAAATGCATGTGACTTGAGAATCAATCCCCAGCATTCTCCTCCTCCTCCTCCTCCTCCTCCTCCTCCTCCTCCTCCTCCTCCTCTTCCTTCTCCTCCTCCTCTTCCTCCTCTTCCTTTTCTTCCTCCTCCTCCTCCTCTTCCTCCTCTTCCTCCTCTTCCTTTTCTTCCTCCTCTCCCTCCGTCTCCTCCTTCTTCCTCTCTCTCTCTCTCTCTCTCTCTCTCTCTCTCTCTCTCTCTCTCCCCCAGCCCTGTGTGTGCATATGTGTGTAAGTATGTTCATGTGTGTATGTGTGTGTGAGTGTGAGCATGGATCTGTGTGAGTGTAGAGTGTATGTAAATTTATCTTTTATGTGCCAAATGTAATTGTCTCAGAGTCTTACTGCTGAATAAGCTCATCCTTTCTAGTTCTTTCTGAACTCTAGTTGACTAGTTTAACTCAGCTATTCTGGCTTAAAACTTGTCTCCAAGCAGACTGATTCAAACTGGGTTATCTTGGCTTCTCACTGAATTTCTTTGCTTGGCCTTTAACTTTGGCAATCTATTCTAAATGTCTGACTCCTTCTTATTCTCTGACTCCTTCTGTCTTCATCTGTTACCTGTCTCTGCAAAACTGTACCCTCCCTCTCTCTCTGCACTGATCTCTTAGTTGTCACTTTGTCTGCCTCTCAATTAGAAGTGTCTTACACTGTGATTAAAGGTATACTAAAGATGGGTCTGCATTCCAGCCTGAGGGATTAAAGGTGTATACTAAAGGAGTATCTATATTCCAGCGAGAAGGATTAAAGGTATGTGACTTGTCTACATCACAGCCAGATCACACACACACCTAGGTCTTTGGATGCAATCCCTTGCCTGAGTAGCCATGTTGCTGAATTAAAATTCCTCTACAAGTATGTGTACATGTATGTGTGTATGTACGTGTGAGTATATGGTATGTGTGTGCACGCACATGCATCCTCAGCACCATTGGTGCACTCTTGGGTATTTGTTACAATATCAGGAAGCTGACTGACCTTAGTTAACATGAGTTTCCAATCTTCCAGAAACTTCACCTTGAGCCATCACACCATTGTGCTTTTTAGCCTCAAGCCCTTCCAGCTTGTTCTTTCTGAAGTGTTCATTGACATGGCCATTTGTATAAAAATTTGTGACTTCTACTGTGTAAAATGGATGGAGCGCTGTGCTATTAATTGAGACAAGATCACACCATGTTTCCTGGGCTCAAGCATCCCTCCCACCTCAGCTATGAATAACTACCACTAGAAGCATAAAGTACTATGTCAAGTCAGTTAAAAGATGTTTGGCATCTCAAGTAAAGGACACTGTGGTGAGGTGTGTCTGAGTTGCCTTGTTCCCATTGTTGTGACAATGAGAAGAATAATAGATGATTGAGTTAATGGTGGTATGATCACATGACATCTCTGACTAGGTAGGAGAGGTGGTGTGGGGAGAGTAAATTTGAATGCAGTCTGGAAGCAGGGTTCTAATCCCTAGAGCTTACCCCACAAGGTGCCATTCCCTTTAGCAAGGTCTCATCAGCTAAAGGTTCCAAAACCTCCCAACATAATCATCTCATTGTAACAAACCATAATGCAGACCAGCTGTCCGAGGCCCAGGGATGACATACATTCTGATTTATTTCTAAAATGATTTATCACATAGCTGTTCATTTTCTAGAGGAAAAAAAGAGAGTGGAGAGAATCTACCTCTATTAAAACTAAAGTGAGTGGGCTTTCTGAATTCTTTCCCTTCCCGATTTTATTTTTATCATGTATTTATTTTCCAGACAGCCTCTCACTAAGTAACCAGTTACTACAAAACTCTGGATTCTCATTTTTTCTCTGGACTCCTGGACCATACAGAGCTTCCCGGTGACTTTGCCTTCTTTGGTACCATGATCTCAGCAATACATCTATCATCCCTGCCTTTTGACCTAACGTGTATGAGCCACATTACATCAGAGAAAGTGCCAGGGTCAGAAATTAATATTCTAGAATTATAATGACATATGAATCTATCCACTTATATCTTCTGTAATATTACAGAATAATATTATTCATTTCTAAAATATTAAAAGAAGCAAATGTATTGCAAAGTTTGCTTCCAAATATGATTCCAAATGGGTGAAGCTTGTTTGCAGCTCTATGCTTAAAAAAAAAAAAAAGGTTCCGCAGGCCTCCTTACATACTGGAGCCTATTCTAATTTTTCCTAGAAATTTTAAACAATTCTTCATTGGTTATTGACAAATACTCACAATAGGTTCCTGGAATGGATCAACCTTCTCCATCTTTCCCTTGTACATCATCTTGCAAGTAAAAGCTTTATGTGAGTAATTTAAGAGTTAAATTAAGTTGCCTGTGATCCTTCATGGTTTCCTTTCTCCATGTACACAGTTTACATGGTAGGGCTCGTGCAGAGTATACGGAAGGCCCCAGGTCCCACTGGGGAACTCACATTACACATTTTATAACACAAGCAGCTGTGTTATATGCTCAGATTTAACCCTCAAACACAAGCAATCGGCTACTCTCCCCTCCCAAAGATGAAATCCTCATTGGTTGTCCAGTGCAGAATTGTCAGTACTGAAGCCACACATACACAAAAAACAAAAACATACTCAGCATACTTTTTATATGTATTTATGTATATACATACATATGTATGTAGCAAATATAATCAAAGAAAAAGAGGCTACCCACGTGAGCGTGGGGATTCAAGGAAGAGTAGCTGGAGGGTCTGGAGGAATAAAATCAAGGGAGCAAGTGGTATAATTCTATTTCTATATATATATGTGTGTATACTTATTTTTAAACCTTTATTTTAGGTGCATGTGGCTGTGAACATTTGGAGGTCATAGAGATGATTTTCATCAGGTATCATGTGGACCTGAAGAATTAAACTTAGGTAGTCAGGTTTGGTGGCCAGTATCGTCACCTGCTGAGCCATTTTGTCACCCTAAAGACATTAGAAAACAAATCCAAAACAGAACAAAGGGTTTTTTTTTACCAAATGGAAAATAAATTTCTTTGAAATATTTTAGTTATGTGTATATTAATTAATTATCATAAAAAGGTGAGTAAAATTTTCCAGAAACTTGCTTTCTCTTGGACAATAAGGCCAAATAGTATATATGTCATTTGAAGAGGAAAAAGCCAGACATCATACTAACAAATTTGCGTACATAAAAGCACACCATTCTCTTTGTGGGGCAGGTGAATTTAATTTCTTAGGATAAAGAGATTAAAACAAAATATGAATTTGATTCTTGTTCATTTGAAGAAGACAAAATAGTGTCTAGCCTGAGACAGAGGCACCATATGGAGACAAACACAGGCAGTAAAAGGAGATTCAGACAAGGTGTCTTGCCAACTATTCTCAGTTTTAATCTGTTTACCAATAACATTCCAGCTAGCTCTAAAGGTCTTTCCTTTTACCTCCAAGCTTTCAGGCTACAGTAAGAATATGAATATGTATAAGTGGGGATAAATGATTTAGCTAAGATTTATTCTGTTAGCTAAGAGAGGCTAGAGGCAATTCCACATTTGCATTTTTATCATTAACTCCTTAAAGAAGATTACATAAATTCTCACTTATCTAGTGTTTTCCAAAACTTTTCTGCATCAAATTTTGAATCAAATATTATATTCAAAGCAGCAAAAAAATAAAACAACTCTTTTCCTGAGATTTCACTCTTTTACACCTACATAATTTGGTAGAATCTTTTGATTTTTTTTTCTATGAGAAAATTTCAAAGAGTATTGTCCATGCAAGGGGTATTGTGATTTCTGAGAGACTGATTAGTGATGTCTGTAGAACAGAGCAACTCTTGAAGATGTGGTGAGTGAACATGAATGAATCAAATGCTTTTAGGCAAAAAGCATTTTTTTTTTTTTGCTGCTTTGAATATAATGTTTGACTCAAAAAAATACGTTGTCCTATTCTCTCTCTCTCTCTCTCTCTCTCTCTCTCTCTCTCTCTCTCTCTCTCTCCCTCTCTCTCTCTCCCTCCCTCCCTTCCTTCCTCCCTTCCTTTCTTTTTTCTTTCTTTCTCTCTTTCTTTCTTTCTTTTTTGGTAAACAAAGTGTAATGGTGATTGCTAGGATGATCATGGACTGAAACAAAGTGACTGACATCATTACAGGTTAAGGAAGGCACACATAAATGAAGACTTCAAAGACAGGTAAGTTGAACATGGTTCCTTAAGTGCAGCTGTGGGCATGGCATCTCAGTGTGAACAACTGTCTCCCATTATGGTCCACGGTAGTCTCTCATACAGGCATCCCACACAAGGGTGACTCTGAGTGAGCAGAAACTCTTACAAATGAAAATTCACACATTGAATTAAATATAACTGTGATGCTATTATTTTAATGTATATTCAGACAAAGTAGTGACACCCTTAAGATGAACTATTACTAATTGTACTAGAACAAAAGGATGTCGCTGGTGAAATGTTTCTGAACTTATGGGGGTTTTAAAATTCTAAATGTTTAGAAAACAACTAATTTCTTAGTAACTCATTTGGCAAAAACAATCACAAGACAAAGACTTTATACGTCACAAGTTTAAAATGTCAAAATTGGAGGGTTCATATAAAATAGTTTATAGAAATACATGTAGAGAGACTTAAATGTTTCTAAATTAGAAGACTGTAAATCCATTCTTTAAGTTTTACACCTAAATAAAGATAACTTGAATTTTAAAGTTCATCAAGAAGCTTCTCTTTGCAGTAGACAGTGATCAACACAGAGACCCACCACTGGTCAGCATCCACAGAATAAGAAAGCAATGTTCTCCAGACAACCTAGGGCATATATGAATTTGCATCAACTGGAACCATATGTCTAAGATATGAGCAAATCCAAACCAGACAAAAAAAGGATTCATTATGGAGGTGTGGAGGTGGGCATGAAATCCAACCACTAACTAAGGAGTTATTGGGATTTGGTAGCTATGGAGAGAGGAAGAGTCAATTTTCTCTAGGGTATGACTTCTTGAAGGCCATCCATGACCCAGGGCAGGCCTAAATCCTGAGTATTTGAGGAAGTACACGTTAGACTCCACAGGGTGGTGCAGAGAGAGAACATGAAGTTGGTTAGGTCAGAAAATTAGGGTAGATCTGGGGCCAAAGTGATCAAGATATGTTGTATGAAGTTTTTCAAGAGTTGACATATTATTATATATTATAAAGTAATATATATTATAATAATATAATATAAAACATATAGTTAAATAAATTGAAAATCAAGCATAGGTCCAAGTTAAAAATTAATAATATATATGGACAATCAATAAAGTTAAAACTTTGTTCTTTGAAAGCATTAGCTGTTTGATAAGTATCAACCAAGACCAATAGACCATATGTGCATATTCATGTGTGGCCATGTTTTTGTGCAATGCTGTCTATGAAGAAAAGCTTTCTTTACTAAGAATTTGATTTTTGAATAGCTACAAGATATTTAGATTTCATTTTTATCATGTAGCAACTTTAGTAAACAATATTTTCAAATGATTCATCTTTTATACATCCCCTCTCTAATCTATCTATCTATCTATCTATCTATCTATCTATCTAACTATCTATCTATCTATCATTCCTGTGTACCTGTATTTACCTAACCGTCTAACAGTATAAATGGATATCTACACATATTTAGTGGCCCATTAATCACAAAAGAGAAAATAGAGCCTTCAGACAAAAAACCTGGCAGAGATCACCTTAACAAAACAATCAAAGTTAACATCTCCAACATGGCAACAAACTGAAATTATGTATGTCTTGTGACATATATATCATTGGCGTGTAAGATTCCTGGCCAACTAAAACCAGAATGTAATTATGAAGAGACATCAGACTCACTCAAAAAAAACTTTCCTGAACTCCTTAAAGCATCAGAATGAACAAGGACAAACACAGCCTGGGGAAAGTTTCCAGAATAAAGCCACTAAGTGCATGCACCAATGATATCTGGCTAGATCCCAGCCTGAAGAGAAATAACTGTGAATAACATCACTGCTAAAACTGATGAAATTTGAACATCACTGCTGATTTTATGTTAATTTGAATTAATATTTTGTTTATTTTATTATCTTATATAGTAAAAGTGACCTTTGGATGAGAAAGTCAATATAAATATTTAGCAGTGATAGGGTGTGATGCTTCCAAATTACAAGAGGCTCAGAAAGATTTTTCTATGTTTAGTCTATGTATTCACATGTAGTTCTTGCCCTCTGTCTGTGGGTTCTTAGTGTTTGTGGACTCAACTATGTTAATACATCTCAGTTAACACAATCAAGATAATGTACCACAGGCCTACTCACATTTCTATCTTCTAAGTAATTGTAGATTCTGCCAACATGACAATTAGCACTAATCACCATAATATCTATGACAGTCTCTGAATCAATTCTCCATAGGACAAAGGGATGACTGTGTATGTATATAAAAAGGTACATTAGGAGAATGATGGGCAATTGTGACAAAATATAAACTATAGGTCTGATTCAGTACTTACTTTATGCTGGTTCCTAAAATCTTACAGCTTTTCTGCAAGCTTGAAAATATGTAAAGATTCAAAACCATCCCTCCAGTTAAGTAAATTAGAATCTTTATCTCCTATTTAGCCTAGCCATCTCATAAGAAAACAGTCTTTAGTAAAACCATGAGACCATTCTGAGGCAAGGTAGTTCTTCTTATTGCTGGGCAAGCACAATATGCCATGTCCATTTTGGCTCATTGAAATATTATTTAATATGCATCAAGAGAAGCCTTGGGGACACAAAATCAAATACTACTCATTGCTTCCTAGTGAAAGAAGAGACTGAATGAGTCAGGACAGAAAATTGGCAATGAAGAAGATAGGGCAAGAATAAATAAGAGGTACACTAAATTACTTTCTGGGAGTCATCAAAGGTTACCCCAATGAAGCATCAATAACGAGGCCTAAAGGACATACATGTTATCGGATGGAAGCCTGTATGCAAGGGAATAGAAACTGGGGTTCTGAGTAAGAGGAGGAAGGAAAAAGACCAGAGAGTGTCAGAAAACGGGCACCTCTATTGGAGGAACAGCTGCATCACATAGACCCTCCAGTCCCAGCACTTGGCAAGCTGGGTGACTGTCCAAAGCCAACACGGGGCTTGGCCTTGCTTAGCAGGACATACAGAAGCTCTTGTTCTGGAGCAGTGCTGGAAGTGGTCTCACCAGGGTCTAAGGAAGCAGACCTTCATTCTGGTACCCCTCACCCTTCTTCTCAGGGTTCTTTTCTGCTGCTAGTCTTTAAGGCAAGGGTTCTCAATCCTTGCGTCATGATACCAAAGGAGGGTCGGATGATGCTTTCACAGGAGCTGTATGTCAGATATCTTGCAGATCAGATATTTACATCACAATTAATAATCATAGCAAAATTACAGTTAATAAATAGAAACAAAGCTAATTTTATGGTTAGCATCACTATAACATAAGGAGTGGTATCAAAGGGTTAGAGAACTAGGAAGGTTGGAAAATTCCCTTAGAGTCTAGGGAGATATCACACCAACAATGGGAGCGAAGGCCCATTCATCTGGCCTGCCAGCTCATAGTAAGGGATGTGACTCATAGTAGGCATACAGAATTCAAAACCAGCTGGCTTCTTGCTGCACACAAAGTGTGTAATGGATGTGTATACGAACCACATTCCTCTGATCATTAACAGGATTATTTCCCAATTTTTCATCTTGTTCTCTCTCAAAAGAATCTGAAAAATTCATGGAAACTCTAAATGGCATTGTTCACAGTGCTTTTAGCAGTGTGAGTGAATATAATTCTTTGTCCAACCATGAGCACCCATTTTTTTTTCATTCATAGAACAAATTCACTGAAGTGTATGCCACGTTGCCTTCAGGCATGAACATCTTGGAAGCAGAAATTAATTGTGAGAATGTTCTGCTCAATTGATAGCGTGCTGTGGCTGCTCAATACTTATTTAAAATATCAACAGAACTTGCTTTTTTGCTTTGACATTTGAACCAGCTATATAATGTCAGGCAAGTATTTTGATTCCCATACATCTACATGCCAAAGTTGAAAAATAAAGGACCTATTTTTCTCTGAGAATTGTTTCGTGCCTGTATCAAAATACCCAGTTGCCATGGTGACAGCTACTCTTGTAAATAGGGCAACTCTATCCCCCTATAGAAGCAAAAGCAACACAAAAGGGAGGCAAAATAAGCTAGGCAATAGGGAACAAAAGAGCCTGGGGAAAATCCCCACACTGAAGGAGATAAAACCTGTTCCAAATCGATGTGGAAGTCCTGGAAGGTGGCAGCATTCCCCTGCTGTTCTCCTCACCCAGACTAAGCAAAGAATTGAAGCAGAAAGCATGGAAGGATGTGCAGTGCATAGCTGTGCAAGGGTAGCACAGAGACGGTGTGTTTGCTGAGCATGGGGTAAATGCAGTATTAATAACGGCAGTAGAGTTCACTGGGGGCTTATTCTGAGACAAGTATCCAGCTCGATACTATATGTGCACACATACATTCAGTACTCATCACACTTCTGGGAAAGAGATCAATGGGCTATTAAGAAGTCAGGCTGGGGTTCCAATTTGTGCGTAACCTTACTGTAATGGCGAAAGGCCCATGCCGAAGGAATGTGTGCAGCTAGTGGAGATAAACTGGCCATGTCTGTGTTCTTGGAGTCAGAGTGGGAAGACAAAGAGAGGAACATTAGATGAGGTACTGCCAATCAAGAGCTAATCACAGCCTCACCACATAGCAACTCAGTTATGTCCAGCTAAGCTGCAGAGGGAAGGATGGGGGTGGGGAGAGGCAATGGAGGGTCACCCTATACAACGCCACCCTGAGGCAGAGCTGAATGCTTGGAAAGAGTCATGACTAGTAGAGAGCAGGCCTACAGATCAGCAAATGTTGTAAGGAGTGCAAATGGCTGTTGCGTAAATGTCAATACCACAAGAACAACAAATGAATATGGTCCAGCCCTTTAAAATGAGTCCCTTGGAAGCTGGAATGCTTGTTTTTAACAAAGATGCCAGCTGAGTCAAGTCCTCTGGAAAAGCTCTGTGTGACCACAGTCATTTGAAATCATGACTCATTGTGCCTGAGAACTGTATTAACCAGGCTCATCACCCACGTCACTCACTAGAGTGCACGAGGCAATACTGTCTGTTTAAAAATCAAATCCAATGTGGATGGATTAAGATTCTCCACTGAGAATTATGTTCCTGAATGTGTGGATAGTAGCAATAGCAACTGCAGAAAAGAAACTTCAACTTTTTTTTCCCATCAAGGGGAAACTTTGGTGTGAAAGGTGGCTTCACCAGCAGTTGCTTCGATATGGTCTCCACCCACCCACGTGCAGGGTTTGGTAGATTTCACAGAGCTCAACTACTGTACCAGAGACACTGCTTCGCTTATGGCTAACGCCTTGACATGGTGACCTAAGTAATGAAGATAGTATCAAACAAGTTGGTAGCTAATTGTGCCTTTCCTGTGCATAAACATTTTGTCACTGTTTTAATGTAAATCTTTTCATAAAGAAGTGTACTTCTTAAAATTCTGTGTCTAAAGGGGGGAAAGTCTTACTAAAAAGATGCAATTGCATGTTCCTGTAAGATTAACATATTTTTCACATCATTTGGTATATTGTTACCCTTTGAACTTTCCATCAATGATGAGTGTCAACTCAGACCCAGAAAAATCATAGTCATTCTGAGAAGAGTGACAGTGTCCACATGATATTGAGGGGCTCATGGATGTTTCCTGGCCTGATTTATACACAGAGTTCCGTGAAAACTGAAACTATGTGCAACCTATTAAGAAAAATATAAGCTCCTTGAGGGTGACACATTTTCTGTGATAGTATTAGACACCTGGAAAGGAGTCTGATACTTTAGCATCATAAATCATCACAATCAAAATTGCAAATTAACAATGAACGTAAGCAATAAGGGTGAAACAAAAAATGTTTTCTCATTTATTACCATTCTTCTGATTTAAAAGTATTAGTGTTTGTCTTCTCTGCAGTTCGTTTCTACTAGATACCAAAATACTTTGATAGTGATATTTACCGCTGACAAATTTAACTTGGTCAATATTTACATGATTTAGTTTTATCTCCATCATGTATCTTAAGAGTCAGTGCAGGATTTGCAGTCTTTGCTTCCCCTTTGGTACTCAGCAATAAGGACTCTCTTCCGTTGCTCTTCTTCAAATTGCATACACAGGCAAGCACTCCTTTTACCCTCCTTTCTCCACTGGCTCCTCACCAGGGATTAGGCTGTACTATTGCCAAGACCGTACTATCTTCAAAGACAAGCCCGTTCTTATGAGAGACAAAAATAAATAAATAAATAAACAAATAAATAAATAAATAAATAAAGCCAACCCAGTGTTTTGTGAAGCAACATCTAAAACCTTTGTGCATGTTCTCGTTCATCGGTACCTGCTCTAGAGTCTCTGGATTTATATTTATCAACGTACTACAGGATTCAAGCGTTTTCTCATATTGAAGTTCAAGACAATCATATTACAAAGAATGTTCATATTTTCACTCTCATTTTTAAAATCACTGAAGTTACCTTTACACAACCTCAGTGTCCCTCCCTCCCCATCCCATTTCTCATCTGTCACCCTCAAATGTCCCCTCTAGAAGATCTTTCTACTTATCATTCTCTTGGGATTTTTTAAATAGTGTTACTGAAAATTCTGTGACCTGAAATGAATCTTTTATCCAAACCTTTTTTATTAAGAAATTATTTTACACTTATTGAAATGCTATAGAATGACTTCAGAGTGCTTCTGTACAGTGTATTCTTAACCCAACTTCTGCAAAAGTCAACATTGTACATAATTCCATTATCAAATCTAGGAAGTTAACACTGGAAACACTCAGTAGCTGAAGTGTAAAACATTTCAGATTTTACCACCTTTTTTACACTAGTGTTTTACTTTTGTTCCCCTCCCCCATAGAGACAAAAATGTTTTATAAACATTAGTTTTGTATCCCCATCAACCCCAGCAGTCTATGATGGTTCCTTGGGGCTTCTTGTTGATCTTTGTGAACAATACTCAGAGTCCTGCCCACCTCTTCTCTATATGAGAAGTGCCGTGAGCATTGAGTCTAGGCACTTATTGCTTGAATGTATTCCAATACGATTCATCTTGTTCCATCACATTGTTCTTACAGCTTTCGTTGGGATGGCTTCTGTGGTGTGTAATATGTTCCTAGGACATTCTAAGCAATTCTTTACATTCTGGCACTGAAAAAAAATTCCAGGTTCCCATTTTTGTTTGTTTGTTTGTTTGTTTGTTATTTTGTTTTTGTTTCTTTAACCTGTTTATACTAATTCCTGGGGAAAGCTAGATTTTTTTCCAGCCTACTATTGGTTTCATGTTATTAAGAAATGACATTTAGAAGCTTAAATTTAGACATTGTTCATTTTCAATACTTAGACTGAATTTCTTTCGGGCTACTCTACAAAAAAGCTAGAAAAAACATATGCACACATTCATTTATACACACACACACACAGAGAGAGAGAGAGAGACATTCATATCAACACATCTTATTTAATTTAATATCACAGGATCTAGTTTGGTTGTTCCCCGTCCTTATTCATAGTTCAATTCTCTAATAAATGAATACCCTGGCTCTTGTTTATTTACAGTAGGATTGCCTACTTGTTCAGCTCCCATCTGCATATAAGGTAACTTACAGATTGCTAATCTCCTCCTCTGTGAGAAAATATTGGCAAGAGAGAAATATTTGTTTGCAGTTCAGTTTAGTTTTAGGCTGAGAGTATATAGTCTACGGTTTGTTTGAAATAGGTTTTTCTCTTCTGTGCCCACTTCAAAGTGGGGATATGTATACATGCGTGTGTGTGTGTGTGTGTGTGTATGTATGTATGTATGTATGTATGTGTGCGTGTGCGTGTGAGTGCATGCATATGTTCATGTGTGTTTGCATATTTAAAGTTTTGTCCCATGCCGTTCAAGTTTCCTATATCTTGTACTATTTCCATTGTTTATTATTGGAGCACAAGAAACATGCATGTTTCTTCCCCTTTGAGAAGGTAAAGCTTCACAAAGCAGAACTTAAAGAATCACATTCATGAGTTTGCAAGAGGAATCCATGGTTAAAGGGACTAGCTGCCAAGCTCAAGGACCTCAGTTTGGGCCCTGGGACTTGCATGGAACAAATCAACTCTCAACAGCTGTTCCTTGAGCTCATACTTGTGCAATATCACAATGCACCACCCTGCATATAGCAACACACACTCGTACACACACACACACACACACACATAAATAAGTAAATGGAATAAAAACTTTCACATTCATTTCCCTCGGACAATTTTCCTTTACAAGAATGAGAAAACATATATTTTCTTATATTCTCTTCTCTTAAATACAAATGACAGAATGAAATTGTAACTCTTTCTGACTTGGACATTTTTCTCAGAAATATAACAAAGAAATTACTCCCTATCAATTCTGTGTATTCTCTTCTTTGTTAACAATATATATTTTTCTTTTGAGAGAATGTGGTTTGTTCAACTACACTTACAAATGTGTAAAATTAGGATGTTTCAAATAATGCAGTTAATATCCTTGTGTATATGTGGTTTCTAGCTGGAAGTTTGTCTTCACTGTAGCTTTTCAGTTCATGGTTAAGTCAAAAGACAAGTAGATATGTAATTTGCCAATACTCCAGAATGCCTGTGGTAGTACATATTTTCACCAGTAGTGGATGAGAGTATTTGTTACCCACAACCAGGGAGCAGAATGTGTTATGATACTTCTAGCTGTAGCCACTTTGGTAAATAAAATAATCAAGTTACTATAATTCATGAATTTCATTATCATTGGATTTGGACATTGTCCACTTGCTTTAGGACCTTTTAATGATGTTCCATGTGTGAATCATTCCTGTCTTTTGCAGAGTGTTATTAGAACTTTGATCCCATGTTCCTCAACTTTGAGATTTCCTTAATCATTACTATATAGCTGTTTGTTTATCGGGATAGTTTACTTCATTCTCCTGGTTGAGGACATCTCTATCACAATGACTGGGTGTGAGGCTCTGGGTTCAGTCACCTGCACTGCCAAAGAGAACATCAGAGAGAAGCATTATTTACCCCAGCTTGCCAGCTGGATTTTTGTGGCTTTAGCCCTGTTTTGTTGTATAACATTCCAGTTTTCATGTGCATAAACTTACCAGCTTTTTCTTTTACTCTCTATTGGTTTTGAAAAGTTACATAGCTACACTAAATGATAAATTAATCCATAATTTACATGATTTATTTTGCATGATGATTCCTAAATTATTTGAATTTCTTATATTGGGAGTATTTGGGAATACACTATGAAGTACAAATTCATTTTTTTCTGTTTTTATAGGCATCTTTGCATATGTGTATGATAAGTAACATATGGAAATGCTCTTGTCATGGCACATGTGTAGAGGTCAGAGGACAATCTTGGCTGTCACTGCACACCTTTCACCTCTTTTGTTGCATATGCCAGGCTAGCTGGATTGAGAGCCTCCTGTGATTCCTGTGTCTGCCTTCCACATCACCTGAGCAGGACTGCACCTCAGATGTGTGCTATAACATGTGACAGTTATGTAGGTTCTTGGAATGTGAATTCAGATTTTCATGTGTGTGCAGCAAGCACTCTGCAGAAACCCTACTTGTGACCAAGGATTTACCTTAGTACTATTCATTACAAAGTCAATAATGCCATTTATCAAGTATTTTACATGCAGATATGTGTTGTATGTACTTGAGTCTTTCTGGTGGCTTCATGTGTTATTTGACAGGTCTAGCTGCCTAGGCACACACCAGAACTTCATTGGTTTATTGGTAAAGCCTTTAAAATGTGTTCTCAGTGTTTGGTAGACATGTTGTATTTTCTAGCCTTTATGTCTCAATGGCTTATGGCTGCTCTCATTGGTTTCTTTGTCTATAAGACCTTAGTATAATACTACTTCTTATTGTTTGTTTATTTTGTATACAGATAACTGACTTCTGTGTATCTCTTATGTACATTATAACATGTATTATCCATCATATTTTTCACTGTTGATGGATATTTGTACTACTTTTTTAAAAAAAATAATTTTCCACTGTTGCAAACAATCTTGACTATATCTTTTATTACACAAATGCAATATGTACTGTAGTATATCTGTGTATAAGTGGCCCCACGGGACTGATCATCTAAACAAGTTCAATTTCACTAGGCTATGCCAATTTCCTTTCCAAAGGGGCTGTTGTAACTAATAGCTTCTAATTTTCAGACAGTATGCATTATTATTTAGCCACACAGAGTTTTCTAACTGTTAAACTCACTATAATTTCAAAAGTATTTCATTGTGTATTATTTTGCTCATTGAGGCCAAATCTCTAAGCAGGTGATGGATGCTACCTTATCAGTTATTCAATTATAAGATCATGCTTTGAAATTAACTCATAGTTGATTTATGATCTACCATGTGTTTAATTTCCCAAATACTTGACAAGATTTTTAAAGGGACACATGATTTTCTGTGGTTGAATGCATATGAAAATATGATTGCTTTTAAACTGTACTTTCCAAACGTCTATACACTTGCTGACATTTGGCCAGCTTACTGTGCCTTGGAATTAAACAAGAAAACTATACTAAGAGTCTGGGGAAGGCTGTGAACACAGCAAGAAAAGGTCCCTGAATCACTCTAAGAAGTTGACAAAGGGGATGGACAAGGACCCTTCCAAACAGAAACAAAGAGGCACAGAAGAAACTAGAAATGAGGCCACAGAGAAGGGGCTCATGGTCACAGGTAGAATTAATACATTTGGCAAAAAGCAAGGTCTTGTGTCTGACATCATGATGACCCTTGATTTTCTGTTTTTAAAAAGCTCTGGCATTCATTGCTATGTATATAGCTTTTGATACCTATTACGAGAATGAGGTCTTAGAGATGAATATACACTATACTACAATTTTATAAAAAAAAACCTAAATATATAGATAAATTCTTTCTGAAATTATTGCTTGTTGCTTTGTAAATTTCTGCAGGTAGTTCTGTGATTTTAGTATGTATGCATGTGTGCATGCCACGTTTCTTGACATTTATAACTTCTTTCTAGTTACTTAGAGCTGAATCTTTGTAGTGGTTTTCTTTGTTGCTTTTACTCTCTCTGCTTTCAGAACCAGAACTAGGACGTTAACGCAGCTGCAAAGACAGTGGGGCAAAAGCCTTTCTAGTTCTGATCTAAGGAACAGAAGGTGGACTAAGGCTGGCAAAGTGGCTGAAATCCTGTCAAACTTGTTCCCCTTTTGCTCTAGTACTCAGACCACAATAGTCCTCCAAAGGCAGCAGTAAAAACTGTCAGTCAGTGGAGATCAGAAGGGCCCACATTGAATGAGCAGCTTCCTCCTGCTATAGGCTCAAAGGCTTTCCTCTTTCTCTCTCTGGCTTCCCATGGTAGCAGTGAAGTCATGGAATTTCAGGTTTCTGGCTAGAGGACCACAAGCTGCAGAGGATCAACACCATGCTTGAGATTGGGAAGTCAGAGAAAAAAGTCTATTTATAAAGATCTGGACTCATTTCAACATCCAGATGCTTAAATTTCATGCTAATGGTATCTTGTGACTTTGAGAATAATCTAGAAAAGAGAAAAGAAGCCAGCCAACTGTGATCTTAAGTGACATTTTGGTGGATTGATCTGAATACCACTGCCAATATCTGAAAAACCAATCACATAATATAAGAGTAGGTTGCAACCTGAAGACTGAACCCAAAGTGGTCAGGTTCCAATTAAAACAAAATGTAAATACTCTGTGTAGTTTGAACTAGACTTGTATCTTATATCATAATATTGAGATTGTCTAAGACCCAAGAATTATAACATTTTGACTTTTATAAGAAAAGACCATCATGGGACTACAGATTATGAGTTAATTCAAGTGTTGCCATCATCTGACTGGATTTTAAAACAACCACTTAAAGCCACTCCCAGGACTATTGCTGACCATCCTTAAAACAAAGGTCTTTAACAAAATTAAAAATGTGAAAAAAGAACAAATAGAAAATTTCAAAGAAAAGCTTTAGTTCTGATGTGGAAAATACAAAATTTCCAGATTTTAAAAATAGAAGTGATACGGGGAAGACTTTGCCATCTTGAGGACTGAGCAGTAGAAATTATCTAATTGACAAGGTAGAGAAAATGCGATGGGACTTTAAGGAGTAACAAGAAGTGTATTGGATTTAATACCAGAAGAACAGAACACGGGAAGAATGAATATTGAATCCGAAGGAACTATATGAAGCAGTATTAGTCCTTATCTGAAACTTGGCAAAAGACATAAGCACAGAGTGAAAATGCTGAATGAACCCCCCCTCCCCCAATAAAACAATCAAACTTCAAGAGGCTATCCACAGAGAAATGTATCCATGGTTTTGGGAACAAAACTGGAATTCCTAATCATTTTGCATGAGAGCAACCATAACCATAACTATAACCCAGAGAAGGTAGCATAGAGATTTGTAAGTTCTGAAAAAAAAATAGAATGTTCGACTTAGAATTTTTCCAGTCCAAATATCTCTTGAAACTTGTTGCTAAATAAAGACATTCTTTAGACAAAGAAAAATTAAGATAATTATTATTTTGTCTGAAAGAATTTTTCATGCAGAAGTAGAACATCAGAAACAAAGAAGTTTAAGTATAATAGGTAGCTGGGTAGATTCAGTGGGCTTGTCTTTTGGATTCTTCCAATTTTATGCAGTGTTTGAAATAAAAATGTACAATAAGTGGTAGATTTTTTTGGAGGCATGTACTTGATTTCATTGAAATTTGGAGTAGAATGAAATTTGCCAGAATCTAGGGGAACCAGAAAGGTGATAGAAAAGTTGAGAATGTCACTGACCAATACTTAGCGTTATGAAGTGATAGATAGGGCCAAGACGTCCCAGAGTGTTTTTGCACAGCAGGATGACTGTGGTCCTCAATTACATAGTGCAGACTTCAAAATGTTTGAGAAATGGAATTTGAATACATTTGCCACCCAAAACAAAAATGGCAAATGTTAAGGCAATAGATATTCTACTCAGTTTAAGCACAACACAAAGTATACATATAATATATCATTAATATTCACATTTTATGGTTTTTGTATGAGTTAAATTTAATTGAAAGTAGATTTTCTTTGAAAACAAAATGATGTTTATAAGCTTCAAATTAACAATGAAAATAATCGTTTGTCTAAAAATCTCAAAATATACACAAATAAATGCACATTACCATGACACTTCTAAAAGGAGAAGAGTAAAAAACTCTGCCATTTAAGTTAAATGTATGGATTCTAAATAGAGTGAAAGTTTATTTTTTATAATAAAGAGAACAATCACCAAAAATTATGAAGGGACATATTCAAACTCAAAAGTTAAAGTTAAAGGAAAATGAAATAAAATTCAAAACCCAAAAATAGGTCATGAAAAAATGAACCCTTGAAAAAAATCAGGAATAAGTTTAAAAGGAAATGATAATAAATAATAAATGATAAACCTAAATCAAACACACACATAATTGTATTTCATGTAAATAGTTCGAGATCTCCAAATAAAGGACACTGTTGTGATAATTTTGAGGAACTGCTGGATGTTATATTATCTGGTTGTCTCCACAGAAATGGAACATACACAGAGTATACAAGGCACAGGTCCTGTATGACCCAGAGGAGAAGGGTTTTATCTCTGTTGACTTAAGGTCACTGCGCATCTTTAAACTCCTATCTGCAGCCTTGTCATCTCCCAGGGCAAAACTCAAAGGCACCAGGGATTAGGGTTTTAAGAATTATGTTGGGGATGATCTAGCCAAAGAAGAAAGGAGAGAGTGGGGAAGAAAAGCTACCCCATGGAAGAATTGCTCAGGGAAGGCACAGTCTCAAGACACAGAGCAGTTAAAAACCTGGCATGTAATCACAAGGTCTCAGAACACCCCTCTTCTCCACATGTTTTCCTCATGGCACAGATCAGTTCTAGTAGCAGTGGGTGACAGCTGACAGAACAGCTAGACACATTGTTTTAAGGAGAAGTACTTCAGGGACACCCAAAGTCAGGAGGTGAGACAGAAATAAAAGTATGAAGAGAATCCAAAATCTCTAGCATGTACAAATAGAGAAAATATTAAACACAGCCTGCATCAGAGCCAGATTCTCATGAATGGTCACACTATGAGCTACTCCCCCGAATGTCTGGTAAGCACTACAAATTGGTCTGCTTTTAACAGAAAAACTACAAAGCATGGCACAGGAGAAAAATGCCTATTGGACAGGACAGAGCTAAAAGAATCACTAAGGAATTTGAATAACTCTGACTAACATGTTGAAGTCATTAATGGAAAAAGAAGGAAATTACCAAAAGAAAATTTTATAATGTGAGACATAAATGTCTAGGAGAAAAACCTAAAGAAGCGTTTCAGATGTAAAAAGCAGGACTGAGTGTGTAGCTTAATAGGTAAATGTTTGCTTCACTTTTGTAAAGCCCTGGTTTTGGTCCCCACTAGAGCATACCTGTAATCATAGTTCTTGGAAAGTGGAGGCAGGCAGAGCTGAAGTTCAATGTCATCCTTAGCAATGTAGAGATTTTGAGGACACAAAAGCACTGTCTATAAAGACAGACAGACAGACAAACAAACAGACAGACAGAGAAAGAAGGAGAGGAAGGGAAGTGGAGTGAGAAGGACAGTGAAGGAGAAAAGAGAGGGAGAAAAGTGGGAGAAAGGGAAGGGGAAAAGGGAAAGAGGAAGGGGAAGAGGAATTTAAAAGGTGACAGAATAGAGAATATTATTTATTGGATATTTTATTTACATTTCATATGTTCTCCCCTTACCCTATTCCTCCTACCCCCACCCAGGAACCCCCTATCCCATTGCCCCTCCTCCTGCTTCTTTGCAGATATGTCCCTACCTACCACGCTACTCCCACCTCCCTGCCATCGAATTCTCCCACACTCAGCGCCAGCCTTCTTGGGACCAAGGATCTCCTCTCCCACCTATGCCCAACAGGGCCATCCTTCCCTACATATACAGCTTGAGCCATGGATCCCTCCCTAAGTGTTCCCAGGCTGGTGGTTTAGACTCCAGGAGCTCTGGTTGGTTGGTATTGGGGCCACAAACCCTTTGAGCTCCCACAGTCTTTACTCTAACTCCTCCATTGGGAAGCCTTTCATCAGTTCAATGGTTAGCTGTGAGCATCTACCTCTGAATATGTCAAACTCTGGCAGACCTCTAAGGACACAGGTATATCAGGCTCCTGTCAGCATGCACTTCCTGACATTCACATCAGTGTCTACCTTTGGTGACTGCACATGGGATGGATACCCAGGTGGAATGGTTTCCAGACGGCTCCTCATTCAGTTTCTCCCCCACACTTTGGCTCCATATTTGCTCCCTTGAGTGTTTTGTTACTCCTTCTAAGAAGGACCAAAGCACCCCCACTTGGTCTTCCTTCTTCATGAGCTTCATGTAGTCTGTGAGTTGAATCTTGGATGTTTCAAGATTCTGGGCTAATATCCAATAATCAGTGAGTAAATACCATGTGTGTTCTTTTGTGATTGGGTTACCTCAGTCAGGATGATATTTTCTAGTTCCATCCATTTACCTAGGAATTTCTCCAATTCATTGTTTTTAAAAACTGAGTAATACTCCATTGTGTAAATGTACATTTTTTGTATCCATTCCTCTGTTGAAGGACATCTGGGTTCTTTCCAGCTTCTGGCTATTATAAATAAGGCTGCTATGAACATAGTGGAGCATATGTCCTGGTTATATGTTATAGCATCTTCTGGGTATTTGCCCAGGAGTGGTATAGCTGGGTCCTCAGGTAATGCTATGTCCAATTTTCTGAGGAACTGCCAGACTGATTTCCAAAGTAGTTGCACCATCTTGCAATCCCACCAACAATGGAGGAGTGTTCCTCTTTCTCCACATCATTTCCAGTTTCTATTATCACCTGAGTTTTTGATCTTAACCACTCTGACTGGTGTAAGGTAGAATTTCAGGGTTGTTTTGATTTGCATTTCCCTGATGACTAAAGATACTGAACATTTCTTTAGGAGCTTTTCGGCCATTCGAGTTTCCTCAGTTGAGAATTCTTTGTTAAGCTCTATACCCCAATTTTTAATAGGGTTATTTGGTTGTCTGGAGTCTAATTTCTTGAGTTCTTTGTATATATTGGATATTAGCCCTCTATCAGATGTAAGATTGGTAAAGATCTTTTCCCAATTTGTTGTTTGCCCCTTTGTCCTATTGAAAGTTTCCTTTGCCTTATAGAAACTTTGCAATTTTATGAAGTCCCATTTGTCAATTCTTGATCTTAGAGCATAAACCATTGGTGTTCTGTTCAGGAACTTTCCCCCTGTGCCCAAGTATTTGAGGTTCTTCCCAACCTTCTCTTCTATTAGTTTCAGTTTACCTGGTTTTATGTGGAGGCCCTTTATCCACTTAGACTTGAGCTTTATACAAGGAGTTAAGAATGAATAGATTTGCATTCTTCTACATGTTGTCCTCCAGCTAAACCAGTACCATTTGTTGAAAATGCTGTCCTTTTTCCACTGGGCAGTTTTAGCTCCTTTGTCAAAGATCAAGTGACCTTAGGTGTGTGGGTACATTTCTGGGTCTTCAATTCTATTCCATTGATCTTCCTGCCTGTCTCTGTACCAATACCATGCAGTTGTTAATCACTATTGCTCTGTAGTACAGCTTGAGGTCAGGGATGGTGATTCCTTCAGAAGTTCTTTTATTGTTGAGAATAGTTTTCGCTATCCTGGGTTTTTTGTTATTCCAAATGAATTTGAGAATTTCCTTTTCTAACTCTGTGAAGAATTGAGTTGGGATTTTAATTGGGTTTGCATTGAATCTGTAGATTGCTTTTGGATAGATGACCATTTTTACTATATTAAACCTGCCAATCCATGAGTATGGGAAGTCTTTCCATCTTCTGAGATTGTCTTTGATTTCTTTCTTCAGAGTCTTGAAGTTCTTATACAAATCTTTCACTTGCTTGGTTAGATTCACACCAAGGTATTTTATATTATTTGTAACTATTGTGAAGGGTATAGTTTCTCTAATTTCTTTTTTAGCCTGTTTATCTTTCATGTAGAGGAAGGCTATTGATTTGTATGAGTTGATTTTATAACCAGCCACTTTGCTGAAATTGTTTATCAGGTTTAGGAGTTCTCTGGTGGAAGTTTTGGGGTCACTTAAGTATCATCATCATATCATCAGCAAATAGTGATATGTTGACTTCTTCCTTTTCTATTTTTATCCCTTTGACTTCTTTTTGTTGTCTAATTGCTCTGGCTAGGACTTCCAGTACTATGTTGAATAGATAGGGAGAGAATGGGCAGCCTTGTCTAGTCCCTGATCTTAGTGGGATTGCTTCAAGTTTCTCTCCATTTAGTTTAATGCTGGCTACTGGTTTGCTGTATATTGCTTTTACTATGTTTAGGTATGGGCCTTGAATTCCTGATCTTTCCAAGACTTTTACCATGAAGTGATGTTGAATTTTGTCAAATGTTTTCTCAACATCTAGTGGGATGATCATGTGTTTTTTTTTTTCTTTGAGTTTGTTTATATGGTGGATTACATTGATGGATTTCTGAATACTGAACTATCCCTGCATTCCTGGGATAAACTCTAGTTGATCATGGTGGATGCTTGTTTTGATGTGTTCTTGGATTCGGTTTGCTAGAATTTTATTGAGTATTTTTGCATTGATCTTCATAAGGGATATTGGTCTGAAGTTCTCTTTCTTTGTTGACTCTCTGTGAGGTTTGGATATTAGTGTGATTGTAGCTTCATAGAACGAATTGGGTAGTGCTCCTTCTGTTTCTATTTTGTGGATTAGTTTGAAGAGAATTGTTTGTAGGTCTTCCTTGAAGGTCTGATAGAGTTCTGCACTAAAACCATCTGAATCTGGGCTTTTCTTTTCTTTTCTTTTTTTTTTTGTGGAAAGACTTTTAATGACTGCTATTTCCTTAGGGATTATGGGACTGCTTAGATGGTTTATTTGCTCCTGATTTAACTTTGGTACCGGGTATCTGTCTAGGAAATTGTCCATTTCATTCAGGTTTTCCAGTTTTGTTGAGTATAGGCCTTTGTAGTAGGATCTGATGATTTTTAAAATTTCCTCAGTTTCTTTTGTTATGTCTCCCTTTTCAATTCTGATTTTATTAATTTGGATTCTGTCTCTGTGCCCTCAGGATAATCTGGCAAGGGTTTATCTATCTTGTTGATTTTCTCAAAGAACCAACTCCTGGTTTTGTTGATATTTTGTATAGTTCTTTCTGTTTCTATTTGTTGACTTCACCCCTGAGTTTGATTATTTCCTGCCTTCTACTCCTCTTGGGTGTATTTGCTTCTTTTTGTTCTAGAGCTTTTAGGTATGCTGTCAATTTGTTATTGTATTCTCTTTCCAGTTTCTTTTTGTAGGCACTTAGTGCTATGAGTTTTCATTTTAGCACTGCCTTTATGGAGTCCCACAAGTTTTGGTATGATGTGTCCTCATTTTCATTAAATTCTAAAAGTCTTTAATTTCTTTCTTTATTTCTTCCTTGACCAAGTCATCATTGAGTAGAGAGCTGTTCAGTTTCCATGTGCATGTGGGTTTTTCATTGGTTTTGTCATTATTAAAGACCAGCCTTAGTCCATGGTGATCTGATAGGATGCATGGGATTATTTTAATCTTTTTGTATCCGTCGAGGCCTGTTTTGTGACCAGTTATAGGGTCTATTTTGGAGAAGGTACCATGTGGTGCTGAGAAAAAGGTATATTCTTTTGTTTTAGTTTTGTTTTTTTTTAATTCTATAGATATCTTTTAAATTCATTTGGTTCATAACTTCTGTTAATTTCATTGTGTCTCGGTTTAGTTTCTGTTTCCATGACCTGTCCTTTGCTGAGAGTGGGGTGTTGAAATCCCCCACTATTATTTTGTGAGGTGTAATGTTTTGAGCTTAGTAAAGTTTTTTTTTTATATATGTAGGTGCCCTCGCATCGAGAGCATAGATGTTCAGAATTGAGAGTTCATCTTGGTAGATTTTTCCTTTGATGAGTATGAAGTGTCCTTCCTTATCTTTTTGATTACTTTTGGTTGAAAGTCGATTTTATTTGATACTAGAATGGCTACTCCAGCTTTTTTCTTGGGACCATTTGATTGGAAAATTGTGTTCCATCTTTTTACTCTGAGGTAATATCTGTCACTGAGGTGCGTTTCCTGTGTGCAGCAAAATTCTGGGTCCTGTTTATGTATGCAGTCCGATAGTCTGCATCTTTTTATTGAAGAATTGAGTCTATTGATGTTAAGAGATATTAAGGAAAAATGATTGTGGCTTCCTGTTATTTTTGCTATTAGAGGTAGAATTATGTTTGTTTAGCTATCTTCTTTTGGGTTTGTTGGAAGATTACTTCCTTGCTTTTTCTAGGTTGTAGTTTCCCTCCTTGTGTTGGCATTTTCCATCAATTATCCTTTGAAGTGCTGGGTTTGTGGGAATATATTGTACAAATTTGGTTTTGTCATGGAATATCTTGGTTTCTCCATCTATAGTGATTGTGAATTTTGCTGGCTCTAGTAGTCTGAGCTGGCATTTGTGTTCCCTTAGGGTCTGTATGATGTCAGTCCAGGATCTTCTGGCTTTTATAGTCTCTGGTTTGAAGTCTGGTGTAATTCTTATAGGTCTGCCCTTATATGTTACTTGACCCTTTTCCCTTACTGCTTTTAGTATTTTTTCTTTGTTTTGGCCATTTGATTATTATGTGATGCTAGGTATTTCTTTTCTGGTCTAGTCTATTTGGCATTCTGTAGGCTTCTTGTATGTTTATGGACGTCTCATTCTTTAGATTAGGGAAGTTTTCCTCTATAATTTTGTTGAAGATATTTACTCGCCCTATTAGTTTGGAATCTTCACTCTCATGTATAACTATTTATCCTTAGGTTTGGTCTTCTCATTGTGTCCTGGATTTCCTGGATGTTTTGGGTTAGGAGCTTTTTGCATTTTCTTTGACAGTTGTGTCAATATTTTCCATGGTATCTTCTGCACATGAGATTCTTTCTTCTCTCTCTTGCATTCTGATGGTGATGCTTGTGTCTATGACTCCTGATTTCTTTCCTAGGTTTTCTATCTCCAGGGTAGTCTCCCTTTGAGATTTCTTTACTGTTTCTGTTTCCATTTTTAGATCCTGGATGGTTTTGTTTAATTCCGTCATTGTGTTTTCTTGCAGTTTTTAAAGGTATTTTTGTGTTTCTTCTTTAAGGGCTTCTACCTGTTGTGTTCTCCTGTACTTCTTTAAGGGAGTTACTTATGTCCTTCTTAAAATCCTCTATCACCATCATGAGAAGTGATTCTAAATCTGAATCCTGCTTTTCTGGTGTGATGGGGTGTCCAGGGCTTGCTATGGTGGGAGAACTGAGTTCTGATGATGTGAAATAACTTTGGTTTCTGTTGCTTATGTTCTTGTGCTTGCCTTTCGCCATCTGGTTAACTCTAGTGTTACCTGCACTCACTGTGTCTGACTGGAGTCTGTCTTTCCAGTTATCTTGCTTGTATCAGAACTCCTCAGAGTCCAGATGTCTCTGTGATTGATCTTGTGATCCTAAGCTCCTGGGTGGAAGAACTCCTGGGACTCAGGCCACCTCTGGGATCCTGAAATCCTGGTGCTCTGAGTGCAGTGGTTCCTCTAGGATGGCTCAGGATAAGGTGTCTCCACAGGAGCAGACCACCTAGGTGTCTGCCCCAGCCAAAAGGACCAGGCAGGGGCCATGGAGAATGTTTTTAATGGGCTCAACAGTTCAAGCAAAGGAAATTATGTGTGAACTTTCACGTCAGTGAAAACACTCCAAACATACACTTGAAAAAAAAAGAAAAAGATACCAGAGTAGAAAACCCCAAACTGTGGAACAATTGCAAAAGCATTGCTATTGATATACAAACAACTAGAGTGTGTGTCAGAGGAAGAAAATATATAGAATAATAACACAAGAGAGACTTCCAAAATTAACGATAGACAGGGAACCACAATTACAGTCATGGCAGAGAACATCAAGCAGGATTAATAACAAATAAACCAGATGCAGACACATGTATATTTGTACCATGGAGAGTCAAAGATGAAAGGAAATATGAGGATGGCTTTGTGACTCTATTATCTTCGAATTGTCCAATTGAATTGGGTGAGTCTCATATGTAAATTAGACCTCAGTGAAGCTGTTTACAAAATGACTCAGTGACTCTGAGAATTATTAAAAGCAAATGCTAGTGTCACGATAGAAAATCAACATTTATCTACATCAGGGAATCATTTCATATTTTTCCTAAGCGATCGAGTCTCAGGAGGTGAAATTAGAACATAGCATGAGCTCTGGTGGGGCTGTGCCAGAGGAAGCATCCTAATCAGGCAGAATGCGTGGCACTGCTCTGCATTTGTGTGTGACACCCTACCCTCTTTGACCTGGAGAAGGCAGTATTTTATCTGTTGCTGTCTGAGAGCTCAACTTTGGAATCCAGTGCATTCCAACCTTTGTTTCCCTCTCATTTTAAATGTGCTCATGCGTTTAACATTTACTGTTGTACCTGACAGACATATGGGGGTGTGTGTGGCTAATTTAAAGAAGGATAAGCTGTCTTCTGATGATGCAGGATTACATGCCAAGGAAGCCATCACATCCCAGGCAGATGGCCCTAAGATGAGGCTTATCATTCTGCTTAGAATCTGCACACACATTTTCTCCTTCTAGTCTCTGCTTTTGCTTTGCTCCAAGAGGAAAAAAAAGTCCATAGCCTCCAGAGTGAAATAGCTTCCCTGACATTTTAACTTAGCCACATTGCTTATCTGCCTCCCTCCAAAGGTTTCTCTTTGGGTTTATCTGCCTTATGCTTTTAACAGTTTCTGATCTGATTATTGTTATTTGTACAGCCCTGGAGCTTTTTAATCTCCAAGGATGGGGATCTATTATAAGGGCATATTGCTTGGAAAGAATGTGATTTTCCAACAGACTTTTGTCCTCCAATGGTAATCTGCACACAAAATGCATCCTCCCTCTTACAACTTTAACCTCTGTTGCCATTAGGGAGGCTTCATGTTCTAACAGTCAATAATTAGCTGTAATATTATTGATAAAGAAGCAGCAGTATGAATGAATAGAATATTGCTTTAGAAATGAGAACAATGCACTTCAGGTTTGAGCGCCGACTGTATGTAACCCTGAGAGGAAGAAACACCACCTGCAGTTTGCTGTGAAGCATTAAAAACCACTATGCAGGGAGGACAAGCAGAAATGATTTCACAAAAGTTGACTTACCCAAATCAGACATAAGAAAAGGGCAGAGAGATTCAAAAGACATCAGTCAGTGAACTGCTCTTGGCAGCTATTCTCAATATTATCAATCCGTAGGCAAGCTAGCCTTGTGTCTGAGACTCTGTGCAGGGTAAGCCCAATTCACTAGGAATGTAAAAGTGAAGATTTTCTTCTTTTAAGAGAGAAGAAGTGGAATGGGTGGAGGATTGAGTTTATTATTATATTTTTCAACAGAAAAGTTTCTACTCTGAGTAAAAGAGCTGGAAGTACACTCAAAGACTCAATGGCACCCACAGGTAGAAAACAACTGTGTTCTCATGCTGGGAGTAACTTGGTTCTTCTTTTGTATCCCTAGTCACAGATATTACATGCCCATTTCCAAGAGGATTTAAGGCTAAAGATTCTAGAAATGTCACTGAACCTGCAGTTGTGAGGCAGAAACATTGGACTTTTACCAGAGTGTCCTAACTTTATTGCTTTCTCAAAGTGCAAACTGATTCCTGATCGAATTTTTGGATTGCTCTCACAGCGTTTAGCAATCAGACACCTCAGGGAGAGCATTGTTAAAACATACCAGATGCGTAAATATCTTAGCATGAAATTGAAGCCACACAAAATTCTGACCATCAACACATCAATGAGAAGAAAATAACATAGTCCTGGTTACAGTGCAAAGACAACTGCACAGACAAATTTCATTGGAATTCCAATGTTAGAAATTTCCAAGCGTAATTTATAACTATGTTACTTCAGAGCAAATCACCTAGCTTCCTTGGGGACGAAGTTTCTCCATCTTTCCTATGCTCTTCATAATTGCTAGCTTATTTTATTGATAGGGATATTAGACATAAAGCAAGGTGCCTGGTGTAAAAATTATAATCTCTACCTGTGTCTTGTATTTCAAGTTACTGAGAAAGTTACTGGGTCTGCTTTTGCTAGCTGTTTTAGAATTATGGGGAGATAGAGACATGGTGAATAACGAGATGGTACAGGAGAGAATCAGTTCACAGTATGGATCAGCAGACCATGTACAAGTCAGCGACGTTAGTGGTATCTGAGCCTGAGGAGAGCCTAAGAAGTCAGTCCCATGAATATGGCTCATTAGATCAGGAAATCCTGGCCAGTGTATTTCCTTGATCTGTAGGGCAAAAATTCCTAACAAATGGTCTTACCAAAGTTTCTAGTTCTTCTGTTTGATTCTACTACGGTGGCCACATCTGGTTTTTCAAGATGATTATATTTTGCAATCCTGGTTTAATTTGTTCACCAAATGGTTCTGTGTCAAAGACATTGGTATTTAAACTTGGAAGTATGTTAGTTTCATTATATTTTCACTTATGGTTTATTTCTGTGTGAAGGTGGATGTGTGTGCATGATCCTTAGCATCTACAGCCTACATGAAAAGCCACATCTTTCAAAAAAGAGGCAACAATCCCTGTCTCGGAGTGACTGTGTTTGTAAGCCTTACAGGGGTGCCCCTTCCGCCACCCTAAGCCTAACCATATTGGCTGTGGAGTCTTGAGGAGTAGTAAGAGAAGATAGACCTACGCATTGGGTACTGTTCCTTTTCGTAATGAAGTTAGTGTATGAGTGGATTACTCCATTCCCAAAAGATAATAGAGATGTAGTGAACTATATGTCAGCTTTGTGACAGCTGTGTGTCAGCTGTGTGACTCAACCCTTTTTCCTAGTGCTGTATTCCTGAAAAACAATGACTGAGTATAGATCTTCCTGACTCAAGCATATTGTATGTACCCTCAAGGCTCCCATAGCCTAGGCACAGCCCTAGATAATTCCACCTGAGTTTCTCACCTTAACTCTTGTCCCTGCCACCCAAAGTATCTCAGACCATTCATTTTTGTGCATTTGTTCCTCTAAGGCAGTGGTTTTCAAACTGGAAGTTGCATATCAGATATCCTACACATCAGATATTTACACTACAATTCGTAACAGTAGCACAATTACAGGTACAAAGTAGCAAGAAAATGATTTTATGGTTTGCAGAGTTAGCACAACCTGAGGAGCAGATCAAGGTCACAGTAAAGGGTCACAGTGTTAGGAAGGTTGAGAATCACTGCTCTAGGAGAATCGTGTTGTTAACTCATGCTGCTACCTCTTTTGTAAACTTATAAGCTACAGGAAACCCACTCAGATCTACCTCTCATGGACCAAATTGATGCCATCCAGATAAGTACATCTGCCTAAAGTTCCCACTTACTACCTATTACAAAGGGTGGGATCCCTCTGGGTTTCAAATGTACATCTTAGAAAAAACTTCTTTCTCCCAGAGTACTTAATCTTATTCCCTACATCTTGTCAAGTCCAGGCACAACCAGAACAGCTCCAGAGAAGCAACCTCCAGATGTTCCATCTCCTGCCATACACACAGCTGCTTCTACTGGACCTGTTCCTTCTGGCTGACCCTGAGGTGGCTCCATAGACCCTGGACAGCAGAAAACTGCAACTCTCCTAAGACAGAACAACCATCCCCCATACCCATTTTTCTAGGTTCTCCCTAAAGACACGTCGCCCCCAGTGCCAGCAGGAAGTAGCCAGATACCACAACGACCCTATTCCTGCTTCTGTCACCTTTCTAATTTTTCTTTTTTAATTAAACCAAAATGTGGTAATGTTAGTATTCTGTCTAAACTCCACCTCCACAGCTACCTGGCAACACCCAGGTATGCTCCTCCCCATAGTTACCTAGCAACAGCCAGGTAGGCCTGCCCACTAGAAAAGGGGCTGCCTGCCCCCTCCTCTCTTCTCTTGCTCCCCTTGATCCCCCTGCCTGTAGATTCTCTGTCCCCTCTCCCCTCCCCCCTTCCCTTCCCTCTCTCTCCATGTGGTCATGGCTGGCATCTACCCTCTACCTCTCTGTTCTCTCTTCTCTCGCTCTCTCTCCATGCCCTGAACACCCCCCCCCCCCCACCCGCCTGCCTTGTGGAGCCGTCTGGTCTGCTGTGGTCTGTTCCAAGCTACGTGCAAAAATCTAACACTTATAACTCCAAGAAAAGCAATTTTCGGGTATTTTTATTCTTTCATTAATCAAGGGTGTTCCAGGCAATCAAATAGTATTTAGTATTCACAGAACGATGTTGCTATAACACACATATCATAAACTAGGAAAATAAATTTTCGTTACAGACATTACTACCTCAAGTTTGTGTTTCCTGGGAAATAATTGGTGGGTTGTTTGTACAGTTATGTTTCTGTCTTGTAATTATGGACTCTAGCTTTTGTTTTTATCACGAAGTTGCTGATGAACCTGATCTTGGCAAACATGCCCATCTTTCTCTGGCTGCCTCATTACCTGCTCCATAACTATTAAAGTCATCCGTCTTCCCTGTGATGGTCAAGTCCTCAAAAATTTGCTGTTGCCTTTGATCTCTGGTGAGAGAAGCCCAGATTTTTGTAAAACGTCACTGTGACTCAGAATTGTGAGAGGTAGTACTAATTAGAAAAGCTTGCTTGCTAAATGAGTCTCATAATGGGCACTGATCAGGAGCCTAGAGAGCTGGTGAGTTCAGCAGAGGTCAAAGAGAGAAATCAATTACATTTATTTTTCTAAAGCAACCCGGAAAGCAAATTCATTTCACAAAAACAAGGAAAAATGTTGTATTAAAGGGATTATAAAATAAAGACAAGAGAATGGGAAATGTCCATCAGATTAATCGTTTCTTTGTTTATTTAACTTTTATTACACTGTGAGATTCTCAGTGTCTGAAACATAGAGGCCATAAGAAAGCATTGGGTGAATGCGTCCAAATCCTTAACTTCAAAAGAATACAATACTGAGTTTTCTTATAAGATACCTATCCATCTTCAACAGTAAGATAGATGTGCACAAAAATCTAAATGTCAAAGTTCCTTTGGCTACAAAACAAGCAAACAAGGAAACAAGCAAGCAAACAAGAATTTGTTTTCTGTGCTAAGTACCTAGCCTGCAAGAAGTCAGTATTCTAGAAAGTTCAAACTTTAGTACAAAGGCAAGCAATCTTGCTTTCCTCATAACCAGAAATACTAAAAAAAAAAAAATTTGATTTTATTGTATAAAATTTCAAAAATATCACCAAACTTTAGAGAATTGCCAGGTAAAACAAGGGGCTCATTAAGTATTAAGGGCATACTTACCCAAAATACAGTGTGCAAGGCTTATTTAAAGTTTAATCTGGACCAGGCATATTCTCCCTCTCCCTCTACCCTCCCCCTCCCCCTTGCCTCCTCCCCCTTGCCTCCCGTCCCTTTTTTCTCTTTTTCTCTCTCCCTATCCATCTCTCTTCCTTCCTCACTCTCTCTTACTCTCTCTTTCTCCCTCTCTCATCTTTTCCCTCCTTCTCTCTCTTCCTTATCCCTTTCTCTTTCCCTATCCATGTCCCTCCCCCTGTCTCTTTCTCCCTCTTTCTCTCCCTCTCTCTCTCCCTTCCCCTCTAACACCCTCCCTCCCTCTCTCCCTTTCCTCCTTCCATCTCTCTATCTCTATAAAATCAATTTCCTGACCATTATGTCATGTGGGGAATTTATTTTCTGGACCTATTTGGGGTTCCATAGACCTCTTACACTTGGATAGGCATTTTTTTCTGTAGGTTTTGAATTTTTTTTGAACATAGTTATATGCATTTGATATAGATATGTTGTAGGTTTTGTTTTTTATGCAATTTTAGAAAATAAAGAAAAATTTCAATCTCCTTATATGTTCTGTGATCTGTTTATCATTCCATAGTGAGTTGTTTGGGTTCATATCAATGTAATACTATATTCTTAATTCTTCCTTTCAAGTGTGTTTCCTCTTCTCCCTTGTTACATTGCACTGGTACACTCCCAATAACCTTAGCTTCTCATATTCCCTGGGTTTCTAGACAATCAGACCGCCATGTCAGGCACTTGATGGAGTCTATCAAGGATTGTGTAAATACATTTAGGATGCTTACATAAAGACAAAAACTGACCAACAACATATTTTCAAAACCTTTCCCATTATTAATTACATGCTGTAATTACATAATGCAAATGCATTACGTAATAATATAATAAAATGCTTTACAGGTAACTATTTTTTTGTGCCAGCTTTTTGTTTTTTGTTTTTTTTAATCGAGCAGTTTATTTTTATGGAACATGTGGGAAACAAGAGCTACCATCTCTATTTGAAGGCATGTCATCTCTAGACCACACTTAGAGTATGAATTTTGCCACAGAGAGCAAATGCCATTTCTAGGACATAAACACTCTTGGACTCTTGTGTCTCATGTCCTTTTGATTTTCTCTTCAATAGTCTAGGGCCAAAAGACTCTCACTTATGTTTTCAGACTTCATTAATTTTTGATAGAGAAACAAGCTTTTCAGTAGTTCAGCTCCAAGCTTTGCAGTACAAATGCAATCCAGTGATCCAAGTAGCCCATCATATCAGAGAGTGACCTCACAGAAAGAACGAGATCTTCATCTTTTTTTGTCCCACTTAAATCACACATGTATGGGTACAAAGAACTGGTGTGTGGTGGGAAGGCTCGCATGTTTTATTAACTGTTTATGTGGTTTCTCTATGACTTGATTCCTAATACTGTAAGAACTGCTAAGACATGTTATTGACTTCCAAATAACACAGGATATGTTATAGATATTGAGCCTAGGATTCACCTTTTGCTTGCTATCATTTGTGGCCCACACCCTAGCCTAACAGATTCAGAACAGAAGCTTGCACAGAGCCAAGCTGAGGTGATCGTTGCCTGTGCTCTCCACACTTCCACAGCACACAATGTGTTAAAATCAGATTTAAGGGACAGCAGCAAAGCTGTAGCTGAGGCCAGCGGGGAGGATAACCTCCATTTTTCAACCTCTCATAATTTTTGCAGAAAAATACCTCTAGCTGTATAATTCATCTTGTGTAATTTGGGCACAAAAGTGAATGTGAGAGAGAAAGACTGCAGTGAGATTCTGGCTGTTTTAAATTCCACAGCTGTGGTCAGTTTAATGTCCTTTTCATAAGATGCAGTAGTGAGTTTTGTTTAGAACACACTATTAAGTGCATATGCCTTGATTAGTGCTGCCAGGTGGTGTAGATGTCAGGTTGTGTTTAGGATGTCTGGTTTGGGTAGCCCTTTCAATGTGGACAATGATAAATGACTAATGAAATTGTAACAACCTTTCTGGGCTACTGCATTGCTTCTCAAGCATGATATGAAAATGACCTAATGACACCTTCCACATCAAGAAATAGATGAATGGTGAGTGTTTTCTCCTTCATTTAATCACAGTGTGTTCAACAGAGACCCCAAGTACTGAGTTAAAGAGGACAATGTGACCATTGTCAGTCCACAAGTTGAGACTGGATGCTCCCTAATAGAGAAGAAGGAAGACTTGGAAGAACACTGTCATAGAATCATAATTTGGGCTACTGTGTTGGGTAGCTTGTGTGTTAGTAAGAAAGAATATGTAAGTCTGGTTCCCAAGTCCCTGATGCACTGTCAGATAAGTTAAAAGGCCACACATAGGAACAAACAACAACCAAATTAGATCCATCTTTCCATCCTCGTTATCAGTTCTGATTCCAAAAGAAACCTCTGGCAACTTTATGTACCTATTTGATTCCTCTGAAAAGAGCTGAGAATCACGGGAATAAAGAGCCAAGCTAGGGACCACCAAGATGGCTCACTGAATAGAGCTGTTTGCCGCCAAGCCTGACAACCTGACTTTGACCTCCAAGACTCACAGAATGGCCAGAAACAATTGACTCCCACAAGTTGTTCCTTGACCACCACACATGACCTGTGGTAAAGATGTACATAAAAACACACTAAGGAAATACACAAACAAATATAATTTTAAAGTAAATTTAAAAAAAAAAGCTAGTTTAGAACTTGGAAAGATAGAAGCATGCACCCATCAGCAAAATTTCTAGTATTAATTATCATTTAAGTGGTAGATGAAAACCAATTAGTTAAAGTGTATAACTATTAGTTTATAAGTATTGTTTTAAGTATCATTTAAATCTCAAAATAGTGATTTTTTTGTGTGAATACACTACATTATAAAACACACACACACACACACACACACGAAACAAAAAAACAAAAATAATTTAAAGCCCTAGGCCAAACCCACTATATTATGGACTTTTACATTTACAATAATGTAACCTTTACCATATATGTGTATATTAATATTTACATATATATGCATATATGCATATTTACACATATATGCATGTTTTGAAATGTTTGTGAAATGATTAGTTATGTCTCTACAAATGCATATGTCCATTGTATCACACAGCTACGTGTGTGTGTAGAAGTCTTAAAATCTTTTATAGTAATTTCTGCTACACAGTCAAATCTAACTATAGCCTTTGTCTCGGATGTCAGCTCTCTGTACTTAGTCACCCTATAATCTGCAACTTTGTGCCCTTTAATTTCCTAGTCACTATTTCCTCCCTACACCTCACCCCTGATATATGCTGGCTATTTTTAGTTTCTGTGTGTTTAACTTTAAAAAATACTTTTAAAAATAATGTTATACAGAACATTTACATCATTTCTAGTGCCCTCCAACTTCCCCTTTCCTCATGAACCCTTCTTGGATTCCTGATATATGTATAATGTACAAGGTCCCTTTAGTGTTCCTCCTGTACATGTGTTTAGGACTGATCGTCCTTTGCTAAATAACCTTCCACGTGTAAATAAGATCACACAAAACTTTTCTTTATAAATCTGATTTGTTTCACTGCGAATTTTCTCCTCAATCATCCAGAGTATCATAAGTTTCAAACATCAAGACCTCTCTCTTTTGAAGTGTATGTGCTTCAGACATTAATATACTTTCTTTTACAATTAATTAACAAACACCATGTTATTTATTTTGACTGTTAATCTGCCAGGGCAGATTCTCTATAGGGTTCTGTATGCAGTGCACTAGCTTCTGTTTCTTAGATGTACCCAACAGATAGACCAAATAGTGGTTCCAGTTGTAATGTTTTCATGGAATTTTCATGCTTATTTCCACAGGGCTCTACAGGCTCACATTTGACCAACAAACTGGATGTGTCCTTACTGCAGACCAGATAGCAACAACAGACTAAAGAAATTACTTCACTTTAGTCTAGCTTGGTGAACAAATAGGTTTAATAGGGTTACTTACAGAAGTGTGGGTGAAGGTTACTTACAAGAGCATGACAGACATATAGACAGCTATACCACCTAAGGAGAGTATCCTTACCTTAGCAATTTTCAATACATCCTCTGGGAAGGGCAGGGTTGTGCTCTTTGACTTCTCACTGTGTACTGCCCAGTGAATCCTGAATGGGCAGCCTTACTTTCTGAGTCACACCTCTTTCCACAAGGAATATCAGTGAGCTTCATCCTGTGAGAATTTCACGAAGGTACTCACAGCTACTCTGATTTCAAGGTCGTAATGGCCCTGTCATGCCCTGAACACAGATTTCCACAGCAAGGAGCCATCAGCCTTTCGTCATTGCTAGTGGACAGACATTTGTGAAGCCAATGCTATGATCCAGCCTATAGCTGCTATGATAGCAGGGGATAGAGGGGACTAGAACACAGTGACAGGTGCTAGACTGAAGAGAGAACCATCCAGAATTATGGTCATGGAAACAAATTGGAGAAATTAAGAATCTCAATAGTGTCGCCTGTGAAAAAACTCACTCAGCTACATGCTTTCTTTGACCACTTATTATGTATTTTTTATTTTGTTATTTAATTTAAATATTTTATCATTAGTATCGATATTTTTACTAGATTGTTTCTGAAAAATCCTTAGCCCTTGACATTATCACTATATTGAAAATTGTGTCTGAAATATTGGAAGCACTAAAAATGTTAATTAAGAAAAGTAAATTAAATTCCTTCACAATATTACTTATAGCTAATTAAGTTAATATCCAAAGTTAGTTAAGTTGATACATGACATCAGGATCTGTTGAACACTGTGCAAGGAGACAGTAAAAAGAGAAAACAAGAAAGAAAATTCTGACTTTATTTGTCACAGCTCTGAGAAGAAACAAATGATAATGATCTGGTAATGATTTAGTGGACAGAAAACCCTGGGAAAGCACTGAACGCGAGCAATGGGCTCTGCTTGCAAGGTCTTACGGAAAACAAATCATTAGGTCAGTCTACTTTACAAATATTTATAGATGTCAAGTGGACACCAGGATTTGAATTCATATAGGGGCTCAGATGCTCAACAAAACCTCCCATTGGGCTCTGTTGTCTGGGAAATACACAGTAAATGAACCAATGGTCATGAAGGGAGTCAAGGAAAACTGTCCTATCTTTAGAAACTCTATGTAGATTAGCACCCCTAACATGAAATGGTTGGAAATGTATGTACAGGCTAAGATAAAATGGGCCTCTTCTGCCTTTCGAAGGGTGTGACTTTCACACTAAACACTTTGCTTTCCTTTTTGGAACATTAGAATAATTTATATACCAATTTGTATATCATATTCATCAGCCATATGTGTGTGTGTCTGTGTGCATGTGTATGTGTGTGTGTTTATGGGTGTAGATATATACACACATTTATATTGCTATCGTAAGACATGCAATACTATGATATATTTTAACTCAGTTTCTTTTGCTATATTTGAAATTTTAATATAAAATCAATATATCTTGATTCTTATCTTCTCTTCTGGATTTTGCTCATAGCTGGCACTCCATGAAGACCGTTTTAACTTAATTTTCTTGACCTGAAATGTTTTGGGGGAAATCTTTAATAGACAATGACTTCCTAAACAGTAAGTTTTCAGATGAACGGAGATTGGCCATAGTCAAACATGCTTTGTTCCCTTCAGCAGCCTTTTGTGGATAGCACCTTAATTACAAACATAATTGCTTCCTATAATCCTAAACCAGTAATGAATGAAAATTCAAGCAAGCAACAAACAATGAATGACTAGTTATTGTTAAATAATCTCTCTTTTATGGAATATTTGTTAGCCACTTTGTATGTCTTCCAGGAACAAAACCATCATAAATTCCTTTATCCATCATATTTCAGTGACTGTTTTTTCTTTAAAACAAAAAAGTAGAGAAAGGTAACACCTGAGTATTGGCAGAAATTTCAATATTACTCTTTCTTGACTTACGACTTAAAAACTTTTACTTTGAAATTATTCAAGCAGTTAAAGTCAGGACTGTCTAATATTCTGCTTTTAATCCTGTGCCTTCTAAATTGTCTTAAGAGCTCAAACCATGACCAAGCCTCCACTTCAGCTGTTGCTATGCATCTTCAATTCTCAGAGAGTAGACACAGACCATGCGCACAGACAGATGCATTTTAGTCTTTAGAGTCAATCCAAGTCATCCCCAGGGAGCAACACAGCTGCTCCTTCTCCTCTTACTTTGGAGAAAACCTGGGAAGTATACATTATGCTTTAGTTTTCTGGATTTTTCCATGCATTCACCCTGCTATCCAAAAGCATCAAGAGCACCCAGTCCACCCTCTCCACAAAAGAGAAAAAAGAAAAATTCAAATCAGGATGAAGAGCAGTTAAAGGCTGAGAGAGATATAATCTCAATGCAGTGCAATTTATAATTCACCTTTCTCTAAAATTTATAGGAGACCAATTTAATATTCTTGATATACAGTGTTTGCTTGAACTGAAGGAAATCCTCATGTTATCTTTAGAAATGGAAAGCTGTGAACAGCTCACACTTATTCACTTTCTGGATGAGACGTTTTAGAGTGTCTAAACCCATGGCTTCTTTGCCTTTGCACCCTGGAGAAAGTAACGGTCTATTCTTTCTTAACAACCAGTGATAAAAGTTGTGGATTCTTCCTCAGAGGCTACAGAAAAGACCTTACACATCAAGAAACAGGGGAATGCAGCTTTGAAAGACCATTCAGCACCAAACTAAAGCAAGTAATGCCACCTTTTTCTACCCCCTTGCTGTTTCCATTCCACAACATCTGTGTTCACATCCTAACTTCAGCTAATGAGACTCTACTCCTGCAACATGAACTGTGAACAGGCAAATGCACACATGGATGAAGAAAGTGAAATTAACCTACTCATATTCCAAATCTAAAGGGTGGTCAGTTTCCTGTTGCTATCCAGGGAGACTTTGGCACTGGCTTTCTGGGGCCCAATTATCTCTTGGCTTTTGACCCACCATGTCACAATTATGGTTATGGTTATGAGAAAACCACCTTATCTCAGCTGAATACAGTAACACTGCACCCCTTCAATACAAAAACAAGGCTTCACTTAAAATCTTGAAGAATTAAAAAGGTTACACTTGTCCTACTGCTAGGAGTTCTATGGAAAACAGTATTTAAAGAATTCTATTGTTCAGGTATAAATATACCTGAACATGTATGTGTCTCAACGTGGTTATTCTGTTCTTTTATTCCATTAGGGAAATCACTTCTGCTGTAGAAAGAGAAGTGCCACCTTCAGCCATTTTAAGAAAACATGCTGAGGTGCTCTTTGAACATGTAAATTGAGATCCATTGTCAGAATCTGCTTACTCTTTCTCATGAACTCTGGGCTGGCAAGCGCTCATTCCCAGTGGGATTGACTGTATCCTAATGGTTTTGCTCTGGGAATTTCATATCCTGAAATAATTTCTTCCTTACTACTCTGTATTTAAAATATATTTCTATTCACATTTGTCTGGGTTCTTATAAATAAATTACTCCATTCATATCAGGCTCAAAGAACATATGAATTGGATGCAAATGTTACTATCTGCAGACTTCCTAGTCTGCCCTGGAGTTCACCCAGTGGACATTAACAAATAAACAGTGACATTAGTAGAGGACAGTTCTACTGGACAAAATCATCCCATTCTTCCCTTTTTCTTGTGTCAGTCAACTTTATTGCCATTGTGACTTAATTGTGACCTGATGCCGGACATAAAGAACTTAAAGGAAAGGATCATCCATTTCAGCAATCCATTAGGATAGAGTGAGCATGGCAAAATATTTCATGGCTCAAGGCCTTGAAACTGAGAAAAAAATTATAGGAAGAGGTCAGGACCAAAGCCCCCTCTCTTCAGTATCCCACTTTGTTCAACAAGGCCCTGGTTCCGAACTTTCACCACTTCCCGATAATGTTACATTTAGGATCTCTCAAGCAAATAATGAGCTCATTGTTCAGAGGCTTTGTCATCTACTTGAAATGCCATGGTGGACATAGTCACAGTTTCACTTCACTAATCTCCCGGCATCTCCCAAATCTAGGGAAGCTAACAGTTGACCAGCTACTCTTTTGTTCCCAGCCCTTGGCAAGCATCAGGCCTCTTGCTGTCTCCATGGTTTTGTCTTCCAGTATGTCACAATGTTGAAATTATTACACATGCTGCCTTATCAGATGGCTTTTTTCCACTTATGTTTTCTTGTTATGTTTTCATGGCTTTATTTTATAAGGATAAATAATATTGTAGACTTTGGAAATACCACAGCTTCTGCATTCTTTTTTGAAAAGTATCACTAAAACTACAACAGTCATTCCTATGGAGGATTTGGTGTATTTTCATGTATTATTTTAGTTTATTTTTTTAACTTACTCATTTTACATCCTGCTCACTGTCCCCCTACCAGTCTCACCCTCCCACAATCCTTCTCCCATTCCCCTTCCCCTCTCCTCTGAGTGAGTGGAGCCCCCTGTGTATCCCTCTACCCTTGCTCATCAAGTCTTTTTTAGGCTACACACATCTTCTTCCATTGAGGCCAGGCAATGCAGCCCAGCTAGAAGAACATAAACCTAATACAGGCAACAACTTTTGAGATAGGCCCTGTTCCATTTGTTCAGGTCCCACATGAAGATCAAGCTGTACATCTGCTACATATGAGTGAGGAGGCCTAGGTCCAGCCTGTGTATGTTCTTTGGTTGGTGGTTCAGACTCTGAGACCCCTAAGGATACAGGTTTGTTGACTCTGTTGGTCTTCCTGTGGAGTAACTATCTCCTTAGAGGTCATAATACCTCCTCCTGTTCTTTCATAGGAGTCCTTAAGCTTCATCCACTGTTTAGTCCTGGGTGTCTGCATCTGTCTGAGTCAGCTGCTGGTTGGAGCCTTAATTTTAGCAAATCTCAAATTGGATCCATCACTGGCTTTCCCACTAAACAAAGACACCTCATTGGCTTACATCCTTGCCAATAGTGGTTGACAGTGTTTTTGTATTTTGGTCACTGTTATAAATGTGTAGTGATGATGCACAGTTTTCCATTAGAAACATCAGTTCCAATATGAAACATATGAGCCTAGTAACTACGCATGTCTTTTTTTCTCCTGTTTTTGAAATTTGGGAATCTCTGTTGACATAGTCATAGTAAGCACATCAAAGGTGTTCTTTGTTCTATTATATGAATAAATATCTTCTATATTTCTAGAATTCTTTTTTTTCATAGAATTTCCATCTTTCTGTTTATATTCTGTACCCTTATTGTGGAACGGGAGGTATTAGAAAAAACAGCAGGTCTGGTCCGGCTAGCTCTTGGCCCCCCGCCATGTTCCCACTCTAATTTCCTGCAGTAATGGTGGCAGAGGTGCCAGACCAGGACCCACGAGATGTTGGCGTGTCTGCTGCCTCCGCTGGTCAGCTCCATGGACTCCGTGGCTCTAAGTATGGCCTTTGGGCCAACTCTGCCACCCTCATAGTGCTCGGCTCAACTTCAGACAATAACCGACATTCTCGTGGTACCTGGTAGAAAGAAGATTCTTAATGCTTAAAGATTATCCAATGGATTTATATATTGACAAATACTCAATATACAAGATGCTCACACAATTAGAATTGTTAACCCAATTGCCGAACCATGAATGAGTAACTACCTTAGACTGCTAGGGCCACGTGGACATCCGTGAACATCTTCTCTCCTCTCTCTTTTTCATCTCCTGTTCTTTCCTCCTCCCAACTCCTAGCTCTGCCTACCTCTTCTACTGCCCAATCACTGGCTCTAATCTTTATTTTACAAATTAAGGTGGTCAGAAGGTTCACAAAGTCATCTGTATACTGATCCACTCCTCATCTACAGCCCCTTCCTGGAAAGTGGAATTAACATCAAAGTACAAGACCAGGGCTATCCACAACATTATTGCTAGTTTTGAGATTCACCTATTGATCATGTCTTCTTAAGTCCCTGTCTGATGGCGGCAACATTACTTTGTACATCTGACAGAATCTCCTTCTAATAATTTCCTTTTATTTTCAAACCATCCCTTGACTGTTAGTATACCTTGCAATTTTTTCCTTTACTGTTATTGAAATTAGGACATGCGACAGAGAGTTTAAAGAACTAACTTAGTAAGTAGGCTTTGAATATTGTAGTGATAAGATGGAAAGGAATTGGAGTCTACAATTTGGTCTCTGTCTCTAGGAGCCTATGGTCCTGAGCTGTGAGCTTCACAAGTATGTCTCAATTTGCCCCTCATTCAGATGTAATGGGAAGATATTATAGGTGGCATTATCACAGCCAACTAGTGGGAGCTCTTTCTAACAACCAAGTTAGTATTTATGAATCAATCTTTGGCCAAATGCTCTGCTTATGGAGTGTCTTACTGGATTCTCTAAAATCTTGTGAGTACCTAATAAACAGATCATAAAATTCAGGGATTGGGTTATGGATTGAAGAACCACTTAAAACTACAGGCTTATGCAGATACTTCCTGTCTCTAAATGGGTACATTTCTTTTGTTAATCATACTTAATAAAAATAAAATAATACTTGGCTTAATAAATATATTCCTGTGGATAGAAAACTGGACATGTGAGGGTTGAGTATACAGCAGGCTCTTTAAGACCCTGAAAGGAATGGATAATGAGGACAGCTTCTGGAGCCCCATATTTCAGGGCCACATGTGGCTCCCTTGCTTTGAGTTAGTTATTTTATTCCTTGTGAGAGTTGTGGACCTACCTATAAGTGGTACAAAAGTAGGAGTTAGAGAGATGGCTCTGTGGTTAAGAGGGCTTGCTGTTGTGTCATGAGGACTCAAGTTCAGATCCGAGTGTGTCCATCAGGAACCCACAGACACCTGTAACTGCAGCTCTAAGAGGGTGGTACCCTCTCGTGGCCTTGAGTTATACTTATACCCATATCTGCAAACAAAGAAACCCATTCACACACCCAAACAAATGCTAAAAGTAAAAATCAAATATTTAAAACAAAGGAATATAAAACAATCTGAGCTGAGGTTTTAGCTCAGTGATAGAGAGCTTGCCCAGTACATTCAAGAGCCTGGTTTCCATCCTTAGCACTGAAAAATGAAATAATAAAATATAGCACAGTTTCAAAAGTTATAGAGTTGTGTTAATGTGCCCTAAATTCTGTTCTAACTGCTCTACTGTAGATGAGAATCTTTTGTTTGGTGGACTTTCCTTCACTTCTCTTTAATAATCTTTAATAATTATGTTATTCTTCATCCAAAAGTTCCAAAGTGCAACACCAACATCTATGATAATATCAACTAGTACTTTCAGAGTATATACCAGCATCCTAAATGCTTACTATTCCTATTTTATGCACAAAGAATGACAAGGTATATAATAAGTTTAAGAAAAGGGCTTGTGCAATGTCCTGCATCTGTCCCGAATACCTCAGACTATGACTGCATTTGAAGAGGGACATAAGTTAAAATAAGATCAGTTATGTGGGCCCCAACCCAGCCTGATGAATGTGCTTATGAAAAGGGATTTTGAACACAGACGTGTATAGAAGAAAGATAACAAGAAGATGCTAGGGGAAGTTGGTTATTTATATGCCAATGTGACAGGCTTCAAAGAAAACCATCCATACTGAGACCTTCTCTAAGACTTTGGAACTGTCAGGAAATAAAATTTCCTACATAAGGATTCTATCCATTTTGCATCGTCTACCAACCCTAGCAACTTGTAAAGTATTTAATAGTATAATATATTATCATATTTTTTATAAAATATATCAACAACAACAATAATACTGACAATAATAATAATATTGATGATGATGATGATGATGGAGATGGCACACATAGATTGATCCTGCTATCTTTATCCCTGGCATCAATAGGAGACTGAGCGTAAAGAAACTGACTCATCATTTTCCAAGTATCTTAAAACTTAGTCTCCAAGTTATTACAACTTTAGGAAGGACAGAAATATAAACAACAAAAATCTGGGGCTCCTCTGTTTACTATTAACCTGTAACAACTACCAAGTGTTTTAGTACTTAGATCAAATAAGAAAATGGCTAGAAGGTCAAAACTAATGGATTTGTAGCTATTGATCAGCAGGTGAAAATTCAGAGAAAATGAAACACAGATGTAGAACAATCAATGAGAATAAAATGCTAAAAAGGAAGAATTTAATGAATGAGAAAAGCTTAATGAGAAGACAGGAGATGAAAGCTGGGTTTGTTATTTCTTTCTAGAAAGATCAGCACTGTTTATTATAGATTAAATTGAACTCTGAGAACGTCCTCTACTCTCTCTCAGCCCTGGGAGGGTTCATTACTGCAGTGAAAAGGCCCTAGCATCCATCACAACTTGGTTTTCAAGGGGACTTTGCAGAGTTACTTTAAAACTTGCTTCTTTATTTCTTTGGTAAGAAGATAATTAAGTTTTACCTGCCTTTTACTAGTTCAGTCTTTAAAGGAACAGAGAGTATTTCACCCGTGACATTTTCCATTTAGCCATCATCACCTCAAGTATTGAATCCCATAACCTGGCACAAAACACTGGTTCTAAGGTTACCTGTGGGAATGGCACTCACATGTTTAAGCAGCTTTCCCCACCCCAGTGACTTTTGAGAAATTCATGTTGAACAATAATGAATACATTCCAGACTAATATGGTTTTATTTAATGTTTAAAGTTTTATATCTTTATATGTGTATGAATGTTCTGCTCTGTTTGCATGTCTATAAGTGCACCATGTGTGTGCTTGGTGCTCATGGAGGCCGAAAGATGACGTTGAATTGACTGGGACTGGAATACAACTGGATGGTTGTTAAATTGCCAGGAAGGTGCTAGAAATTAAACTCAGGTCCTTTATAATTTTGCAAGACAAGGAAGTGCGCTTAACTCTAAACCTGGTGTGTGTGTGTGTGTGTGTGTGTGTGTGTGTGTGTGTTCGCCTTAAGCATCCAAAATTTTCAGAATCAAACATTTTAGTGGTTTTATAAAATTATTGCAAGAGAGTTAAAAATGCTAAGAGCTAAAATCAACTGAATGGTAGGATCTGAGAAACAACGAAATCACTACAAAGCTTTAAGCTTCTTTTCTTTGTGTGTATGTCTCTTTGTGTTCCATGTACATGTGTGTATCCCTATGTATATATGTGTAGGTACACATGCAGGTGTGGATGCTTGTGTATGACGGAGACTAGCAATCAGCCTCAGGTGTCATTCCTCAGATGCTGTTCATTTTGTTTTTTGAGGCAGCATCTCTCACTAGTGTGGCTAGGCTGCCACAACACAGAGTCTCAGGGATTCTCCCGTCTTCTTCTCCTCTGCATGGGGTTACAGGTGTGTACCATTGCATCCAATCTTTTTGACCTAGGTTCTAGGGTTTGAACTCTAGTCTGCAACCTTGCATGGCAAGCAGTTGCTGCCTGAATTATCTCCTCCACCTTAGAAAGCTTCAGAACTCTGAATTTACTATTTAATGTACAGGTGCAAATAACAGGAATGGTCATGATGATGATAATCATGAGTCCTTGACCACTCATTGAGTATTCATTGGATGTCAGGTCATACACAGCTTCTCAGAGGCTCTACATACAGAGTAAAGTTTCTAGAATAAACTCTGCTTTCTTTACATTATTTTCCTATAGAAACCCTTCTTTTGTGAACACCTAATAGGAATAGCACTGGGCACAGACAAATTTTTAAAATTATGTTTGAAGCATCCATTTTCTGCTTATGATTAACATCACTTTTAAATTGACTGCTGGCTTGTTTGTACTATGGAGTTAGCTGTAACTTTAATTTTTACAAATCCTATTTTTAATGATGGTTCTTAAAAACTTTAAACTCCCTTGAAGTCCACCACACACCAGAGGTAATGGAAAAGAAAAGGTATAGGGGAAGTGGATCTGTATAGAAAGGTTCTTTGGTGTTAGGGATTGGTTCTAATCTGAGTGTCCAAACACTTTAGGTCCTTGTGCCCAATTGGTTTTTGATCAATCAATTAAGAGCAAATGGCCGCCCTTCCTCCCCTTCCTGGTCCCGTGGGCTGGGGCAGACACAGAGTTGGTCTGCTCCTGTCCTGTGGAGATACTGACTCCTGAGTCATCCTAGAGGAGCCACTGCACTCAGAGCAGCCAGTAAGAACTTCATCTCACTCCCTAAGCCCCAGAGATACATCTGGGAGCCAGGGACATTCAGGGCACAGCAGCTACCCAAACCCTGCCCCTCCGGAATTCCACTTCCCTTCCTCCCCTTCCTGGTCCCGAGGGCTGGGGCAGACACAGAGTTGGTCTGCTCCTGTCCTGTGGAGATACTGACTCCTGAGTCATCCTAGAGGAGCCACTGCACTCAGAGCAGCCGGTAAGAACTCCATCTCACTCCCTAAGCCCCAGAGATACATCTGGGAGCCAGGGACATTCAGGGCACAGCAGCTACCCAAACCCCGCCCCTCCGGAATTCCACTTCCCTTCCTCCCCTTCCTGGTCCTGTGGGCTAGGGCAGACACAGAGTTGGTCTGCTCCTGTCCTGTGGAGATACTGACTCCTGAGTCATCCTAGAGGAGCCACTGCACTCAGAGCAGCTGAGGAGCCACTGTACTCAGAGCAGCAGACACCAAGATTAGAATCATAAGACTACAGAGACATCTGGACTCTGAGGAGCTCTCCAACAAGCAAGGTAACTGGAAATAGAGACTCCAGTCTTACACAGTGAGGGCAGGCAACACTAGAGTTAACCAGATGGCGAAAGGCAAGCGCAAGAACATAAGCAACAGAAACCAAAGTTTCTTGGCATCATCAGTTCCCAGTTCTCCCAATATAGCAAGCCCTGAACACCCCATCACACCTGAAAAGCAGGATTCAGAATTAAAATCACTTCTCATGATGATGATAGAGGATTATAAGAAGGAATTAAGTAACTCCCTTAAAGAAATACAGGAGAGTACAAGTAAACAGATAGAAGCCCTTAAAGAGAAATCACAGAAATCCCTTAAGGAAATGCAAGAAAACACAAAGAAGGAATTAAACAAAAACATTCAGGATCTGAAAATGGAAATAGAAACAATAAAGAAAGCTCAAAGGGAGACAGCCATGGAAATAGAAAACTTAAGAAAGAGGTCAGGAGTCATAGATGCATGCATCACCAACCGAATACAAGAGATAGAAGAGAGAATCTCAAATGCAGAAGATACGGTAGAAAATATTGACACAGTTGTCAAAGAAAATGCAAAATGCAAAAAACTCCTAACTCAAAACATCCAGGAAATCCAGGACAAAATGAGAAGACCAAACCTAAGGATAATAGGTATAGATGAGAATGAAGAGTCCCAACTTAAAGGGCCAGTAAATATCTTCAACAAAATTATTGAGGAGAACTTCCCTAACCTAAAGAACAAGATGCCCATAAACATACAAGAAGCCTACAGAACACCAAATAGAATAGACCAGAAAAGAAATTCCTCCTGTCACATAATAATCAAAACATCAGATGCACAAAACAAAGAAAAAATACTAAAAGCAGTAAGGGAAAAAGGTCAAGTAACATACAAAGGCAGACCTATAAGAATTACACCAGACTTCTCACCAGAGACTATAAAAGCCAGAAGAGCCTGAACGGACATCATACAGACCCTAAGAGAACACAATTGCCAGCCCAGATTACTATACCCAGCAAAACTCTCAATCACTATAGATGGTGAAACCAAGATATTCCATGACAAAACCAAATTTGCACAATATCTTCCCACAAACCCAGCACTTCAAAGGATAATTGATGGAAAACGCCAACACAAGGAGGGAAACTACAACCTAGAAAAAGCAAGGAAGTAATCTTCCAACAACCCCAAAAGAAGATAACTATACAAACATAACTTTACCTCTAATAGCAAAAATAACAGGAAGCCACAATCATTTTTCCTTAATATCTCTTAACATCAATGGTCTCAATTCCCCAATAAAAAGACGCAGACTATCAGACTGGAAACACAAACAAGACCCAGAATTTTGCTGCATACAAGAAACGCACCTCAGTAACAAAGACAGACACTACCTCAGAATAAAAGGGTGGAAAACAATTTTCCAAGCCAATGATCCCAAGAAACAAGCTGGAGTAGCCATTCTAATATCAAATAAAATCGACTTTCATCCAAAATTAATCAAAAAAGATAAAGAAGGACACTTCATACTCATCAAAGGAAAAATCTACCAAGGTGAACTCTCAATTCTGAACATCTATGCTCCAAATGCAAGGGCACCTACATACATAAAAGAAACTTTACTAAAGCTCAAAACACACATTACACCTCATACAATAATAGTGGGGGATTTCAACACCCCACTCTCAGCAATGGACAGATCATGGAAACAGAAACTAAACCGAGACACTTTGACATTAACAGAAGTTATGAACCAAATGGACTTAACAGACATCTATAGAACATTTCATCCTAAAACAAAAGAATATACCTTTTTCTCAGCACCTCATGGTACCTTCTCCAAAATAGACCATATAATTGGTCACAAAGCAGGCCTCTACAGATACAAAAAGATTGAAATAATCCCTTGCATCTTATCAGATCACCACGGAATAAGACTGGTCTTTAATAATGACAAAACCAATGAAAAACCCACATGCACATGGAAACTGAACAACTCTCTACTCAATGATGACTTGCTCAAGGAAGAAATAAAGAAAGAAATTAAAAACTTTTTAGAATTCAATGAAAATGAGGACACATCATACCAAAACTTGTGGGACTCCATGAAGGCAGTGCTAAGAGGAAAACTCATAGCTCTAAGTGCCTACAAAAAGAAACTGGAAAGAGCACACACTAACAAGTTGACTGCACAACTAAAAGCTCTAGAACAAAAGGAAGCAAACTCACCCAGGAGGAGTAGAAGGCAGGAAATAATCAAACTCAGGGCTGAAATCAACCAAACAGAAACAGAAAGAACAATACAAAATATCAATAAAACCAGGAGTTGGTTCTTTGAGAAAATCAATAAGATAGATGCACTGTTAGCCAGATTAACCAGAGGGCACAGAGACAGTATCCAAATTAATAAAATCAGAACTGAAAAGGGAGACATAACAACAGAAACTGAAGAAATTAAAAAAATCATCAGATCCTACTACAACGGCCTATACTCAACAAAACTGGAAAACCTGGAAGAAATGGACAATTTCCTAGAAAGATACCAGGTCCCAAAGTTAAACCAGGAGCAGATAAACCATCTAAATAGTCCCATAACCCCTAGGGAAATAGCAGCAGTCATCAAAAGTCTCCTCACTAAAAAAAGCCCAGGACCAGATGGTTTTAGTGCTGAATTCTATCACACCTTCAAGGAAGACCTAAAACCAATTCTCTTCAAACTATTCCACAAAATAGAAACAGAAGGAACACTACCCAATTCGTTCTATGAAGCTACAATTACACTCATACCCAAACCCCACAAAGACCCAACAAAGAAAGAGAACTTCAGACCAATCTCCCTTATGAACATCGATGCAAAAATACTCAATAAAATTCTAGCAAACCGAATCCAAGAACACATCAAAACAATCATCCATCATGATCAAGTAGGTTTTATCCCAGGAATGCAGGGATGGTTCAATATTCGGAAATCCATCAATGTAATCCACTATATAAACAAACTCAAAGAAAAAAAACCACATGATCATCTCACTAGATGCTGAGAAAGCATTTGACAAAATTCAACATCACTTCATGATAAAAGTCTTGGAAAGATCAGGAATTCAAGGCCAATACCTAAACATAGTAAAAGCAATTTACAGCAAACCAGTAGCCAACATCAAGCTAAATGGAGAGAAACTTGAAGCAATCCCACTAAGATCAGGGACTAGACAAGGTTGCCCACTCTCCCCCTACCTATTCAATATAGTACTGGAAGTCCTAGCTAGAGCAATTAGACAACAAAAAGCAGTCAAAGGGATAAAAATAGGAAAGGAAGAAGTCAAAATATCGCTATTTGCAGATGATATGATAGTATACTTAAGTGACCCCCAAACTTCCACCAGAGAACTCCTAAACCTGATAAACAACTTCAGCAAAGTGGCTGGTTATATAATCAACTCAAACAAATCAGTAGCCTTCCTCTACATGAAAGATAAACAGACTGAAAAATAAATTAGGGAAATGACACCCTTCACAATAGTTGCAAATAATATGAAATACCTTGGTGTGAATCTAACCAAGCAAGTGAAAGACCTGTATGACAAGAACTTCAAGTCCCTGAAGAAAGAAATTGAAGAAGATCTCAGAAGATGGAAAGATCTCCCATGCTCATGGATTGGCAGGATTAATATAATAAAAATGGCCATCTTGCCAAAAGCAATCTACAGATTCAATGGAATCCCCATTAAAATCCCAACTCAATTTTTCACAGAGTTAGAAAAGGAAATTCTCAAATTCATATGGAATAACAAAAAACCCAGGATAGCGAAAACTATTCTCAACAATAAAAGAACCTCTGGAGGAATCACCATCCCTGACCTCAAGTTGTACTACAGAGCAATAGTGATAAAAACTACCTGGTATTGGTACAGAGACAGGCAGGAAGATCAATGGAATAGAATTGAAGACCCAGAAATGAACACACACTCCTATGGTCACTTGATCTTTGACAAAGGAGCTAAAACTGTCCAGTGGAAAAAGGACAGCATTTTCAACAAATGGTGCTGGTTCAACTGGAGGACAAAATGTAGAAGAATGAAAATTGATCCATTCTTATCTCCTTGTACAAAGCTCAAGTCTAAGTGGATAAAGGACCTCCACATAAAACCAGATACACTGAAACTAATAGAAGAGAAGGTGGGGAAGACCCTCGAATACTTGGGCACAGGGGAAAAGTTCCTGAACAGAACACCAATGGCATATGCTCTAAGATCAAGAATTGACAAATGGGACTTCATAAAATTGCAAAGTTTCTGTAAGGCAAAGGACACTGTCAATAGGACAAAACGACAACCAACAAATTGGGAAAAGATCTTTACCAATCCTACATCTGATAGAGGGCTAATATCCAATATATACAAAGAACTCAAGAAAGTAGACACCAGACAACCAAATTACCTTATTAAAAATGGGGTATAGAGCTTAACAAAGAATTTTCAATGGAAGAAACTCGAATGGCTGAGAAGCACCTAAAGAAATGTTCAGCATCCTTAGTCATCAGGGAAATGCAAATCAAAACAACTCTGAGATTCCATCTCACACCAGTCAGAATGGCTAAGATTAAGAACTCAGGTGATAGTAGATGCTGGCGAGGGTGTGGAGAAAGAGGAACACTCCTCCATTGTTGGTGGGACTGCAAGATGGTGCAACCACTTTGGAAATCAGTCTGGCGGTTCCTCAGAAAATTGGACATAGCATTACCCGAGGATCCAGCTATACCACTCCTAGGCATATACCCAGAAGATGCTCGAATATATAACAAGGACATATGCTCCACTATGTTCATAGCAGCCTTATTTATAATAGCCAGGAGCTGGAAAGAACCCAGATGTCCTTCAACTGAGGAATGGATTAAAAAAATGTGGTATATTTACACAATGGAGTATTACTCATCTATTAAAATAATGAATTCGAGAGGTTCCTAGGTAAATGGATGGAACTAGAAATTATCATCCCGAATGAAGTAAGCCAATCACAAAAGAACACACATGGTATTCACTCACTGATTATTGGATATTAGCCCAGAACCTTGAAATGCCCAAGATGCAACTCACAGGCCACATGAAGCTCATAAAAAAGGAAGACCAAGTGTGGGTGATTCAGTTCTTCTTAGAAGGAGCAACAAAATACTCAAGGGAGCAAACATGGAGACAAAGTGAGGGACAGAAACTGAAGGAGGGGCCATTTGAAGACCTTTCCACCTGAGTATCCACCCCATATGCAGTCACCAAAGGTAGATGCTCATGTGGAAGTCAGGAAGTACATGCCGATAAGGGCCTGATATGGATGTCTCCTCAGAGGCCTTCAAGAGTCTGACATATTCAGAGGCAGATGCTCACAACTAGCCATTGAACTGATCATGAGGTTCTCAATGGAGGAGTTAGAGTGAGGACTGAAGGAGCTGAAAGTGTTTGTGGCACCATGAGGAGAGCAACAATACCAACCAACCACAGCTCCCAGGGTCCTAACCACCAGCCTGGGATCACTTATGGAGGGATCCAGGGCTTCAGCTGAATATGTAAGAGTAGAGGGCCCTGCCGGGCACAGGTGGAAGATGAGATCCTTGACCTCATGAAGGCTGGACGCCCCAGGGGGTGGGAATTTTGAGGGTGGGGAAGTGGGAGTGGGGGGGTAGGTGGGGGTTACATCCACAAAGAAGAAGGTGGAGGGATAAGGGGATGGGGGGTTCCCGGGTGGGTGGGGGATGGAGTAAGGGGATAACATATGAAATGTAAATAAAATATCCAATAAAAAAAAAAGAATAAAAAAAAGAAAAAAAGAATAAAAAAAGAAAAAAAAGAATAAAAAAGAAAAAAGAAAAAAGAATAAAAAAAAGAAAAAAGAGAAAAAAAAGAAAAAAAAAAGAGCAAATGGCCAATAGCTGGAAAATGTAGACTAAGGCAGGACCTTTAGATTTGGTTGGGCTAGGAACTGGGAGAAAGGAAGAAGGAGAATCACCATGATTTGGAAAGAGACAGATCAGATTTAGAGCTGCAGATGGAAAATCATCCAAGATGTAGATGAGAAGGAATATGGTCCCAGAGGGTTCCCCAGGGAAGTCTTGGGCAGCAAAGACTAGGGGGATGCCCAGAAGTTAATAAGGGAACAAGGATAAAACATAGATTTAGAAGATGTTGAGCAAGAAGTACTGGAGGAGTAGCCAGGCAGAGAATTAGAACTGCCTAATCCTTGAGTGAGTCAAGGCATATTAAAATTAATTGGTGTGTGTGTGTGTGTGTGTTTCACCTGCAAATCTAGACAGCTCCTGAGCAGGTACATGTGTGCAACCCACCAGGAACCAAAGAAATATAGCTAAAATTTGACACTAAACTTTGGAGCAACTCCTGTCTGTGTTGTCTGGAAATCAGCAGCTCAGTTCACACGTTATCTGGCAGTGGCAGCTTGATCCACTCACAAACACTTCACGGATACACCAGTGTCCAGTTCTGTAGAACTGGGTTAGCAACAGCAATGACATGATCTAGCAATGAAAGCCAGGTCTCAGCCTCGGCCCAAGTCAACAGGAGGGACAAGCAGGAACACTAGAATTTCTCAGCTTTGCCGCTCTCAGGGATGCGAAGATCAGTGAAGACTCGAGACCCACAAGTGAGACCCACAAACATTGCACAGCTAGCTGTACTAGCAAGCCAAGCTCTGTCTCTGTCACTCCATCAAGTCCTATTTATACCCTCCAAACATCACATGTCCTCCACATGCCTTACCTCAGTACATGCATTCAATCAGCCCAAGTCCAAGGAGTCCTGATAAATGCAGCCCAACTACACAATGTAAGGTGGACCAATACATGTGTGTTGTTAGCACAGAATCCTTCATCATATGTCCTTTCAGGTGTTTGCTTTAGCACAACATCATCTCTCCTGTGTCTGCTTCAGTGAAACCTCCCTTCACAAGTCTGCCTTAGTCTTTCACCTGTGTCCATTTCAGGAAAACACTCCTTCATGTGTTTGCCTCAGCAAAACCACACAACACAATTGACTCTCCAAAGAACCCTTAAGTTTCCACTTCAGTTAGCTCTTCATAGAAACTAACAAGAGTATTTGTTAATTCTTCTTTTCTACATATAGAAATGTTCAGAACATGTGTTTACATCTATATACCAAGCCCATCAAATTTAAAATAGCAGCAATCATTTTTTTCCCTTATCATCTAGATTTTTTGAATTAGACTCGACTCAGTAGGGTGGCTTTTCCTATTACTCCTGGGCTAACTTCAATGACTGTGGTCCAGTGTACCTGTGTGGGGAAATGGGCTCCCTCCTGTGCCTAGGGCCCTGGCTATGGCATCTGTGTTCTCCTTCATTTCTTCTTTCATCTACTAGGGTCTATCAATGTTTGACTCACATGAATACAGGGTTCTGGGAGGCAGCGTAGGCACATGCAAGGACTTGTGACCTAGGGTGAGAACTGGTCTGCTATCTCACTGTGTCAGATAAACCATGCAAAGCATAAAGCCCAGATCATCCAGTTTTAGTCTGGGTTGGTCTTTTAATCTCATTTATTATAAATCTCTGCCATGCACAAATATTTCAACATTGAGTTCGTCTTGATTAATTGTTGATTTACAGATTGGCTATGTATTTAAACTTAGGTGTTAGTCATTCCTTTAGAACTCAAAAGAAGCAATCACAACATGAAAGTTATACATTAAAAACCTCGAAGATGAAGATTTTAGGCTGTCTTTAATTTGGAAGAGTTTTCTGAAGATGAAAAGTAATGGAAGAAAATATGAAACAACCAGATCAGTGGATTCACCCTGTTGAAAATTAATCTAAGTTTACACAGCTGATGAACTCCTGTTCCAGTTCACTAAGTAAACAGAAATAAAAAAATCAGAAGAATGTTTCTAAGTTTATATATATATATATATGTGTGTGTGTGTGTGTGTGTGTGTGTGTGTGTATGAAACTCATATAATATCATATATATGGAAATCCATGTTCTTCAAAGATAACATCACATACACAGAGTAGATCCCATGGTGACTAATTCAATGCAGTAGATTCTGCTTCTGCCCCTTAGAGTTTTCTTGCTGTGTTGAATTTTGTTGTATCCTTCCTATAAAAGCGATTCCCGTTCACCCAGTTTGATCTCTCCTGACACCACTATTTCTCTACAGTAAAACTTTTCTATGCTTCATCTTTCTTATTCTTTCTGAAGTTTTTCCTCCTGTTTTCTATCAAACTAAGGAGCTCTGCAAGAAGATAGAAAAGATTACTTAGAGTCTCTTGTCTTTTCATAAGACAGAACACTTCCATGATTTGGGTGTATGAGGGTCTTGCCCCACAAACATCCTTCTATGATCTGCAAACAAGTCTTCAAAGACAATTGGATGCCTCTAAGTTAACTGAATCATGGCACTATCTAACTTGAGGCAACTTCAAATCCCACAGGTTGAGGGCTTAGACCCTCAAGACCTTTCCCACTCACATATGGCTCCTGTGAGTATTAAGTTGTCGTGACACAATCACCTGCACAGAAATATGTTCGTCTCACAACCACCAGCCCAGGTTCATTAAATTTGCCAGAATCTATCCCAAATTTATCATTCCATTAGAAGAGATATTACAAAGGATACAGAATAACAGGTGGCAGAAGGGGTACCTAGAGTGAGGACAGAGAACAATAGGAGATTAAATGCAGCCTCTTAGGCACCTCCATGTGGCTCAGGTATGGAGTTTTCCTAGGCAAGATCTCTTGTATTTACATGGAAGCTATAATAACAATGGAGGTGTCACCTAATTACATGTCAGGACTTTCTCCCTCTCCAGAGAGTCAGGGGTGACACTGGAAGTTCCTTTTCTCACATATGAGCTTCTCTAGCTATCATCCCCATCCATAGAATACCGAGAAACCTTCAGGCATTATCTTAACATGCAAAAGACACTGCTTAGTCCTAGAATGTAGTATTTGAGGAACTGTATTATTTCTTGTCTAGGTCTCTGAAGTTTCCACACTGTTATACTTCTGTCCTGTCTGAACCTCAATCTTTCTCTTTCCCATTCTGGCTCTAACATATTACTGTATTAATTATTCTCATGTTTGGGATTCATTCATTTCCTCTCTTTCTTCCACACATCTAGCTATTTCCCCAGCTCTGCTGTTGGTTGGAGTTGTTCAGAGTGTGGCCTTTGCTCTTATTTTTGCATGCATAGTCATTCTACAGTTTAAGTACTCCCATCTGAATGTCTCTGGCTTACACTTCTCTCTTAAAGTCATTTTCTCAAAAGTGACTTCTGGTTAGCCTTTTGGTGTGTGGCAGAACAAGAAGTCAACATACATAAAGTATGGGCTTCAGAAACACCCACCCCAAGCCTGCTCCTATCCAAACTCATTTCCACTGAAATTAATGACGACTTTATCCTTCTGGTTTCAGGTTAGAAATGTGTCATCACTAACTCTATTTTATATTCCAAATCTTGCATTAAATAGATCTTTCCAGTTCTTCGTTAGTGTAGACAGGGATTCTGATGATTCTTTATTACTGGAACCTTGCTTTATATTTTACATGAATGACTATGATAGCTACTATTCTGCTCATAGTATGGCACCCAGAATGGGACTTTAAATCAACTCATAACACTTATCTATGCAAGAATGTCGAGGGTGAATGCCAGAATCTGACAATGGTGCACAAGGCTCCTTCTGATCCAGACCATGACAGCTCTCTGATGAGATACCAGCTTAATTTATTCCAGACAACTGGACATGCTCTTTTCTGTTCACCGATCATGACTGGCATGGCTCACTCATAATCTTTTGAATTCCTCTTGCTCCCTCATCCTCTCCAAATTGTCATTCAAATGCTATTCCTCTAGACTACCCTCAAAGCCGACACATCCTCCGTCATGAGTATCTTCTTGCTAATAAGCATTTAAACCTGACTAACATAATATCATTTTACAACCTCTTTGTTTTTCCCCTCACAATAACACAAGATTCACAAGAGACCTTTCCATTCAACTTTTACAAAAGTTAGATTTTTTTCTTAATATTTTCTTTATGTTACCACAGGTCTCTTCTTTCCTCGAGGGGAAAAAGTCTTGAACTTTATCTGTTCCAACAAACTAAGTGTTGGCACACCTGGGCCAATCTGAAAATTAAGATGACAAGTAAAAGGGAACAGAAGACAAGGGAGATTTAATTAGTGTGGCCACACTGGGGAAAAGAACATATGAAGGGGTCCAGTGACTACTTCCAGAGTGCTAATACGAGATTCAGGCTTAAACAAATAGCAAGAGGTATGAAGAACTTAGCAGTCCTGTGGTTCTGACCATCACTGGCCCATCATTTATTTTCTCAGTACTGACCTGTCCATCATGGTGGTCTGATAGTGTATGAAATGTCTGTCTAGGAATAAATCTATCTGCCACCTTGGGATTCCATGGGAACTCTAATTACTTCTAATTTATTGCTTCAATAGTCTAATAGATGAAGGAGGAAGGACAGACGCCTTTGTAGAGTACTTCTCATGACTTGGTAGTTACATATGCTGCTGCTTATAATAATGTGGAGCTCACAATAACTCTTCAGTAACCATTTTATGAATGAATGTCAGCAACTAGACTGAAGAAATCAAAATAAAATCAAAGAAGAAAAAATATTTTAAGTTACCTGCTTATATTTTTAGTAGTATATACAGAGATTGATAAAATTACTTTTATCCCTATTGAAGACTATATTATGTATGTAAGAAAATATATATTAAAAGCCTTATGATAATTGAAGCATTTTGATCAAAAGTCTACCTTTAGAGATTTAATAATTAGAAAGACCCAGCAGTATATAAGAGAAAAAAATCTCAAACCTTGGCCTAGAGAGATTGCTAAGGGATTAAGAGCATTGGTTGCTCTTCCAGAAGAACCAAGTTTGGTACTCAGCCCCTACACGTGAACTCTGAAACACCTGTAACTCTAGTCCCAGGGGATCTGCTTTGATTTTCTGGCCTCCAAGGTCACCAAGCATGTACGTGGTACTCAAACATATAGATAAAATACCCAAATACCTAAAATAAATAAATAAATAAATAAATAACCCTCAGCTTAAAAATATCTTCACATTGGAACAGAGTGAATAGTTGAAAACATCCTAACTACATTCTTAAAATACTATACATAGCCTTTTGAAACATATAAAATATTTAGTGACATTGTTTTTAAATAAGACTTTGACAATGATTCCAACTGAGGTTTCAACTCTAAATATTATTATTACTTCATGAACTTAATATATAACAGAACTACAAATTTTCAAAAGGAATTTAGCTGCACACATATGCATACATAATAACAAGAAGTACAATACTGTTTTATGAGTATATATGTAGGTACCCGCTCACATGTTGATGTGTGTGTCCTGGATATGTATGTACAAGAATATAAGCTTGAGTGTGAAAATTACACACGGAAACAAGAGGTCAAAATCAAGTGTGTTCCTCTATCACTCACCAACTTATTTTTGGAATTACATTCTCTCAATAAATCTGGAGCTTACAGATTTGGCAAATACAGCTAGCCAACAAGCTCAGACGAGCCTCTTGTTTCTTCCCGGCTTTATACTTCCAGGCATACTCCATGGTGCCCTGCTTTTTATATCATGCTGGGGATCCAAACTTAGTTGCTGATGATTAAATGGCAAGCATTTTCCTAAGGTAGCCATCTCCCCAGCCCTTGCAGTAGCATGTAACAATGATTTTTTGAATGGTTTTAGCTTCATGGGTAAATTTTGTGTATTTCTTCTGTTTTCTATAATGCTCTATTTAAAAATGAGGACACATCTTTAAATCAACACAATTTAAATAATTAAAGAGCAATTGTCATACAAATAATTACAATTCTTGGTTCATCTTCCAGGACACCTGAGATTGCTCTTGTCATCCCCACCACAACACACTCACACAGAGTATCTGCTTGTGGAAGCCTTCTATGTTGATTAGACTAAGAAGAACTGAAACTGCCTTCAGTCAATAGGACAGGTTCATTGTGAAACCAAAGCTGCCAATCACTACATCTAATTTTTAATTAAGTAGACTAATTCTCCCCAGCACCAGCTGTTATCATGCTTCTTGAATTCTGTGACTTGATAACTAGCTCAAGAGGCATATGTATATGTATATGTATATGTATATGTATATGTATATGTATATGTATATGTATATGTATATGTATATGTATATATATATATATATATATATATATATATATATATATATACATACACATGCAGCAATATCTCATTCCAAAGTGCTACTATCTCATTCCAAAGTGGAGGTTTTGATTTCCTAGTATCTTAAGATATCTTGGGCTTTTGTAGTAATGGGCAGGGGTGAGGGTGGGGGATCTGAGCTAAGGTATGAGAGCCACATTTTTCTAGTAACCCAGCACTACTGAGATATAACAGTATATATATATGCTTCTTGATCTATCTATCTATCTATCTATCTATCTATCTATCTATCTATCTATTTGGATTAGAAAACATAATTATGCAAGACTTTTCTCACCTTTTCATATGCTTTGAAAATAAAATCTCTCTAAATTGCCACTTTCCTGAAAAGCTATGACTGAATGCTTACGGAAAACAAGCAACATACCAACCATCCTCACACTTGCACCACGTAACACCTTCTTCTTTTAAAACATCTTTTTAATATCAGCTCTTCTCAATGCTAATGAAAACCTCTGAATAAAGCATGAATTATTTCCCCATCTCATAGCTGAAAATAGATCTCACAGTGGGGTTTTTCATTCTCAGACTTTCCAGGTTCTTCATCTGTTTCATACCTGCACTGCTGACTAAGGTTCTTGCTACTATCTCATCCCAAAGTGGAGTTTTTGATTTCCTAGTATCTTAAAATCTCTTGGGCTTTTGTAGTGATGGGACAGGGGTGGGGGTGGGGGATCTGAGCTAAGGTATCAGAGCCACATTTTTCTAGTAACACAGCACTACTGAGATATAGCAGTTGCCTTTCAGTCACATTGAGTGCTACCTAGGGAGCTACTGAGATAAAATGAAGTGAAAATAAAGTTCTATATAATGATCACAACAAACAAACAAACAAACAAACCCAAATAGACCAATCATTCAACACACACGTAATTATGTATCAGCAATTATGATGGCTACTTTGAAAAAAAAAAAACCCAACACTTTTCCAATGATAAAACTAACATTATTGGGCTCTTTCAAAATGTGAATGTGAGTATGATAGAATATATTTGAAGAAAAAGAACTGTGTTTTCTGACATGTTCCAGTATGGGACAACTCATGTAGGAAGAATTTGCCAGCATCATGGGGCTGGTATGAATTTGTGTAGGAGAGGGGACTCCTGAAGAGAAGGGACTCTATTTTTTTTTTTTTGGCTCATGTCCTAATCATGTTATCTGGGACAAACTGGGCTCCAAAGAATGGTTAGAAGCTCAGATTCAAAATGCCTGTTTCTGATCTTCTACATGGCTTTTCCCAAATAAGTAGATATAGTAACCAAAGACAGATATATTTCCGTTACAAAAGTTCTCTTTCATATCTGTTACTACCATGTATCAAGTGTATGTATCAACATCACAGAACAGTTATTATTTTAAATATGATCAAGGTGATAGTTAACATTGGTGTTAAGTAAGTAAAAAGATTATCATTTAAGCAAAATGATTACTTTTAAGCAAAAGGAAAAGGAACAAGGAAAAAATCTTTTTAAATCATTCATTCATCCACTCAGTTGTTCACTTTTTGAAAGCTTACTTTAGCAGTAAAACTTTGTCTGCAAGGTGCTGAAGATACCACAATAAGAAAATACAACACAATTTGCCTTTAAGGCAGATCAACTGTGGCTTCTAATCAGATGATTTCACAAATATAAACTAGTGAAAACCATGAAGATAAAGATGCATAGTGGTTGATCTGATATGTTCTTAGGGACCCAGAGTATGAGAGAACATTACAATAAGGAGGAGGAGAAGGAGGAGGAGGAGG
>NW_021621098.1:1987233-2002871 GCF_004785775.1 Grammomys surdaster
GCAGGTGAGCCAGTCCAAGGATGAGAACAGTAGAGCTGGCCTGGGGCTTACCAGGTCAGTACTGGAGAGCTTGTCCAGGTGGCATGAATAAAGAAAAGCCAGTGTGTTGACCAGCTCAGTTATCACCTAGGCCTGGATCTGGGACTCTGAGGTAGCCCAGCCTAAAATCTATATTATCTGTGAATGGTTGGAACTTGTGGAAGGGCCAGTCCTGCTGTCCCAAAGTTGTAGGATCTCCATGACACAGGGCAACAACAGGATAAGTGGGAAGAGTCCTGGTGAGGGGTCAGTATTGATGATATCTCAGAAACCGGAGACAACAAACAGACTGATAACTCATTGCAATGAGCATTTCCAAACAAAGATAGAGGGTATACCATGGGACACACTGTGATGTACTACAGCTTTCCTAATGAAATGTTTTCATGTGTGTGTGTGTATGTATGTATGCATGTATGTATGTATGTATGTGTTATTTTAGAAGGAGCAGGTTGCAAGGGTGAAGGGCAGATATCAGGGGATGGAGAGATAAGTAGGACTGGGGTTCATGATATGAAACTCACAAAGAATCAATAAAAAGTTAAAAAAACAGCTGGGCAGAAATAGTAGCTACTTGTAATCCCAATACTCAGAAGCTAGGGGATCCCCTGGACAAGGTAACATGAGCAGGTACTCAGAACTGGTAAGCTAAGGGCTAAATAACAGACCCTGCTTCAATATATAGTGTGGAGTATGATCAAGGAAGAGGCTTGACTTCACTATTTTGCATGTGCTCACCCACATGCAAACCTTCATATGCATGGATGCGTACTACACACACACACACACACACACACACACACACACACACACTGCATGATAAGATGACTTTATCTGAGTGTCTTTAGGGATGTATACATTAAATTGTTAAAAGAAAAATTCAGAACTCTATATATGCAGTGATGTTTGAGGAGAGAGAATTACATGTAGAAAAAAATAACAGAAAGTGGTTTACTTATGTGATGAAGTAATTCCTGCCATCCTTTGGAGAGACTGATTATTAGGAAAGAATCTCAACTACCTATAAAATGTGACAAATTCAATAAGACAGTGGAGCCAGATGGGCTTTCAGCTTAATTTTGGCAAAGTTATGCCTGACATGTATAGCTGTTTTTTCCCCATTTGCGTTTTTAATGATACATTGAAAGCTGAAGAGTTGCCAAAGTGAATAAGAAAGGCCAGGATGAAGCTTCCCAGGACAGTAAGTCAAAGTGAGTTTTAAATTGCGCATATTGCCTGTACTACATTATTTCAGTTTAACTACTGTGAACAGCATCCAAACATGAGATTATTACTGACGTTAGAGACACTGGAGGAGAGCTAGTTTTCCTTAAAGAGCATCACGGCTTATTATGTCGGCTGTATGGTTACAAGATGGTCATTCCTCACCTCTGTACTGCTGAATGTCTACAAGCTCCAGAAGGGTTTGAACTGAACTAAACCATGGTAGTGGGTTTATTTAAAAAAAAAATAGTATCACGAATTTTAAGACGCTAAGAGATTTATAGTAAAACTACTGAAGGAGAGGCATTTTCTTTTTTCTTTTCTATTTTTGAAAAGAATCAGGGACTTCCGGTCTTGGCCCCAGCACAGAGCAGATCTCAGGCGGCAGCTCTGTACTCAACTTCACAAAACCCAAAGGAAGAGGGCCTCCCAGAAGCTTTAACTCCGGCAGCAGCATCTCAGCTAAAAATGAATCACCCGTGATGTCTGCTGTTAGAAGTTCTAATCCAGATGCTGGCCTCCGAACTTATACTACTCAGACCTTCGAAGGGCCATTGACAAGAACATCAAAAAGCTAGAGATTAACATCACTAATCTGAAGAAATCCCTCGTTTCGCTGTCCAACGAGACCTCCAAAAATCGAAAAGATGCTTATTGGACTTGATTTACTCTATTATAGTAGAAAAGGCTGTGTACAGCTCTTGACTGTGTACAGCCCTTAAAGAAGAATATTGCCTTTACATAGACAAAACAGGGATGGTTAAAGAGAGCATGAAAAAGGTCAGAGAAGGCCCTGAGAAAAGACAGGGAGAGAAAGAGGAAGATGAATGCTGGTACAAGAATTGGTTTTCAGTCTCTCCAGGGTTGTCAACCCTACCTCCTCTCAGCTTGGAACCATTATTTGGGTTCTTTTTGCTTATTTCTTCTGGTCCCTGGGCCTCAAATAGGCTGACTAACTTTGTGAAACAACAGATAAATAATTTGGTAGTGAAACCTATTGAGATACATTATAATAAGTTAGCTATGGAGGACCACGAGACTCAAGATGAGGTTGTTTCTTTATCCAGGGTATTCCCAAAACCCATCTCCACCCAACCTAAGAGGGGACTTCTGCCCCTAGACCAAGCAGAGAGGGGCCACCCAGACCCCCCTCTGACAGGTGATCTGAATTCTTGCTTAGGCTGTGAGGCTAAGCACTGCAAGGGAATATCAATAAAAGTTAAAAATATCTACCTGGGTTCCCTGAGGGACAAGCCTGACTGCATAGGGGTTGATGTCAAAAGTATCCCTTCTCCAGGAAAAAGACATCATGACAGGTATGGACCTAAGCCTCACTGGACAACAACAGGGGGACTGGAGCCATTACAAGGTCCCCTTCAATTACTGGAGGTCAGGCCTCTATCCCTGCCTTCTCAAGATTAGAATTGCCACAGCCCGTCTATACTTAGAGAAGGGAGGAGATGTCAGGGCCATTCCTGCTTACACACTGAAGGCCTAAAATCAGCCATAGGCCTAAAATCAGCAATAGGCCTGTCATACATGTATACCAACACCAAGTCTTGGGTCTCTGTGGATAAACACTGAGACAGATGGCTATAAGCTATTGTAATCAGGCAGTTTTTGTGACAATTCACCAGCCTGAGTAGTACCTTGTAAATAGGTAGCCTTGGCAGATAATACCAATTTAGATAAGGAGAAGTGAATCATAGGCAGAGTCATAATGACCTGTCCCCTGAACCCTCACCCAGCTGATACCCTGTTCTGAAAGATATCTGTATTCCCCCTGAACACCCACGCTCCAGTGTCATCCCCTTCCCCATGTCCTGCCTTTTTGTGTTTATAACCCCTGTGTGAATGAGTATAAATTACAACTTGAAAATAATAAATAAATTATATATAAAAAAAGCAAAGAATCAGATTTTAATTTGTGATGTGCATTTATACAGATGAAAATATTCACAGAGGCTTGTTCAATTCCTGCTCCTTCATAAAGAAAGAAGATGTAGAATAAAAAAAAAATGTTCTTTTATCCACCCATCCCAATCAGGGATGGGAACATGCTTGTGTAGTCCACGATACGGATTCAATCTTCATGAATGTTGAAGAGTTTGGCTACTTCACTGAGATCTTCATGTTGCTCACCGTCCTTAATGATCTTCCTTGCAATTGGCATTCAATTAAAGACATTCTATAGCACAATCCCCACCACAACTTTGTCCCTGAGGTAGAAGATGACACCTTTGCCATAGTCCTCCCCTTCAACAGGGACCTGTGGGACTGCAGGGGCACTGGGAGGAATTGTGATTTCGGAAGCTTCTGACTCTGTTTCACTCTCTGAACGGATACCAGTTCCTGACTGCTCTGTGGCAGATTTTGGGTTGTCTTGTGCAGTTGCTTTTGCAAAAACACCAACTGTGGGCAAACTACTATCCACCAGACCAATAGCTTCATAGCCGAAATCAGGACCCAAATCACTCCAGAACATTGACTGATGCCAGTACGGCTTTGCAGCCCCTGTCATATTCTCTCCAGCCAGTCTTCCACTCACAACAGCATGATCGTGATGCTCTACTCGCCTTCGACCCAACTTTATATCATAGAAGCATGCAGCATCTCCTGCCTGCCAGATGTTAGAACATGCTTGGAGCTCTGCATTTACCCGGAAGCCACTAAAATCTGAATCTATTTCCAGTCCACCAGTCTTGGCCAACTCAACATTGTGCTCTAGGCCCATAGCTGTCACTATGTGGTCAGTTTCTACCTTCCTTCCATCTTTCAGCTTAATGAGTAACTTGCCACCACTGACTCCAACTGATTGTACAATTGCATTGGGAATCACTTTTACTCCCTCTCATTTGACTTTTTCCATGGTCCAGTTGCTGAGGTATTCAGGAGGGATCTTCCCCATATTTCCTTTCTCAGGGAACAGCTGAATTACTTCTATGTCCGAGGCTTGAGACTTTCTGCCAAGAGCACAGGCCAGCTCACTCCCAAGGAAGCCTCCACCAATAACTTGTAATTGACTTGACTTCCCGTGAGATCTTCTCCAAGGCTCTAAAACCTCCAGTCGTTCTGAAAAGAGAAACCTGTGCCTGTGGCAGAAATTTCCCTGCCCAATCTATTTGCAGCGGGAGACCTGATTGGACAGGAAAAGGGAGGCGGAGCTAAGGGTGGCAGAGAGACAGAGACACAGAGTGACACAGGGAGAGAGGTGAAAGTCGAAATGGCAATGGATGTAGATCCGCGTGATTCAAGTAAATAGGAAGATATAAAATCAAAAGTTTAGGAATATTGGGATAACTTTCTAATCTGTGTAGGCATCTTGTGTATTGAGATTTTATTGATATATATAAATCCATTGACTAACTGTAAGCATCAAGAGTTTTGGGGTGGGAATTTTGAGGGTGGGGAGGTGGGAGTGGGGTGGGTAGATAGAAGTTACATCCACAGAGAAGAAGGAGGAGGGGTGAGGGGATTGGGGGTTCCTGGGTGGGTGGGGGATGGGGTAAGGGGACAACATAGGAAATGTAAATAAAACATCCAATAAAAAAAAAAGAAAAAAAAAGAGTTTTGATTTACTGGGTTACTGGAAGGTGGGTCTGCCAATAACTGGTTGGGTATGGATGTAAAGGAACCAGGGCTTCAGGGATGAGTGGATGAGCGAATCAGAGCTAGAAGCACAGAGACTGATCACAAAGGGAGCTAGCTAGAGAAAGTAGCCCGAAGGACACACAGCTGGGACCAGGCGGCCCACCTGTAGTCTTCATTATAGCGGGAACATGACAGTTAAGCCTGAGCCAAGCCCTTAGGCTTCGTTTCTAAAACCTCCTGCTACACATGGCCATCCTAGGGTATACACTAACGCTCTTCACAGCTCTCTTCTCCTTTTATAGTGGGCTCCAACTTTGCCTCATACTGATGTCCCTTGAAATTCTATTCTGTAACATAAAGTCAAGAATCCTGGTTTCACCTGAGCAAAGGTCATTGAGCAGAATTCCTAGGCTGCCCCACCCCACATGACTGGTGGCATCTCCTGCTGCTGTAATAGTTGGTATTCCTTGATGGCCTGCATGGGGATTGTTTGTGAGAGTGTCCTGGATTTCTGCATATCTTCTTTTTTTTTATTGGATGTTTTATTTACATTTCATATGTTATCCCCTTACCCCATCCCCCACCCACCCAGGAACACCCTATCCCCTCACCCCTCCTCCTGCCTCTCTGCGGATGTACCCCTACCTACCCCCCCCACCTCCCCACCCTCAAATTTCCACCCACTGGGGTGTCCAGCCTTCATGAGACCAAGGATCTCTTCTCCCACCTATGCCCAGCAGGGCCCTCCGCTCTTACATATACAGCTGAAGCCATAGATCCCTCCCTATGTGCTCTTGCAGACCTCTAAGGAGACAGCTATATCAGGCTCTTAACAGCATACACTTCCTGACTTCCACCTCAGCATCTACCTTTGGTGACTGCACATGGGATGGATACCCAGGTGGAATGTACTCCAGACAGCCCCTCTTTCAGTTTCTATCCCTCACTTTGTCTCCATATTTGCTCCCTTGAGTATTTTATTACTCCTTCTAAGAAGGACCAAAGCACCCCCACTTGGTCTTCCTTCTTCATGAGCTTCATGTAGACTGTGAGTTGAATCTTGGGTATTTCAAGGTTCTGGGCTAATATCCAATAATCAGTGAGTGAATACCATGTGTGTTCTTTTGTGATTGGCTTACCTCACTTAGTTCCATCCGTGTACCTAAGAATTTCTCAAATTCATTGTTTTTAATAGATGAGTAATACTGCATTGTGTAAATGTACCACATTTTTTTGTATCCATTCCTCTGTTGAAGGACATCTGGGTTCTTTCCAGCTTCTGGCTATTATAAATAAGGCTGCTATGAACATAGTGGAGCATATGTCCCGGTTATATGTTAGAGCATCTTGTGGGTATATGCCCAGGAGTGGTATAGCTGGATCCTAAGGTAATGCTATTTCCAATTTTCTGAGGAACTGCCAGACTGATTTCCAAAGTGGTTGCACCATCTTGCAATCCCACCAACAATGGAGGAGTGTTCCTCTTTCTCCACACCCTCGCCAGCATCTGCTATCACCTTAGTTTTTAATCTTAGCCATTCTGACTGATATGAGATGGAATTTCAGGGTTGTTTTGATTTCCATTTCCCTGATGACTAAGGATGCTGAACATCGCTTTAGGAGCTTTTTGGCCATTCGAGTTTCTTCAGTTGAGAATTCTTTGTTTCGCCCTGTACCACATTTTTTAATAGGGTTATTTGGTTGTCTGGAGTCTAATTTCTTACGTTCTTTGTATATATTGGATATTAGCCCTCTATCAGATGTAAGATTGGTAAAGATCTTTTCCCAATTTGTCATTTGCTGTTTTGACCTATTGACAGTGTCCTTTGCCTTACAGAAAATTTGCAATTTTATGAAGACCCATTTGTCAATTCTTGATCTTAGAGCATAAGTCATTGGTGTTCTGTTCAGGAACTTTCCCACTGTGCCCAAGTATTTGAGGTTCTTCCCCACCTTCTCTTCTATTAGTTTCAGTGTATCTGGTTTTATGTGGAGGTCCTTTATGCACTTAGATTTGAGCTTTGTACAAGGAGATAAGAATGGATCAATTTGCATTCTTCTACATGTTGTCCTCCAGCTGAACCAGCACCATTTGTTGAAAATGCTGTCCTTTTTCCACTGGACAGTTTTAGCTCCTTTGTCAAAGATCAAATGACTATAGGAGTGTGGGTTCATTTCTGGGTCTTCAATTCTATTCCATTGATCTTCCTGCCTGTCTCTGTACCAATACCATGCAGTTTTTATCACTATTGCTCTGTAGTACAGCTTGAGGTCAGGGATGGTGATTCCTTCAGAATTTCTTTTATTGTTGAGAATAGTTTTCGCTATCCTGGGAATTTTGTTATTCCAAATGAATTTGAGAATTTCCTTTTCTAACTCTGTGAAGAATTGAGTTGGGATTTTAATGGGAATTGCATTGAATCTGTAGATTGCTTTTGGCAAAATGGCCATTTTTATTATATTAATCCTGCCAATCTATGAGCATAGGAGATCTTTCCATCTTCTGAGATCTTTGATTTCTTTCTTCAGAGTCTTGAAGTTCTTGTCATACAGGTCTTTCACTTGCTTGGTTAGATTCACACCAAGGTATTTTATATTATTTGCGACTACTGTGAAGGGTGTCATTTCCCTAATTTCTTTTTTAGCCTGTTTATCTTTCATGTAGGGGAAGGCTATTGATTTGTTTGAGTTGATTTTATAACCAGCCACTTTGCTGAAGTTGTTTATCAGGTTTAGGAGTTCTCTGGTGGAAGTTTTGGGGTCACTTAAGTATACTATCATATCATCTGCAAATAGTGATATTTTGACTTCTTCCTTTACTATTTGTATCCCTTTGACTTCCTTTTGTTGTCTAATTGCTCTGTCTAGGACTTCTAGTACTATGTTGAACAGTTAGGGAGAGAGTGGGCAGCCTTGTCTAGTCCCTGATCTTAGTGGAATTGCCTCAAGTTTCTCTCCATTTAGTTTGATGCTGGCTACTGGTTTGCTGTATATTGGTTTTACTATGTTTAGGTAGGGGCCTTGAATTCCTGATCTTTCCAAACTTTTACCATGAAGGGATATTGAATTTTGTCAAATGCTTTCTCAGCATCTAGTGAGATGATCATGTGTTTTTTTTCCTCTGAGTTTGTTTATATAGTGGATTACATTGATGGATTTCTGAATATTGAACCATCCCTGCATTCCTGGGGTAAAGCCTACTTGATCATGATGGATGATTGTTTTGATGTGTTCTTGGATTCGGTTTGCTAGAATTTTATTGAGTATTTTTGCATTGATCTTCGTAAAGGAGATTGGTCTGAAGTTCTCTTTCTTTGTTGACTCTTTTTGAGCTTTGAGTATTAGTGTGATTGTAGCTTCATAGAACAAATTGGGTAGTGCTCCTTCTGTTTCTATTTTGTGGGTTAATTTGAAGAGACTTGGTATTAGGTCTTCCTTGAAGGTCTGATAGAATTCTGCACTGAAACTATCTGGACCTGGGCTTTTTTTGTTGGAAAGACTTTTAATATCTGCTGCTATTTCCTTAGGGGTTATGGGACTGTTTAAGTCATTTATTTGCTCCTGATTTGACTTTGGTACCTGGTATTTGTCTAGGAAATTGTCCAATTCATTCAGGTTTTCTAGTTTTGTTGAGTGTAGGCCTTTGTAGTAAGATCTGATGATTTTTTTGAATTTCCTCTGTTTCTGTTGAATAAGTGGCCTGGATAGAAATACAATATTGCTAACTTCTCAGAATGTCATAGACTGATGGTTATCTACTCAGAGGCTTTCTAGTAAAGAATAAACACAGATTGTTGTACCTTCCCTTAATAGTTAATCCATGTGGACCTGTCCACTACCTGTGCAGGAAGACATCCTTCATATAAACCAAGGAAGACTGTCTGTTCTAGAGAATTTAGAAATAGTATAAAACATACCTAAAATATAGATAGTGCAATGGTCTCTTTGAATGCTGACTACTCCAACCACTTGACAGTATGCCACTTTACTTGATAATAAACTCTACCTGTCTTCTGCCTAAATGCTCAGTTAGATTATTTTTCAATGGATCCGGGAATCCAGAGAACTCTAGAACAGGATTCTGATGACATCCTCAGTGGCTACCCAGAAACGCCTGATGCTAAGACAGGTTATGGGTGTTTAGTCTATGTAAGGAATACAATGCGAGTATTTCAGGTTCAGGTATAGGATATGGCACCTGTGTCTAGTCTAGAAGGACTGTCTATTTGGTTTGAGTATTCTGGGGTCCTATCTATCTATCTATCTATCTATCTATCTATCTATCTATCTATCATCCATCCACCTATTTCAGACAAATTCATCAATTTAGCTTAGCCTTATTATTAATAGGAATGCAGTCTAAAATGACATTCCCAGTGGTATATTATTCCTAGTGGTAGGGGCATCTCCATTCCTGGTGATTAGTCCTTAAAACTATGGAAAATGTTCTCTTTAGTGTCTGAACAGGACTCAGCTTTGGCTTACTCTTGCTTTTATTGCCCCCTTCTCAGTGACAGTTAGGCTAACCTACCTGTTTGAGATGCAAATTTTCTAGCTTGTTTCTGTTAAGAGTCACAATTCAGAAGTGAAGATTTGCTATTAAGGGGCATTCTGTGTACCATTTGCAGTACTCATACCACTAGTCTCACTTTTTGAGAACTGACAGATGACAAATCTAAATGAAAATCACAGTCTTTAGAGTCTGGGCCTATATATGTGGATGGCTGTGTATACTTACTGTTTGCATTCGTGTTTATGGTTGTGTGTTATTTGCTTAGATATTACAGACATTAGACTATAGACATGAGCATGCTCACTATTGGTATCAGGCCCGAACTCAGTGACATCACATCTAGGTCACCCTACATCATTGCCAAGGCAACCGCCATACACTCCCAGAATCCACCTGGCTACCTTACCTTTACCTGGGAAAAGGCTACATCACCACCCATATAAATAGGCAGAACTCCCTGACCTTGCTCTCTTTTCTCTCTGCCATCTTCTCCCATTTCTCTCCCCATCGCAAGTATTCTACCGCTCTTCTTAAGGCCCCAACATTACATCTTCCTGACCTGACTCATCCTTTTTCCCTCTACTTAACTGAAAAGGAGGGATTTGCCCTTGGAGTCTTAGGTCACCAACTGGGACCACCTTTTGCACCCGTAGCATACTTGTCAAAAAGACTAGATCTAACCATCCAGGGATGGCCACCTTGTATTCCTACCTTAGCAGCTGCTGAACTCACCCCTCTCTCCCAAATGGTAGAGCCCTTTTAAGGTAATTCTTGTGACCCCCTACAACTGCTTAACTTGAAGGACTCCCTCATTGGGTTCACTTGTCTCACCTCAAGCCTTTCATCCCTCCATCTAAAACTGACTCTTCTTTATACACGTTGACCTAACAGGACCGTGTTCTATTAAGCTTCAGAGGATATCAAATTGTTTCAAAAACAGCTTCTTGGTTTTTCATTAAATTTGAGTTGTTTAGTGATATAATTATTATTATTATTACTATTATTAGTTTTTTGAAGCATGATCTTATTTAGGCCAGTCTAGTTTGAACACTCTATGGAGCTGAGGATCACTGTTAACTCCCAATCAGTTTGTCACCACCTCCCTGTGCTGGGGTTTACAAGACTGCAACACCATGCCTCGCAAGACTAGGTGTATTATCCTAAGAAAAAGCTATGCTTTCCTACTCTCAAGAATTTCTTTATGGAAACACCATGAGTCAGAGAAGAACACGAAATAGGAAACTGAGATATGAAATACTGTAGGTATGAAAACGCATGTTCAGAGAAAAGCTGACAAGGAAAGGAGATATTTTGAGGTGAGAAAGAATTTTATATGGTAGGTTAGTTTTGATCTCAAATAATGATTTGTTCCAAGATTTAAACTGACAGTTTCAGATAAAACTGTAACGCTAAAATGTGCTATAAAGGCTTGTGAGAGGTGAGCCTTTTTTTTAAAAAAAAAAAAAAGGAAGTGATTAGTTTGAATATAATTAAAATTTTTATTGTTTTACTTACTAAGATCAAGTTTTGTTCTGTATTTGTTTTAGTCAATCATCCTGTCACTTTCTCCAATCACCAGGAGAAACTACAGAGAACAGGTCTGACCTTCCCACAAGCCTTAAATCAACTTTTAAATTTGGTTTTAAAGCAAAACAAAACAAACAAGGGTAAAACAGAGATAATACAAAGAGCTCAGGGCTGTGATTACTGGCAAAAGAGTAAGCTCAAATGATAGTCTCAAAGCTGGGGAGTGAACTTCACCAGGGAAATGAATGCTTATATCCTCAGAGAAAGACTGGGTAGGAGGATGACTCTGAAGTGGTCCATGATTGCCTCATCAGTGAGCAAACTAGGGGGAGGGAACCCAGCTGCCCCCCTGGGGCTCTAAGAAAGCAGAGCTTTGCCTTCTTCACAAATAAGAGAAACACCTTAGAACCGTACCTTACCAAGGGAGGACACCTCATCACAGAAGGATGGATGCTTCACCATTTGAAGGAGGAATTACTAAAAGACTTCATGGCTCTGGGCACCTAGAAAGATATTAACTATCCTTGTCATTTGTGCCTTTGGGAGGCAGTGACTGAAAGCTACAGTCTAAGATGTGTAAAGCCTGGCATTTCTGTCTTCATAGTAACCCAGCACCTGGAACGAAGAAACAACCTTAACCCAGTTCAAAGAAGAGATGCATTTCCTGAGATTGGCAATTAGATTTTACTTTTATGCCTCTCTGTCAAGGATATAAGCATCTTCTGGTGCTTGATTAAACCTTCTCATGGTAGCTAGAGAACTCTCTACTCTGACCAAAAGGATGCTGAAACATAATCTAAAAAGTAAACCTCATTGATGCTCCACAAAGCTTTCCAGAGTCACTTATATCTGAGAAATGTCATGAAACTTAAATTTCCTGTCAAGTAAAGAAAATACATTTGAATTTATTATATGTGAAGATGTTTCATTTTTACCCTACCAGTACATCATGTGATGTACTTTATTTTATGCTTTGATTTGCTATATTGTTTTTCTTTCAGATACTATTGCTGTAATGCATAAGTAGTGACTTCAACATTACAGGATTTTCCTCTTAGTTGGCTGCACACTGGATTCATTCTTGGATTTTTTTCTTTTGTATCTTGCCATATTCTCAGTATAAAACCATCAGTATTGTGTTTAGATTTCCTTTCTCCTCTCTCCTTTTATTTTATGCTCCTTTTCCTTCCTTCTTTCCTTTGTCCCTTCTTCCTTCACTCACTCCCCCATCTCTCAGTCTCTGTCACTTTCCTTCTCTCTTGTTCTTTGACAGAGTCTCATATAGAGTCTTAGAAAGAGCTCATGCTGGTCTTGAACTTCTATATGTAGTTGAAGAAGACGTTGGACTTCTGATCCCCTGGCTTCAACTTAGCAATTTCTGGGATTACCAGGCTGTGATAATTGAATTTCCTTCCTTCCTTCCTTCCTTCCTTCCTTCCTTCCTTCCTTCCTTCCTTCCTCCCTCCCTCCCTCCCTCCCTCCCTCCCTCCCTCCCTCCCTCCCTTCCTTCCTTCCTTCCTTCCTTCCTTCCTTCCTTCCTTCCTTATCTGCCTCTCTCTTTTTAAAAATTTCTTTCTCCACCCATCCTTCAGCCCAAGGGATTTCAACCTTAAACTTGGAAGTTGCAATGATGAGGAAAACTGTCTTTCAAAATGAGAGCGTCTTGATAGTTTGTCAGAAGCACAATGGGTAACCAGCATCATAATTTAAGTGGTCAGCTATGTGTACACCTGATACTACATGATGAATTCTCTTGTTTTCTAAGACTTGCAAGCCAAATTAAACCTCTGTCAGATTCTGTCAGTGTTTTGATTAGGGAAAGAGGGGATGTCCTTTAGAAAATTATAGGCTATCTAGCCTCACATGGGCTACAGTCTTTGAGATCAATACCTACCAAAGCTACCCCCAGGTCAAATTTGAAGAAGAAAATCCGTGGCCACAGAAGAATGAGTTTTAGAAGGAAGTTTTATTGTGTTATAGGATTATGAGTTGAAGCTTGAGCGAAAGCAGAAAGTGGTGCTTTATAGGAGGAGAGACTCATTGGAAATACTTTACCAGCAAGAGTTCCCACTGTGGAGTCAATAGATTTTACTAAATAGAGAAATGAAAGGGATGAACTGGTTCCAGAGTTGGCCATTACACCCTTGCATGCAGTATCCAAGGGCTTCTCAGTTTTAGTCATATATTTGTGTGTGGTCCTCAGTCAAAAGTGTTCATATAGGGTAAGAGAAATACCAGAGCTCCTGCCCAGCATCCCTGGCATAATAGAGGAAGAGAGATACCCAAATCTCCAGTCCAAGCATCCCTGGAATCTGGCCAGGGAAGAAGCAAAGTGATTTTGGCTTAAACACCCTGGTGTCTTTGGCCTTTATCCAGAAAAGAATTGTTGACTAGGCCATTGATATTTGTGGCTTTTAGCTGAAGAAAAACTGCTCACTTTTAGGGTTCATACCCTAACACTGCTTGATGGGTTTTTGTTTCTTGTTCTCCACAGTTTCACTATGTAGCCCAGGGTGGCTTTGAACTCCTGATCCTTGCATATTAGCCTTCTAAATGGTGGAGTTATAGAAGTGGAGTAAAGTGATTAGTACACTGTACATTTTAATGGTTTATTAGCTGCCAGTGACTGGCTTTGGCATCCATGTGGTAAGTAAACTGAGGAAAGCAGTTACAGAGGGTCAGTCTTAGAGCCACTGATGGAAGTGGATCCAGATACCTACAGGGGATGCTGTCAAAGGAAACCAGCAATTAGAGAAGTAACTCAGCCGACTTATTTTGAGGAAACAAAGTTTAATTTACTGGGGCTGGCACTCCTTGGGACCAGCAGAAAAACTATGAATTGTTTTAACTCTTTGGGCCAGTGAGAAAGAGAAGGAAAGAAAGAAAATTCATACACACACACACACAGTCGATGGAACAAAAGGCAAAGTCCAATAACTTCATACACACAAGCATACATGTATATATACATATACACATACATACATGCATACAGACCTACAGTCAGACATATACATACATTCATACATAGAATTGCTAGAGCACAGCTTCAGCAAGCAGGCTCTAAACATTTCACACATACATACGTAAATACACTCAATTGGTGGGTGGAGCAAGCTCCAACACACACATAAGACAAGTTTTACATATATACATACATATGCATAGTTGATAGATGGAAGGAACAATGTTCTAACCCCTTTTCACACAAACCTTACACATATGCATACACATAGCTGATGGATGAAAGAATGTTCTTGCACATTCTCACACAAACTTTACACATATATACACATACACATGGATGATGGATCGAAGGAACAATGTTATAGCCCAAATTCACACAAACTTTACACATACACACAGAGTTGATGGATGGGAGAAACAATGGTTCAGCCACCACATTTTATTCTTTCTTTCATAGCTTATATATCCCAGCAAAATTTTTCAAAAGTATAAAATTATAATGTGATTATGTTTTAGTTTTCTTCTAGTAATTGGTCATAAAAAAATCCAGTAAATTCCCCAGCACCTTTATAAAAAAATAACATTATGTAGTACAGGTAAAGAAAACAAATTATTCCCCCAAAACCCATGTTTATTCATAATTGAGCAACTTGTTATAGATTAACAAAGTGTAAGGAAGAAAGATAGTTGTCTTATCCAATTTCTCTTACTGGCAAATTGCACCCTGTACCATGAAAGGAAGCACACCCTCAGGTCTTTGGACCATGTTATTGTCAGACTATATACATACATATGTAACACACACTAGCCTACAATCTCCCTTATCAAAGGAAGGCTTATTGGATAAATATACCAAATATTCTCATATAATCTTTAAATGCTGCAAACAATGTTAAGTGCAAAAGCTACCAATATTGTAGATACGTAGCTGTTGTTAAGACACCTAAAAGCCCCTCTCCTTTCTTGAGAAGTACACATCCACTCTAGGGTGTGGAATCTTGTACCTCTAAGCCTGCCCCCCCAATGTCCATGCTTAAATTTACATTAAAAGTTCTTCTTATCTCTTTATGTAAGCAGCCCCAGGAGGCCTGTCAAAATGATTTGATATTTTCTTGATCCAGAAAACCTCATAAAGTCATGCAAATCAAAGGTCTAGATCTTTCTGTTCACTTTAAGAACACCTGTGAAACAAAATTAAGCATATCCAAAAAGCCACTGAGTGTTTGAAATATCACTATATGAAATCATCATGTGTCCTTTCAGTGCCACAACAGTTGAGATGGAATGTGTGTGCAGAACAAAGTGTGGGCTAGGCACAGAGTGGCCCCAAACACATGAGAAAGTTTTGCCTCATAAGCTTAAACATGCAGAGAGGAATGATGAGTTGAAGGAGCAGGACCTAGATTCTCTCGTCATTGACTATATCCATGTGAATAAAACACCTAAATGTGCAGATTTCTTATAGAGCTCTGAGTCAGATTTGCTACAATAAGATCTCCCATGCATAGACTTGAAGACTCCAATCGCTATGCCAGAAGAGCATACATACAAAGCAAAACATATCCATGAGACAGAGAAGAAATGCAGCAAGAAATGAGAGTAAATCTTCTCAAAAAACTCCAGCTTCACTTATAAAACTAAATAAATAGTAGGAAAAAATTAAAAAAATCATTATTCCTCTTGGGTCTGGAACGACCTTTAGTTTGTATGTGTGTGTTTTTTGTGTGTGTGTGTGAGTGTGTGTGTGTGTGTGTGTGTGTGTGTGTGTGTGTGTGTG
>NW_021621098.1:2002971-2022370 GCF_004785775.1 Grammomys surdaster
GAGAGAGAGAGAGAGAGAGAGAGAGAGAGAGAGAGAGAGAGGAGAGAGAGAGAGACATATAGATGTACAGGTGTGTGTCAGTGTCCATGGAAGCCTGGAAAGGGTATAAGATCTTCTGGAGTTAGAATCACAGGCAGTGTAAACTATCTAGAATAATTTTGTTTATTTAAAACTACTAACATCACACAAGGATGTGAAAATATTGGTTGTGGTAGTTTAGTGATCAGTAATGGTACCAATTACCTTTTTGTTGTGGTGATAAAAAACCTCTGACACTGAGTTTTAATCTGAAAAAGAAACATACTGTGACAAAAACAATTTGGGGGAGGACAGAGTTTATTTCACAAGCCATCACTTAGGAAAGTCAGGGCAGGTACTCAAGCAGGAACTTGAGGCTGAAACCATGAAAGAATGATGGTTGATGGCTTACACACAGGATCATAGTTAAGTCGCTGCCTTAATAGCCGAGGACCACATCTGCTTAGGGAATGGTGCCACCCATAGTGGGCTGGGTTTTATACATCAATTGAGGCAATCAAGACAATGCCCCCCAAGATATGCCCAAAGGACAACACAATCTGAATAGTTCCCAAATTGAGATTCCCTTCTCAGGTGACTTTGTGCAGTGTCAAAATGACAGTTAAAGCTAAGTAGGACAGTGACACAGAGCATAAATATTTATAAACAATAGTAATTTTCTCATCATGGTTAGGATGAGGTTACTTTCCTCAATTGCTTATAATCTATATATTCATTTTGTAGAATGAACATATATGTACTTGTCCTTAGTTTTGTTAGCAGTAACATTATTACTTGGGAAGAATTTACCTCATGAGAAGAAATCTGAGAAGAACAGGGAATGGGAAATCATTCCTTTCTCTTGATACATATTTACTTTATAAACCTTTCATGTATGGAGTGAAGTGCTGTACTTCACTTCATCCATACTGCTGCTACTGAAGCCTTTTGAGCAATAATATTGTATCCTTTTAGTTTTCAACATTCACTTACTTTTCTCTGGGTCAGACAATCAATCTGAAAAAGAAACTCAATATTGTCATAAAAAAAATGAGCAAGGAGTAAAGGGATCGTGGAATACAGCCTATGAAACACCTGGTACTCTGCTCCCTAGGAAGAGTGGCAGCATGCTGAGAACTGAGCCCTGCCCTGAGCAGAGGAACTGAATGCCATCTGCACTCTGCAGGTGCACCTGGAAGACTTTTTGACTGCCAAGATTATGCTAAGGACATCATGAGAAAAATTATGAGTATATGAAAGAAAAGCTGTAGACACGCACCATGCATATTAAAACCTCTGTAATACTGTAATTCAAAAAGAGTTCTCATGACAGAGAAAAATAAAAGTGATCACTTGAACACTAATGTTGAAGTTTTTTGTACAGGGCCACAGAGATTGACAGTGAGTATTGCCTTTAAAAATATCAAAATGGCTACTTCCTAAAATTAGTATGCATACATATTATTTTGTCACTGTGATTTTGATATACCACACCAAGGATTAGTAAGCTAATATGTCCAAGTCTGAATTGTAATTATATATTGATTTAAAACTTTCTAAATTTTAGAGGTTCTTGGTATAGTAAAATAATTTGTTTATCAAAGATCAAAAACTTTATTTGTCTTTAAAACCTCTTTCTAAAATTATAACCCTTTAATTATTGCAACAGTTCCCGATGATGGCCACAGACATTGAAATTATATGCATGTCATGAATATAGCAAAACTACCTTGTCTGAAGATGTAGTTTTCAAGGTCAAGTGATATCAGGAGTATTTTACCTATACATGGCCAAAGCTTTTAAATGCAATGTTCTTATCTTTTTCCATTTATCATCTCTCTACTGCACATTGACTAACACAGATATGATACATTTATTCATAGAAATAAGTCACTCACAAGACACACACAAAGATGAAAAATGTAACACAATTGCACTGGGTACCAGCATTTGGTCTTCAGCGTGCCCACACCATAGTATGTAGAAGAATCTGGACTCAGGGACATGGGATCTAATACTTATCTAGTGCTCTTACAGATATATGTCTCTATAAATCTCAGTGAAATAGCATAGAAAGACCTATGTTTTTTTCTACATGGGAGCTTGGAAATTCATTTTTCTGATGAAAATATAAAATTTTAGATCAAAAGAAATTATAATAATAATATTATCTTTCATAGGAACAATATGTGTGGGATTGATATAGGCATTTTTCTTTATTATATTACATCTTTGGGTAAAATTTAATATTTATTAATAACAGTTTTGGAAGTTCTTGATTTATAAAATATACTTTATGTGATAATAACAACTATTATGAATAATTATGTCTGAATATCTTTGAACATGTTTTTATTTAATTTGAGTTGGTTTAAATTGGAAAATTTTAAATAATTTTAATAAGAAAAAAAAGATATCTGTGGAGGTACATGGCTGCCTCACTTGTTTCTTTGCTGTAGATAGCAAGCAAAGTGAATGTACATACTGAATTGTTGGGCTTTGGGTTTAGCCTATATAAGAATGTCTTATTTTCCTTAGCAAAGTACCTTTATATACTTCAAATTTCTGTTTCTAGATAATCCTTTTAGTAATAGCAAAAGTCCTTTTTTAAAAAAGTAAGATGCTTCAATGTTTCTAGAAGTATTTAGTGCTGGATTTCAAATGAGATGGAATAAAGTTCAATTCCAAGTTAATTCTAGCCCTATGATGGTTAATCTTAATTGTCACTTTGATGAGACTGACTCAAAGTCACCATGGAAATAAACCTGTGGACAAGTCTTGGGGGAGCTGCTAGATTGGGTTAAATTGAAGGTGGAAAAATAAATCTAACTTAAAAGACCTTTCCATGGTCTGGGGTCCTGGGCTGTGTATATAAAGAAAAATGTGAGCTGAATATCATCTCCCCCACTCTCTCTGCAGATGCTACGTGACCAGCTGCCCCAAGCTCTGCACACTATGCTGTCTGTGCTGGGATGGTCTGTGTCTCATAAGACTGTAAACCAAAGCAAACCCTTCTTCCCTTAAGCTGCTTCTTGTCCCATATTTTGTTGTAGCAATGAGTAAAGTGACTGATACAGTCCTCTCCTAACTCATGGCCCTACCACCACATCAGCAGCTGACGACTCCTGTTTTTAGACATGTGTATTAGATATACAACACTTCCCTCTCACTTTATGGTACTTTATGGGGATGTTATGGGGGTATTGACTGCACTCAAGCCTTGACACACGCAGTCTGTTAATATGAATCCATGCCATTGCCATGTAGTGTTTCACTACATAGCACATGCTTTATGGGTTTTGTTTTAGAAATTTTGGACTCTAGAAAAAAACAAAAACCAAACATGTACAAGCTGAGGAAAGTGACTGGTGGTTTACCCTGGCAGAGGAAGGCCAGGGGGCCGTCACATATCTCAAGTGTTTCTGCCTTACACAAACCGTAGTGTTGCCTGCAGAGAATGAACCCATCAGCTTTGTCTTTAATAACTTCATAACTATGACGAATTAACAGAATTTGTTCCAATCTATATCTCAGTTTGGGCTTTAAAATGGTTTCTTTGTTTCTTAGGAAATGTACAGATTTCTACCCATCCAAATGCTATGAATTAGATTATGTTCCCCCAAAATTCGTATGCTGAAGTTAACACTCTCAGAACCTCAGAATGCCTTTCCCAGTTCTCCCTCCATCTCTCGCTCCCCCTCCCTCCCTCTCTACTTTCTTTTCTTCCTTCCCCTGTCTCCCCTCCTCCTTCCCTCTATCCCTCTACCCTAATTCCCTTTCTTTTCTCCTTTCTATCCACTCCTCTTTCTTGTTTAAGAGAACCGTTACAGAAGCAGGGGAGATTGCCCAGTGGCAAGCAGAGCTCGCGGCTGGGTCTGTGCTCTGCTCTTCAGATCAGGCCCTTTCACCTCACACTTTCCAGACTCCCATAGAACAGTCATCCCCAGCAGAAGAGACTGTTGGAAACGGTCTTCTTGGAGGCACTTTCCCACAGTTGTTTGGAATCAATTCATGTCATACTGCTTATTCTTCTAGTTTCCCTTCAGATCCTTCTCAAGACAGTTAATTATCCTTCACATTGCACCAGGCCACCAGAGCATGTCAAGCAACTTTCTCACCATTTCCTTTCTTTCTCTCTGTTTCTTTCTTTCTTTCTTTCTTTCTTTCTTTCTTTCTTTCTTTCTTTCTTCCTTCCTTCCTTCCTTCCTTCCTTCCTTTCTTTCTTTTCCTTTTATTTTATTTTTTTGGTGGAGGCTTGAGTTGTGGTCCTCATATATTTAGATCTATAGACAACGTTGAATCGAAACTAGAGAATGAATGAGAAAACATTCCTATAAGTAACCATTCCCATGATTTATTTGAAGGAACTACATTCCACTCCTAAGCAGGTAAGAATCTATGCCTCCTCCTGGCTAGACCTCAGGGAACATACCTTAAAGATTCCAACATAGGGAGAAACCGTAATTGAAAGCAGAGTATCAGCCTGGCAGAGAGTGCTGTGTGTTTCCAGCCCTGGCTTACCCTGCAGCCAGGCCAAAAGACATTTCTTGTTAGTGCATTTGGTGTTTATAGAAAACCCCAGGGGCTGTTCATTTTGCAGTTCTTGATGAAAAGCAGACTCAGAGGATGTGATAAGGCAGCTGAACACAAGTGTCTTTGCCACTGGAACCTGACTGATAGGGATGAAACTCCTCTCACAGGGGATACATTAGGGGAAAAGTTCACTGGATGAAGGAACCATCCTTCACTGGTACCCAGAGAAGTCTTAATGAGCCTTGTAATCCTTATAATTACTCAATTAGGATTCACCTGGGGGAAGGCATAATTTCTATAATTGAACTAACATGGCCATTTGATCGGGGCATTTTTCTCAGAATAAAAACAATGACCTATCTGATAAACAGTTGCTATAGACACAAGATTAGCCCTGATAGGCACTCAGTGGCGAGGGGTTACTGCTGCCTTTGCCAGGCAGTCTAGAGTCGTCAGGGAGAAGGGATGGGAACGCTTCACTGAGCAAATTACATTTTCCAGCCAATGCTGGGCACTATCAAATATCGCTGTGTGAAAGAGCATGCACATTGTGCATGCTGGCCATTCTTGCAAAGAGCAGAATGTTCTCTGTAGGATTTATTTATGGCTAAATCAATTGTACCTTAAAGGGATAGTTTTTCAAATAGTTTTGCTCTCTGAGGCAGGCCCTTGCAAGCAGAAGTATCCTGAAACCACCGAAGAAAGACTCTGGAAAGTCTTGTAAACCCAGATGACAAAGAGTATTAGTCTCCATTTTCTCATCTCCCAACACTGTGTTGTTAATAGGGATGGCAAATTTCATATCCTTCAGGATCTGACCAAGATCAGGATGAGAAAGCCACAAAACCCATTACAATTATTCTTCCTTCAGATGACAAAGATCATCCCTTCCTGATCTTTTATGGTGTGTTAGGGGATTAATAAAGGTGAGTTTTGTTGTTCTTTTTGTTGTTGTTTTAGGATGTTAGCCAGTCTGGGAAAGTCACTTGGGAGGGAGAAATCATATATTCCAGGAAGGTGCTTGGCTATGTGGCTGGTTTAAGTCACTCTGAGAAAGATAGAAAGCAACAACTAGAGGGTAAACGGCTACTATGTGTCACTTCTTAGTGACGTAGCTCATCAGGGTGAGCAGGGCAGCAATGTGTTATGAAGGTCCAAGGCAGTGTATCTTCTGCAGGACTGTGGGCATCTGGAGAGCCACAGATGGTCCTGCTCCAGCCTGAAGGCCTTCATAACCTAGAAAGGTCTGGGCTGACAAAGAGTTCTTCAGCATAGTGCCAGGCTCTGTCAAGAGCAGCTGAAGGCACAGATCAAAGGAATTGGACAGAGGGTACATTCCAAAAGCATTGCCAGAGAGGTACTGAAATTTTCAGTCATTAGAGCCTCTTCTACAGTATATAAAAAACTAAAACTGGATTTTGTGTGTGAAAGTGAGTCCAAATGATGACAGTTGTTTATACCTTCTTGAAAAAAAAATTAGCACCAATTGAATAGCTGTGCACTGGGGGCAAGTTTCCTGAGTCTTGATGCAATATAGCTATTAACTGTTCCCTCTGAACTGGAACATTCCCTCCTAGACAAAAGAGGAGGACTTCCTTCAGAAAGTCAAGAAAACATAAGGCCCAGGAAGTAAATGAAACTTACAAGACTCAGGAAGTTCTTAAAAGTTTTAAGATTCACAAGGCCCTTCTCCAGGGTTTTATGAGCAGTGATCGTAGCTAGGGAGAGAAAACCCTTCAGTTGGCCAATAAGCCTGCTACTTCTTCAGAATGCAGATTTTATGAGATTTCCAGCATTCTGTGATGGGCTCTTTGATGATGTAGCTATCTTTAAATTATCTATGCCCATTTATGCAATGTCTTCATTCTACTCCAATATATAGCCCCAGTAAACTCACTGGATCAGTAAACTGGATTTTAGTGGAATATTTGTTTGTTTGCCATTGGTATCACACCAGGAGTGAGTAGATGTCATACAACACATAGCCAGTATAGATGTTGGCCTGACACAGGTGTCCATTCACTTGCCTGCCACAGGCATTCTATGGTTTATGTAAAGTCCAGAGTAGTGAGGAGACACAGCATGCAGAGGTAGAATGGGGTGAACTTACTTAAAATAAAGTATTAGGTTTGAGATCTGATTTAATGTGATGGCTCAGACTTCTCAAGCAGAGAATGAGAAACATTTCACTGAGATGTGGATGAATTTAGTTGGGACTCAGTTTCCATACGGGTCATAATATGGCCATGATGAGAATGGCTTCTTCAGTGTCATACATGTGCCCAGTTACAACCTCAGCCTCTTTACAGAGTGATTCTGAATATGACTCTCACTCATCACTGAGCCATAATTTAGCATGGAATTATTGTTGGAAAAAAATTGAAAGCAGGGGAAGAAATAATTTCTTTTATGTGCTGGTATGTTAGTTCTCTCCTTTCCGGGCTTTTGTAATCATCTTGCAGGAAAGAAGACATCTAGAAGAGAGATCACTTGAGCCCCTCTTTGTTTATTAGAATGCAGAAAAAAACACATCTCAAAGAACTAAAAATCTCCCCAAATTTCACGCTGGGAGAAGGGAAGAGCTCCAGCTCTGGTGGCAGCCAAAGGAGGCACTTTTACCTGTGATTAAGAGATTTCTTACAGTGCTGAGAACTTAGGAGACTGTCTTTCATGACAAACCAGAGCCAACACAGTACTGGGCATGATCACTTGACCAGCGTTGCTTAGTTATACAGGACATGCTTTCTCTACTTAAAATGATCCTGCAGAGCTAACAGGGCTTCTTTATTTATTCTTCCTTCCAATGTGGCCACACTGTAAGTATCTCCCTTTTCTGCTTTTAATTCTTGCATGTCTTTTAAAATTGGTCTATGGATGTTAGGTGTCTGAGCTCCACTTATTGGAGTTACCAAGATGCAGGATTCCAATTTAGTAATTTCAGTAACACTGTTACATTCTTCAGTGCATATCTAAGTGTATCTTCTATACACTGTTGTAATTTATCAAGCTGCCTTATTTTCTAACTAGAGAGTAATATAATCATGTCTTTAAGAACGACTTTATAGATTCAGTGTTTGAAATAACATGGGCACACAAATTAATTAAATAAAATGATTCCATGGATTTTTGATAGAATGAAAACTAGGATATCTAAGTAAATGCTATGTACTATTCCTGATGTTCCTACTTCTTTTTTGTTTTTGTTTATTTATTTTTTATTTTAATTCAATATTTTATTTATTTACATTTCAGATGTTATCCCCTTTCCCCATCCTCCCCACCTCTGTTAATCCCCTATCCCATCCCTCTTCCTTCTTTTTTGCTTTTATACTGTTTAAATTACATGAAAGTATTAAGGTCAGTTCTAGGTTGAGGAAATAGCAACACAATAGATGCAAATGGTCAAGGAACAAGCAAGACAATAAACCCAGATAGCCAAAGAATATGAAGGACAATAAACAGAGTCCTGTGTACACTCCTGTGATCACTATTTCTAAGGGCTTATCAGGATGAACAAAATATCTGAGCCTACTTCCTTGTCCTAGCCCAAAGTCCTTTTCATGCCTGAAGCTTACTTTTTTGTCCTAGCTTAAGATTTAGATTCCTGCCTGAAATTTCTTCTTTGTTCTAGCCTAGGATTTAGATTTCTGCCTGGAATTACTTCTTTGTTCCACCATAATGCCAAATTCCTGCCTGCAGTCCATTTCCTTGTCCTTGGCCTATGTCAAATTCCTGCCAGGCAGCCCCAAAAGCTCTCCACATCCCCCCTTTTTTATTGCATAAACTAGACTGAGAATGTCTATCTGTCTGAGAATGTCTATCTATCTGTCTGTCTGTCTGTCTGTCTGTCTATCTACTTATATTCACTTTACATCCTGATTGATGCTCCCACTCCCAGTGACCACTCCTACAATACTTCCTTTTATCTCCCCTCCTCTTTTCTTCTGAGAGGGTGAATGCCCACTGGGTATCTACTGACCCTGGAATGTCAAGTCTCTTTGCGGGTAGGGGAATCCTCTCCGAGTGAGGCCAGACAAGGTAGCCCAGCTAGAACATATCTCACAGCAGGCAATATCTACTGTGATAGCCTCTGATCCAGTCATTCAAGATCCACATGAAGACCAAGCTGTACATCTGCTACATATGTGCTGGGAGGCCTAGGTCCAGCCTGTGTTCTTTGGTTGGTGGTTCAGTCTCTGAGAGCCCCAAGAGTCCAGGGTAATTGAGTTTGTTTGTCTTCCTGTGGAGTTCCTATCTCCTCTGGGACCCTCAATCTTTCCCCCAACTTTTTCATAAGAGTCCCCAAGCTCTATCCACTGTATGGCTGTGGGTCTCTGAATCTGAGTCAGCTGCTGGGTGGAGCCTCTCAGAGAATAGTCATGCTAGACTCCTGTTTGGAAGCAAAACTGAGTCTGATGTCCCTACTTCTGTGGTCAGGGCATAAATATGATTCCAGTACCTTCTACGCCTATAAACTACAACCAGTAAAATACAAGATATCTGGGCCAGACTCATCACAACATCTCTGAGGATTGAGAGATTGAGGACTATCTCTGAGCAGAAGTGCTCTCTTCTTAAGTGACCGCTTTAGAGAAAACTTATGTGGTTTCCAGTAATAAAAGGCAACATTCACAGTTAAATACAGTTCTCCAAATTGATGGGTTGTCTCTAGGCATTTATTTGCCTTAGAAACAGTTTCACTGTAGTGGTTGTGTCTTTAATTGTTTAATGGAGATTGTGTTGCTTATATCCCAATAAAAAGAAAGAAATACCCTTGTTGTGTTATGGGGTTCAGTAAATCCATAATTAAGATTTAAATCTGTATTTAGATCTGATGGCCACTATTTCCTAGCTGGACATAATTAGAAAGTATGAAGAAATCTGAATGTTTCCTTTCGACAAAACAAATTTTCTTTGGTTTCTCCCACTGACCTAACCACATCTGAGAATATAACTTTCATTCAGTCAATAAATTCTTGCTGTTTGTCATGGATGTTGTGTGAATGGTATCCTACAAGGTCCTTGGCACCATGCCTACATTCCCAGAAAGACTGCTTTATGTATTCCTGCCTATATCAGATCATGGTTGCCAAGCTTACTTCACCAGATCACCTCATCATATATTGCTATTCCACTATAGAAAGACTTTGGTCCTAGGGGCAGAGTAAGCTCCCTGAACAGAAATGTCTAATACTCCATCATCTTGGTTATGATTCTCAGAGAAGAATTAATTATAAAACCTGGGGCATTGCTCCAAAATAGTCTATTTTATTGTTACTATTACTTCAACAAATATAGTTAGCAGTCATGATTTGTAGTAAACATTAAGGCACTCATGACATTTGTCCACTGAGTTTACAAACTCAGTAGTGGGCAAGGTAGTTATTACCCAAATATGTAAAGGATGAAGGATGTCACAACTGAATGAAATTAAGTTCCACTTTGAGGGGTGTTGATGTTTCAGTTAAGACCTAAATGAGCCTTTTAGATCAGGTGGATACAGTGTCCTGCTTGACAACACACTATTTACGCTTTGCTTGTTTAAGTGGTACAAGGTGATGCCTTGATGGAATGGAAGGAAAGGTCTTATATGCTTAGAGTCCATCCTTTATGAAGACCCATAAAGGTCTTCTAGGTCACACCTTTATTTTCCCAAAACAAGAGATGCAATGAGGACAGATTCATGAATAAAGTAGAAAGAAAAAAGTCAAGAAAAGGAAGTTGAGTGTTTGCTTTTGCCTGTGTATCTTGCTTATGACATTTGTGTGGGTAAATGGAACTGCTCTAGAGCCCTCAGCAAGGCAGTGTGCTTTCTGTCACTGGCAAGCTGATGGCTCATTCATCTCTAGATAACAATATTCTTAGGCAAGCTAATGAAATACATTTTATCATGAAATCACTTTTGGCTCGGTCCTTCATTTTGAATGACTAATATAAAACAGACATGGAGAACATTAAGGTGTGGGATGGTTCAGCAAGTGTGTATGGTTCAAGCATCCACTGGCATCTTGGAAGGTGTCTCCTTTGGATAAAGAGGAGTTCTAATATGTATCAGCAGACATTAAGTCCAGAAGTTTTAGGGGCATTGCAAGATAGGAACTTATAAATGAGATATCTGAGCACTTTCAGGGTGATGTTCTGATGGAAAAAAATATCTATTGTCAAAGAGATAGTTCTCTCTCTCCAAATATTTATACTCAGTGTGAGATCCCTCGCAAGTGTAGAGGTGCTATTGAAATCTCAAGACAAACTCATCTCAGCTGTCTCAGTTGGTCTGGGGAGATACTCAGCAGAAACACCATGAAGAAACAAGCTTGTGTCTTGAAGTCCCATACAGATCCACACAATAATCTAAGTCATTATAGACATGAGGAAATGATCCATTATGCTTTCAAAGCATGAGATACTAGAATCCTTACATAAAGTATATATAAGTTTTAAATTGCATACAGTGTAAAAATAGAAGCTGAAGCTGTAGCTCAGTTGGCAGGGTGCTTGCCTAGCATACATGAAGACTTTGATTCAATTTACAGTGTTATACACATACATACACATATATGAACATGCACAGCCACACAGGCAAAGACATGGCGGCACATAGCTTTAGTACTGCACTGGGGAGCTGGGAAGACAAGAAGGTTACGACTATCCCAGGCTAAAAAGCAAGTTCAATGCCAGATTTTTCTCTGTGAGACTGTCTGAAAAAAGTATAAATGCAGTATAAGATGGACAAAGGAAAAGTGCTTATAAACAGGATGAATAAAATTTGGAAAAACAACAAATAGAAAATTTAAAAGTCATATGATGTCCACAATGGTAATATTGATGAGTTTAGCAGTATTCTGGATACTTCTGAAGAAAAAAAAAAATTAAGGATTAGAGATACTCTTTCCCAATTTGAAAGTGCAGGATCTTCACTAGGGAGTTGTAAGAAACAAGTTCCATTTCTATAGGTCTGGGGTGAAGTCTCAAAACTGACATTTCAACTAAGCTTTCAGATGACACTCACACTGCACTTCAAAAAGCAAGGAATCAGAAGACAGAATGAGAACATGCAATCAGAAGGCAGAAAGACAGGAACAATCACTTTGATAAGAATGACTAGAAGAAACAGAAGGAAGCAGCATTTGAAAAGAGAGTGACAGCGAATTCTGCAGCCCTAATTAAAGGCAAGAAACCATAGGCTAAGGAAGCAAAGGGAGGGGGTGGTAAGAGAGAATGAGAATATGTATGGGGGCAGAGGACAACAGGAGTCATTGGGCTTGGTGGATGTCCTCCGTCCTCTGGGCCTTCACTTGTAAAGCCATCTACCTCATCAGTTTGGTCTCATGTATTTTGTCATAGCCACAGAAGACCTTCTCACACAGTATCCTACAAGCGGCTCAAAACTCATCCTGAACATGTGAACCCATCATCTACCCTCTCATCCTTCCACTCTTCTCTTTGTATACTTTGTTGATTTGGCATCAGTTCATCCTTCTCACTGTGGCTCAAGGCACCACTTGAGTCTCTCTTTAACTTCTGGTTTTTAAATCCCTCTCTTTTAACTTCTGGTTCCTTCTTACCTTTTTCCTATGATATATACATACATCTATGATATATACACACATCTCCTATTTTATGTCCTTCCTCTAGCTCCAATCATCAGGAGCAGTTAAACATTTTTCCTCCCAGCACTCCCCCGACCCCATGATTCACTCTCAGAAGTCTAAACTTTGCTGCAAACAGTCTCTGGGTATATTTTTCTTCCTTCCTTCCATTCTTCCTTCCTTCCTTTCCCTCTCTCTCTCTCTCTCTCTCTCTCTCTTTCTTTCTTTCTTTCTTTCTTTCTTTCTTTCTTTCTTTCTTTCTTTCTTTTTTCTCTCTTTTTTTTGATGCAGATTCTAGAATGTCTCAAGGCAAATAAGTATAATGGCAGCAGCTGATGATAATGTTATGTAAGTAAAACATATGACTGGTGGGCAACTTCACAAAGTAACGTTGCGCTTTCTTTCTGGTTCCCTACACCAGCAGAGGAAGGACTGCAGTTTTTTTCTCTCCACCCAATGCTGTATTTTTCTGGCTGGAAACAAGGGCAGCTTATTTACATTATATATAATTTATGCTAAAAAATGCATGTGTAAGTATTCATTTGGGATCTAGGAGAAAAGAGTTGGAAAACTGCCCATTTGTGGGCAGGAAGCTTTGTACACAGAGGGAGTGAAAAGTAGATGAAGAAAGACTCTCAGTAAAGAAGAGTGCATGTCATTCTGTGGAGGTGGCTAGACATGACTCCATGACAAGACGTAGCACTAGAAGGCTTGTGTGTGTGTGTCTCTCTCTCTCTGTGTGTGTGTGTGTGTATTTAATGTGTGGGTGTGATTGTGTCTTCAGTAGACCAAAAGATCTCTGTTTCCTCAAAATGATAAACTATGTGTCAAAACAGGGCAAGTTTAGATGACTAAACGTGACTTCCAGAACCTAGGAAATCAATGGCAAGGCTATTCCCCTTGGTTGACAGTGCAAGATTCTAAATAGAATTTTCACTCTTTCGCTTGTTTCAGGCATGGCAGCTAATGAATACGGATTGACTAGCATGTTACAGAGTAGGAGATTGGCCCTATACATGTGAGGGCTTTCATCTGTATTGTCTGAGTATGATGCTTGTGAACCACAAACTCATTACAAAGATTAAGAATGAAGGTACCTTTAGAATTGCCTCAACAAACTCCTGCTAGAGAGTAGAACTCATGGGAATCTTCAACATGTATAATCTTCTCCAAAGAATCAAGAAATTCCCTCAAAATAATCCATGTTGAAAATAGAAGCCTAGGGCTGATACAGCATTCAGGGTAGAAGGTTGTGGTTTGATTTGTATTTCCCCAGGACAAGATTTGATAATGTCATAGACTTAGTATTCTTTGTACAGCTCCTAATAATTCACCTTCTTAATGTTCATGAATTCCTGCTTGGATAGATCAGCTTTTAGGCATCTTAACAATTTTCTGGTATTCTGTGATTTTATTGTTTGTATTATTATCATCATCATCATCATAATCATTATTATTATTATATGATGGCTACTCTGCTCCGAATGTATCTATTATCTTATTCATCCTTAGAGTTTTTAACTCTCACCTCAAAATACCCCTTAGCTACTATGGTATATGCAACAAATATCACATTAATTGTGATATCTGTTATGCATGGGTTATTTGCAAGACCATGAGCTCTTCAGACATTCAATTCAGACATTTCGCATGTCTTCTTTTGTTATCCAAAGTAGCAAGTAGGCTGCACAAAATATGATTGATTTCAACCAATATTTGTCAAATTGAGTTAAAAGCTAGTGACATCTAAAAGGTAAATAAATGTCATTATCTTGGTGTCTTTGGGAAGATTTACCATTCATTCATTCATTCTACAAAAAGTATGCAGAATTCTTTCCTTTCCCAAGTCTGCTGACAATTTTTAAATTCTTATCAACATTGAAAATAGACTTTTCCCCAAATATTCTCATCTTCAGAATTTATTTTTATTCCAGAAGATACTTGATAAACTCACATGAAAATCTTCTCTTCAAGACTCTTGGTGCCCTTCTTGACTCAATATGCTACATACATGTTTTACAGCACCCAAATCTAACTATAGCCTTAACTACCATCCATACATGTGAATATGTACCTCATATAATAGATGTGGCATCAAAAGGGTTGTTTTAAGTTAAAATGATATCAGTTGGGTATCATTGATATTTCAAGAATTATGTTATGTTCATTTTTATTGAATTTCAATTGGCAGTAGTTTTCACACTTTTATTACCTTGGAGTTTTTCTTCTTTCTTAATTAATTACACTGTATCTCAGCTTCAAGATATGGGGGCGTATTGATTTAAATAACTCTCCAATTTATCTCCTTCATTTGAATGAATGACACCTTTAACCTTTGTACAGCAATTCTTGGTGAAACAGCCTACACACATGTGGGCCACAACACCACAAACCTCCTCTAAGGGCGTTCTATCCGTGGTTCATTTCTGCAACTATGACATTCAAATTCTGCTTCTCCTTTTTATAAGTTTTTTTTTCACTCTTCTGTTGCCAATGTTAGAAGTGTCACTAACAGATTTTTCAAGAGTGAGGAAAAAAATTATGAAAGGGAAGTTTGACAAAGTGTTTTCACTATACAGGGGTTGAAATTGGAAACTGGTAATAAGAGACATAGTTATGAAGACACATTAAATATTCAGTGATGTATAGTAATCAGCCCCTACAAATAAAAGTAGAGGTAGTTATGGCTGGTTTTACCATTAAAAATAAAATAAGAATTAAAATATGACAAATTTATCTAATCTAAGCCAGAATACCATGTTTATGATGGGTAACAGGAGCCAAGGGGGAATTGTACAGCTCCAGTATTAACTTGACCTGGGAGAAGGCAGGGGAAAGTATCATTAGACATGGAATTAGGGCCATGGGGGCAATACTTATATTCTTGTTGCCATATCACATCCAATAATCAAACTCATTTGGTTTCCTGTATTGGAGTACATTAGTTTCTTCACTTGAAACTCTACCTTCTCTTCACAGAAAGGAACAGATAGATAATCATGCTTGTAGCTACACTAAGAAGATGATGTGACCAGTACTTTCTTAAAGTAATAAATGATAGGAGAAAAGTTATATTTTATCTGGAAGAGAAATAAGATATTCATCTTAAAATACAAGTGAGGACAGAAATCATTTCTAGGAACCATCTAAAGGGAAATGCTAGTGGAGAGTAAGGGCTTGCTAAAAAGAATTGAAGAATTAAGAATCCAGTGTTTATTGAAGAGTTTCTGTGTCTGCCAGTCAGGTGTTGACATAGTGGATTTTGTTTTATTTTTAAGATCCAATGAGACTGTAGGCAAACTGATATGACATAGGATGATGTCAAGGACTCAAAACTTCTTGACACACATTTGGATGGATTATCTCATTAATTTAGTATTTGCTCTCTTTCTATGTCTATGACTTAGAGGCCATAGTAAGGCAAGAGACTGATCCACTTACAACTTGTACAATTTAGTTTAAATTTGTTAAAGGGCTAGTATCAGTGTCTAGGACATAGGTGTAAGAAGCTAAAAATGAGAACTATAGTTGGCCTGTGTATGGCTGGTCCTCCACCATCACTATCATCAAACCAGATCATTTTGCCAATGCTTTATGCTTTAACTTTGATGAAGCTTAATGTTTAAAAACTTCAATCCAAAGTCCCCATTGAGTGTTGAGTGGAGTCTCCTAATACAGAAATTGGAGACTTCTCAGTCCCAATATGAACTCACTAGGAATAGGCAGAATGAAGAATTTTAAAGACCATAAACATCCTTGGAAAGGCGATTGTCAAGGACCAGCATGGGCTTAGAGAGGGGTTCTGAGAGAAGGGGTATCTTAGTGGCAAAAAAAAAAAAAAGATTTGAAGTCAAATGATGGGTCCAAGCTGTGTGTGTGTTCTGCTCAGCTCAGCTCTAGGCAGCTTTTCATTGCTATTCTGAAAATTCTTTGGTTGAGACAGCTCTCTCTGCTAGTAAAAACTTTAAAAGCTATCTGGATGGCTCATGGTGTTTCTGACCAAAGTCAGAAAAGCTGCTATGAAAAAATGATTGTATATTCTAACCAAGTCAGAATCCTATTAGAAAAAGATTACTGAAGAGCTGGTTTCACTCTCCAGAGAACTCAGCCCTCTCTATGGAAAATTCTAAACAACGTCTGTTGCTTTCTGCTAGTTCATCTCATGTAGACCAGAAGTACAGTTTTTTTTAATAAACATATCAATTCAGTCATTTATTTCAAGTTCCTTTTGATTATCCTATGATCAGTATCCTGTGACCCTAGCCCTTTGATTCCTAGGAGACAACAAGCATATATTTTCTTTTAATATTGCAAAAGAATTTAGAGATCTGTCTGCCTTTGTTAAGCACAGATGATAAACTAGTTGGGTGGAACTCTGCCCTGAAATTACCATTTCCATAAGACTAGACCTCTCTGTCTCAGGCTGACCTTGAACTCAGGTATCTACCTGCCTTTGCATCTTTCTGACAAGCTGGTACATATTATAGATGCCTTTGTTCCTTTAGATTCATGAAGCCCCTTATAATTTATATTGTACCTTTATATTTTTGCAAAGTTGAGAAATTATATATTTTTAAACTCATGGTTTTAGAGTTCTTTTCCACAGCCTTAAGTTAAGGGCTGTCCTGAAGGTCCCAGTGTTGACCATTTTACAGAGAGGAAGCCACACTCTTGACTCCTGGACTTGTGCTGTTTCTAACTATCATGAAGTCATTAATGTTAACAGGGAGGACATTCCTCAGTAAAAAAGAGACTTCGACTGCTAGTACTGATTCCAAAAAAGAAAGCTCTCAAATAGGCAGAGGACCTGGATGCAGGACCTGATACAGAGTTCATGGAGAATTACTATCTTGTTCCTTATGTATTACTCAGCATTTCTTAGAGAACCTGGGACCACCAGCCTAGCAATGGCCCCATCCATAATGGAATGCGCCCTTCCACCTTAATAACCAATTAGGAAAATGATCCACAAACTTGCCTTAATTTGGCAATCTCATGGAGGCATTTTCTCAATTGGCATTTCCTCCTCTCAGACCACTGTAGCTTGTGTCAAGTTGACATAAAACTAGGCAGCATGGAGTGGCTGTAATGTTTTCAGGAGCCTGAAAGACTCTTTAGTCATTTACATCATTTCCTTAAAGTTATTATTATCCATTGGCCTCAGGCTGTTACTAATAAACTATCTCAGTTAATAAAAGACATCAGGTTTCTTAGCGAGAGTAGATATGTACAGGTCTAAAAACTGTCTTACTTACCTATGTCTATGTGGATGTTATATAGAAATGAGCATATGGTAGGTATTCTCTGTTACTTATTGAAAAAACTAAATGAATATATGTTTCAAAAGTTATTAAACTGGTGAATAGAAAAATGGCTCAGCTGTTAAGAGAAATACTACTCTTGCAGAGGATCTGAGTTTAAGTCAGGTGGGTCACAGTTACCTTTAATTCCACCTCTAGGAGAATCTAATGCCCTCTTCAGGCCTCTGTGGGTACTGTGTTCATATTCACACAGAGATACACATGTAATTTAATAAAAGAATTATTAAACTAAAGAAAAGAAACTACAAAAAAGCTCTTATGAGTAGAGGATGTGGAATAACTTTTATAGATGAGATACAATTTGTTGGGTGAAAATATATGGAATCAATTAGACAGAAAAAGCTTTCCACAGAAGTTAAATCATGTCCCCAAAGATGGGATGAATGTTTCCACACTTGAGCCACTTCAAACTATTTTGAGCAGTCTAAAATATGTAATCATAAAACCCTGAAAAATGAAAATGTAAGTTCTATGAGGGATGCAGATCTCCTGATTTGAATCCAATATGGACCACATTCAGAGAGCATCCGTGTCTGTACACTTCCCTCTCCAAATCTGATAGCAGTTACCTGTCTCTCAGAGCAGTCAGGAAGTTAATGAACCTGTGTCTGCAGCACAAAGACCTTCACTCAAAAGATGTTACATACAGCAAGCAAGAAACTCAACCCTGATGTTTATTTCAACTGGGAAATCTCTTCAATTATCGTAGGAAAAAAAATTTCCACAAATGACTCACCAGGTTTTCATCCTCCATAAACTTTAAAGTCAAAAGGTGTTTCTGGTATAAATCTAACTATAGATGACAGCTATGGAAAACTGAAGCAGGAGTCTGCTGATTGCTAGATTTGAGTTAAAGATATACACAGAGCATCTCTAAGATCCATGCAGAGAGGGTACCTGTCCATTCTTGGCAGTGATTTACAGGTAGAGAGAGTGTGCTTACATCACAACATAATAATCATCAGCTTGACAAGCAAGACCATGAAAGAAGCTGCAACAAGCATTTGGCTTGATATTTGCAAGCAGATGAACTTGATTTACTCTGTCGTTCATATTCTAAATTCTAATTGACTGATGGGATCCAGTCATGTGTTGGAAAGTCTTCTTAGACTTCGAAAGGTGGGAAAAGACACCACCATTTTTTGAGACTCTTTTTCTAAAAAGGAAGCATAAAGCATGAGATAAGGAAGATATAGATTTGCTAAGTTTGAAGGGAAATATTTAAATTAGCTTTCCTACTTAAATAATAAATACAATTTTTTTGAAAAAATTTTGAAAATATTTTTTTGGTTTCTTTTATGGGGTTCCTTTGCAAAAGAGGATGATTTATTACATTTTTATTCTAGTGGTAAAAAAGAGCATGTTTAAAAAAAAAAGCTTAGTATGGTTGAGAATCATAAAACTTGTATACTACTGCTGCCAAAATTCATTCATATGATTTGGGTCAAGTTTTAACATCTTTTGATTTTCTTGTCTGTTAAAACACTGGGAACTGAATAATTTATGGCGGGGTAAAGCCCCCCCCCAATTAAATATTTACTACAACAGGGGAGGAAGAGATTGGGAGGACCTACAATCTCTGCTCAACTCACAGAGAATAGCACCTGGTTTGGCCTTGAGTGTCCCACACAGGCCCGTGTGTTGAAGACTTGTTCCCCAGCCCCTTGTCCTACTAGAAAGCAATGGAGCCTTTAGTAGGTTGAGCCAAATGGAAGGAAATTAGATTACTGGGATGTGTCAGTATATTTGAGCTCCTTGTCTAACAGCATTGTTGGAAGACTGGATAAGATAATATATTTGAAATCAGTTTAAAAAGTGTACCATAGTGTTTTTCCCCTTCCTTCCCTTCCTTCCTTCCTTCCTTCCTTCCTTCCTTCCTTCCTTCCTTCCTTCCTTCCTTTCTTCCTTCCCTCCCTCCCTCCCTCCCTCCCTCCCTCC
>NW_021621098.1:2022470-2024944 GCF_004785775.1 Grammomys surdaster
TTTCTTTCTGTCTTTCTTTTTTAGTTTCTTTTAGTATACCCTTCTACACCAAATATAAATAAACATTAACATAAATGTAAAAGATTTTCAAGATCATCAATTTAAAAGGAAGAATACATATTTGGAGCCTAGGGTTCTGAGATGTGTGTGTGGTGCTGGAATCAACTCCAGGCCTTGTTCGTGGTTGGCAAGTGCTGCATTGTCAGGCTATATCCCCATTCCTTCTGAATCCTGACTTCCTATGTTTCAGAACATGGTTATTTGGCTCCATTGTGTTGGGCCTGTGAGAAGAACAGCTCATCATGCTAGTGGAACAGAGCTTGTTGAGATGTAAAATTGATGAACAGGAATGTGCCAATCCCAATATTCCCTCCAAGTACACATCCTGTGTGGGACACTCAAGGCCAAACCAGGTGCTATTCTCTGTGAGTTGAGCAGAGATTGTAGGTCCTCCCAATCTCTTCCTCCCCTGTTGTAGTAAATATTTAATCTCGGGGGTTGGGGGGCGTTCTACCCCACCATAAATTATTCAGTTCCCAGATAAAAGGTACAACTTTTATGTTTACAATAAGCCTTTAATATACCAGAGCTGGGCAGATATTTACCCTCTAAGCTATTAGAATCTACTTCATCAAAAATCCCAAGTTATAATTTGCCATGTTTCATCTGGGCTGGTCTTAACTCCAACTGGCCAGCCCTCATAGCTATGTTTTCAAGATTCCTACCCTATGGCATCTTCTTCTCTATTTTCTTCTGTCTCCCGGTCTCCTGCCTCAGATCCCAAGCCTGGGAACTGAAACTCCACCTACATCTCTTCTGCCCAGCTACAGGCTGTAGGCATTTTTATCCAATCAACAATTTTAAATAAAGGAGCAAGGTCACATAGTATCACTTGATGTATACGTGGATTGTCTCACCCCTGGGGCAACCAGATGCTGGGGGGCCAGTATTGGCAATAGAATAGAATAGAATAGAATAGAATAGAATAGAATAGAATAGAATAGAATAGAATAGAATAGAATAGAATAGAATACAATAGATTAGCAAAAGACCAACCTCAATATCCCTTTTCTCCTCTGCTTTCTTTTTCTTTTTGTCAATTAACTTCTCTGTTAGACCTCAGGAAGGGAGTATGTATGGTCTTCCTGCCTTGATTTGATTCCAGTGGCAGCACAATTGCCTTGGCATATCTAAAGGCTGCTGACAACACACCTAGCTACAAGCTACCCCAATGCAACAGACAGCAGTGACTCTCTGGGCTCAAAGGTTCCCCACAGCCTCTGTCAAATCTCTCTGCAGGATCCCATGCTGCACAAGTTGCTATGAAATGTAACTAAATATTTGGGATGAAGCCTAGGAAGGTCAATCTTCATTGTCAATTTGTTGTGTTTAGAATCACCATGGAATAAATCAGAGATAAAACAAAACAAAACAAAACAAAACAAAACAAAACAAAACAAAACAAAAAGAACACCACTTGGTACCAGCACTCATCACTCAGGGTTTCCTTATTGAGACAACGGGAACAGCTGTCTCGTGCTCTCAATACCATAAATTTCCTGCCATGATGGAGGGAACTCTCAAAGTGCAAGCCAAAATCAATCTGTATTTCCTTTTTATGCTGCTGTTGCAGGGAATTTACAATAGAAAAAAGAAAAGTAGTAGACTGTCAGGTTTCTGGAGAGATGCTGGGAGGTCTTCTGTCTAGAGATCATAATTGATGTGATGAAAGTAAATACATTGTCTAAGATAACATAGGTCGGGGAGATGATAGGGAACCTTGAGACACCAAGAGTCTGGGGAGGCAGGGTACAACGAGAGAGAAAGTCATTCTAGGAATCAGGGAAGAAAATAAAACCCTAAAGATGAGCAAGGCAAAGACATACATTCAAGGGATGTGTTGCTGTGGGCATGGGATCCTGCAGAGAGATTTGACAGAGGCTGTGGGAACCTTTGAGCCCAGAGAGTCACTGCTGTCTGTTGCATTGGGGTATCAGCAGGGGCTCACAGAGTGGGGACTGTGGTATGCTGAGAGCCTGTGGGTGGCACGAGGTCACAGACAATAAATGGAAAGGTAAGACAGATGCAGTGGCTCTGAAGACTGGTAATAAGAATTGTATATTGGAGGATGGGATGGTAGCTTAGTGAGTAAACTGCTTGCAACTCAGACACAAGGACTTGAGTTGAGATTCCCCAAGAGTTTTGTAAAAACTAGACATAGTGGTGTGCATCTGCCATCCTAGCAGCATGATGTAGAGACAGTGGTGGCTCACTGACTAGCTCATCTAGCTCAACTGGTGAACTTCAAGTTCTGTTAAAAGACCCCATCTAAAACATAAGATAGGGAGTGATTAAAAAAAGACACATGTAATTGATATCATCCTTTACATAGGTACTCATAGGCAAAAATACCACCCCACAGAGTTTACACACACACACACACACACACACACACACACACACACACACACACA
>NW_021621098.1:2024954-2090900 GCF_004785775.1 Grammomys surdaster
ACACACACACACACACACACACACACACACACACACACACACACACACACATACCCCTACCTCAGAAAAAGCCTGGTATATTTCACATCTAATGTACTAGAATTCATTTCAGCTAAGTATAAATACTAAACAGAAAGAAAGCAAACATTTAGTCATTACATATACAGGAGAAAATAGAGAGATAGGTTTTGAAACATCTGTGTATGCATGTGTCTCAGTTAGAAAAAAAAAATGCTTTCTTCAGGAATAGCACCAGTCACTGGAGGGATGACTTGAAGTTTTACTTGGCTCCAGCATTCAACTTGCAACCTATCCAGTGATGCCCAAATGCACAAGATCTACTACCTCATCTACACACAGCCACAACTTTCTTTTTTTTTTTTCCTTCTCTGGGCTACAGTAGCATTTATTACTTTCCTCATGGAATGTTACTGTCTTCACTTAAACCAGTATGGAGTCATTCAGTCAATGTTCAATTCTGAGTCTCCTCCAGACACCCCCTCCCTGGGTAGGTTGATGTGTCTGAATAGGATTGCTCTGTTTCTAGACAGCTGCATATCTGCTGCTGCCCACTAAGCATTGGGACAATTTTGTGGTGTTTTGAAAGCTAAACTTTATTTATTCCTACAAGAGTCCGTAGATTCTAATTGAAAGCAAATAATTTACTCACTGTATTCCAGAAACACCAGAAATTATTTTTTTCTTTTTCTTTTTTTGTCACTTGCAGATGAAAAGGAAAAAAATGACTAAAAGATGGTTAAGGTATTACTTGATTTCCTGAGAAAGACACAAACCAACTCATCAGAGTTATAGTATGTTGTGAGTCACCCAGTGTGTGTGCTGGGAACTGAATTTGAGTCCTTGGAAAAGTCAGGGTATACTCTTCAACCAAGGGGCCTCTCAGACTCCTGCTTAAAGAGAAGTGTTCTTAACCACTGGGACACATCTCTTGCCCTTGCCAATTGCTTTTCAAAGAGAAGGTTATATTAATACTTTTGTTTTTAATTCAAACAGGACAACCCTGTGTGTCCTTTAACACAACATTAAACTCATCCTCCCTCTCTTCCTCTCTCCTGACTTCCCTCCCTCTCTCCTGACTTCCTTCCCTCTCTCCTGACTTCCCTTTGCTGTCTCTCCCCTTCTCTTCCTCTTTCTACTCTCTTTTCTATCCTAGCTCAAAATTCTGCGTTGCCTTGTATTTTTTTCCTTTCCATGGTATGGATGAAAGCTAGAGCTTTCTGTGTGTTAGATAAATGAACGCCCAGCTACAGCCTTACTTCTTTATAGTCTTTCTCAACACAAAAAATGTCAGGCATTACTGACCTGCACATCCGGAATAAATTGAACATGTTTCCTAAGATGAATGCTTTGTGATTTTTCTGTTGCTGCAGGAACCAATCCATAAGAGACAGTCTTAGCTAGCCACCTGCAGTCATGGGTTTAGAACACATCATTCATAGTGATTCGTATTGGGAACTGGAAGAGGGAAAATCATCACCTTGGGAGCACATGTGCACTCAGTGTAGCCCTGGAGCATATAGAAACTATACCACACACATGTAAGTGGACACATTGCTTCTCCCCCCCCCCCCAGCTGTGCCCAAATTAGGTAACAATTTTTTCTTTATTTCATGTTACTTTGGAAAATTAGTAAGGGTTCCTGTCAAAATCAGTTTTTATTAATTTACCATTTGAAGCTGTTTCTGAATGACTAGTACATTTTAAATATAGTAATACCCTATATAGAAAAGTGTCTTAGATAGCAATTACAGTTCTCATATGGAAAAATGTAAATGAAAAGATTGTGAGAGAAGAAGGCATAGAGGAGATGGGAAGGAGTGAAGGAACAAACTGGTTAGAGTATCTCTCAGATGGTCACCATAGTCTGATGAGTTCTCCAGGACTTTACAATGTGACTATATGACAAGGGTCTGCTTTGATCATCCAGAATTTCTCAACCTGCTTTCAGGAAATGCTGTTCTCTCTGAAGCTGTCAATCTTCTCGACTTTTCTTCTTCTCTCATCTTCAATTACATAAAGATTTATGAATCTATTACATAAAGGTTTATGAAAGTGTACCTATTTAAAATTTCCTTTGTTCAAAGAATATATATTTTTTTTAGTGTGGCCAGGTGTGGTGATCCACACCTGCAGTCAGTCTCAACTGCTAATGCACCAGGAGAATGGCTCATGCCCAGGAGCTCAAAGTTAGCCTAGGTAACGTTATGACGCAATGAACTAGCATCTCAAAGCAAGCCACCAAGCCAGTGATTACCTTAAGCTCAATCTTCCATTTTTCCTTAAAACAATGTAATAAAGGGAAAAGCAGTCAGCCAGAAACTCTAATCAAGATCTGTATTTCCTAAGTTCTCACAATCATAATTCCCACTAAAGTCTGCCCTGATGGAGAAAGGGAGATAATTTATACTAACCCTTCACAGAGGATATGAATTTGATTCAAAAGAAATTTAAAGTCCAGAAATTATTAAGATTATGCATTCAATTTATAAGTGACAGTCCTTAAAACTAGGCTATATAGATGGCCTATGAAGTTCATCATTTAAAATTACAGAGAACAAGAACACTTAACAGTCACATGACATGGCTTACATAAATTGCAGAACATTTTCCTCCATTGATGGGTTTACTAAAATTTCATCTCTGACGGATAATTGAATGACATCTATCTTTTCTCCTAGGATCCCAACCACAAACCCAGGCACAATTCCACTAAGTTCACCTTAGTAAACCAACTAGTTTTGGAGCTTACTGACAAAATACAGGTGAGGGTTTACTTGCAGGAGTGTGGATACTCTCCATTAAAAGGTTGAACTGGAAAGTATTTACCCAGCAGGCATGACGGCTTCTCCATAGCCTAATCCATGGAGCCCTCTTACCTTCTAGTATTCCCTGGCCTGTTTACTATAGCCCTTCCTCAAGGTCATGTGCACTTAGGGCTGAGTTGCATATAACTTGTGTTATGGGGTAGCTGTTCAGGTGAGGGTCATATGACCATCTATGAGGGTATATAAACTCTTGGCAAATGCATCTGTAATAACAAGTGGGAACAGATAACCTCCCAAAATGGCAGTTGAGTGGGAAGATAGACATGTCTAACAATATGTAACACACACCTAAGATGAGAAACTCCTGCTCTGCTGAAACCTCTTAAGCCTGACTCCATAGCACTGTAGCACAAATCAATGCCAACACCTGTGTTAAGCTGCCATCAATCACTCTGTGGCTGATCAGATAGCATTCATTTTCAACTTTGGGTCTAAACAAGTGACTTCCTGCCATTTGTATTTAGTTCCTCTAAGTTCCAGCCATTGCAGGTGACTGTGTTGTGAAAGCAATTCATGGGGAGAGTAGCGAGATGACAGGTGAGACACTATGTGAAAGCTCAAGATGCAGTCACAGCCATGATGGGGACGGCAAGGACACTGAGCTGAAGGAAGGTGCAGTTTCACCAGCAGCTGCAGACCTGAACAAGGGAAGAGAAAGGGAACTGCCTGGGAGAGAGACGGGGCAGTGGTGGGAACTGAAGGCAGTGGGAAGAGGCATCATTCTGGCTAAGGAGTATGCAACTCCATTCCAACACACTGAGTAATACCTATGTAGTGAGTAATATGGTATGTAGTGACAGAATAACCAGAAGAGCCAGATCATGGAGGAGTGTGAGCATAAAAGAAAATAATTTATAACTGTTCATTTCTAAACATGTACAGTGCCCTGCATAAGTTAGGGGCTCTGCAGATATTTGTTTGAATGTTGATTAATTGAACCAGGTGTTGTACTCACATAATTCTAGCATTCAGGCAGGAAAGCGAAGCAGGATTATCAGTTTGAGACTAGCCTTGGGCTATATCACAAGACCCTTTCTCAAAACAAGTTGACCAGAATTTACTGTAAAGAGATTAAATGGTAACATTTCAATTCCCCTTCCCCCCTTTTTAAACTTTGTATTTTTTTCAAATGAAAATACAGTGGACTGTTTATATAAAGCAGATTCTATTTTGATCTTATAGAGTAGGGTAGAAAGCCAATATTGCTTTAAGATATTGGGGCTGGGGATATAAGTCAGAGATTACCTAGTATGTGGCATGTGTAAAGCCCTGGGGTTCAGTCCCAATCAACACATAAACCAGGTATAGCTGTTTATATCCACTACTCAGGATATGATAGCAGGAAGATCAGAAACTTAAGTTCATACTGGGCCACATAGTGAGCTGGTGCCCACCTGGAAAAATAAATTTAGAGCGTGGCACATGATAAGCAGAAGAAATGAGCATCACAGAAGTGTGGAAAGGGTTCACATTGGGAGATATGGAATTCCATTTTAGTGAATGGTAAGCTAGAGGCCTTGAGAAGGGGAACAGTGAATTAGAAGGCACACTCCAAAGTGATCTGGAAGCTGAGTAAAGCGGGTCAGGCAGTGAGCAGGGTACATACTGCCCTAAGCAATACAATATACACCCTGGGACATTCCTAGAACAAAGAACTTAATTGAGAATCAATGATGAATACAAGATATAAAGGAACCTCTTCAGAGGACAAGAAGGGCCTTGTCATCAAAGAAGGCTGCTTCTTTGCACCCATCTGGTTTGAAAAGCACTAGGGGACTTTGCATCTTGATTTAGTCACATTGTAGTGACCATATACCTGCCAATGAATCTGTCCATGATTTTATCAACTAGGTCCTTTCTATGTTCTTATGGTATTTCTGCCAGATTTCTGTCACATTCTGTAACAATAGGCATAGAATTATTTTTCTTCTTGGCTCACAAATATCTCAAAGGTTATCTTGTTCCTACTTGTGTTCCCAAATGTTCTTCACTGTTAGCTCTGTACATAGTCAATATGTATTAATTTTTAATATTGTTTTTTCAAATCTGTTTATAATGGCTCAATCATGAAATGTTATACAATTTTAGTAGTGACTTTTAATGTGATACTTGGACATAATTGAATTAAAATTGTATATTATTCACTTGAAAATTTGTTATAGTAATATTTCATTTTTAAAAATTAATTAGTTTATTTTTTTTACTTATTCACTTTACACTCTGCTCACTACTCCCTCCCAGTCACCCTTTCCCTCAATCCTTCCCCCATCCCTCCTCCCCTCTCCTCTTAGCTTGTAGGACCTCTCCTGGGTATCCCTCCACCCTGGCACTTCAAATCTCTGCAAGATTGGGTGCTACCTCTTCCACTGAGGTCAGACATGGCATCCCAATAAGAACATATCCCATGTACAGGAAACAGCTTTTGGGATAGCCCCTATTCCAGTTGTTCAGGACCTACATGAAGACCAAGCTGCACATCTGCTACATATGTGTGGGGAGGCCAAGGTTCAGCCTGTGTATGTTCTTTGGTTGGTGGTTCAGATTCTGAGAGCCCCAAAGGTCCAGGTTAGTTGATTCTGTCAGTCTTCCTCTGGAATCCCTAACCCCTTTGGATCCCATAATCCTTCCTCTGATTATTCCATAAGAGTTCCGAAGTTCCATCCTTTGGCTGTGTATATCTGCATCTGAGTCAGCTGCTGGGTAGAGTTTCTCACCCTGTCTGCAAGCATAATAGAGTATCATTAATAGTGTTAGGGACTGGTGCTTGCTCATGGGATGGGTCTCAAGTTGGGTCAGTTATTGGTTGGCCATTCCTTCAGTCTCTGCTTCATCTTGTGTGCCTGCATTTCTTGTAGACAGGATATAGTTTGGGTTGAAGTTTTTGTGGGTGGGTTAGTGTTTTTATTGCTCCACTGGAGTTTCTGCCTGGCTACAGGAGGTAGCCTCTTCAGGTACTATACCCTTAATGTAGTGAATTATAGCTAAGGGCACTCCATTGATTCCCTTATTCATCCTGGAGATACCTCCTCCACCTCCTCACCCCCATCAGTTGCAGATTCCCATTAATTTTTGTGGCTATGTTGCCATCTCTACTGTCCTTTCTCACACCTGATCCCGAATCTCCCATTCCTGTCCCTCCCAGTTCCCTCCCTCCATCTGCTTCTTGTGACTATTTTATTCCTCCTTTTAAGTGAGATTCAACTTTCCTCGAATGGGCCTAGATGGTCCTGGTGTGGCAGGCCTCTAATGAGTATTCTTGGGGTGTATGGTTCTGGACCTCAGTTATTTATGGTTCAGGAGCCTCTGGTCCAGTGAAGATGGACAGAGAGATGGCAGGAGATGGAGGTCCCCTTGGGATAGCAGGCAGCTCAGGGCAGGTTGGCTTTGCCCAAAGGGCTTACAGGGCTGGGAAGATGGGTCGGGGAAAGGAAGCTACCTTGTATGGTTCAGGAGTCTCAGATCTTATGGAGATAGGGGGAGAGGCAGCAGGGGAATACTATTTCATTGTTTTTAAATCACTAAAGTGATGTGCCATTCAGCAGATAGCCAAACCATTCAATCTGCTGTGTACCATTTGTGTTTTATAGATAGGCATTTGAAGCAATCTGTAATCCCTTTGGTTTTTATCTTACAGTTAGAGCAGCAGATTTAATTATGTGCCTCGACAGTAGTAAAAGGCCTCAACCTTCCCTTAAAATAACTTTTCAACATATCTAGGGTTGTACTCTATTGGTAGGCTGCTTACCTAGCATATAGGAGGCCCTGGGTTTGATTCCCAACATCATTTCCAACGTGGAGGCATAGTGGCAATGCTTGTAATCTCAGCACTTGGGGTTAGTGAGTGGGAGAGCCAGAAGTTCAAGGTCATCTTTAACTACAAGGTGAGTGTGAGATGACCCTGAGCTACAAGAGACAAGATACAAGATACAAAAAATATACTATTTCTGCTACATAGATGGTCTTCCCCAGGCCCTTGTTTCTGTCTTGGGAGTGATTCTTCTGCTATTTGAAAGGACAGGGCATAGACAGTTTTTAGAATGATTCATAGAATGCACACTGTTGCTAAACAGTTGGAAACAGGAGAGTGCAGTCTAGTGAAGACTTAGTAAAAATTACACTAGTGTCCACCCACAGGTAGGAAGAATGTCTGTCTATCTATCTATCATCTATCTATCTATCCATCCATCTATCTTCTACCTACCTAACCAACTACCTACCTACCTATCTACTCTAACTCTTCAGGTTGCTGGTGACATAATGAAGATTCCTCATCTGCATGAATACTTGTTGGAGCAAATGACTTAATCAGTGAGATGATTTGCAATTATGGAACTTTACCAAGAGGACAGCTTTTCTTATTGAAAGCAACTGTCTTGACCTCCCTCTCTGTGACATTTATTTTCCATAAATGGTGTGGGCTTTGCCATGGCATTCATTCAGCAGCAGGAGACCATTATCCTGTGAGAATGTTCTCTCTGCTTTCACATTATCTTGTAATTATTGCCCTCTTTCCTACAGACAATGCCCTGAGGAATTTTCATGTAATTTCACTCCTCCCTTCTCTCAGATTTGTACTGCCACCAGAGTGGATTTGGGTGTTAACCCTACAGCGTCTGAAATAATGAATCTTGTAGACAGTTGGCTGTATATCAAAGGAATCCTCTGAGAGGGCTTAAAATGCTGCGAGCAGTATAGAAGGCAAATGCTTGGGAACTAAAAATATTGGCACTGAAGCCTTAAAGAGAGAGGAGAGATTAACAATGGGAATTTCTAATCTGGAAGGGCCAAGAATGGAAGATTTAGTTTTTCCCACGTATTTGTCTTTCAATACCAACCATTTTAGTTATATATATCAAAGCAAAGAATTCCTCACTCCCACTAACAAAATTGGCCCTGAATATGTAAATCACATTTCTGCCACTGCTTGTGTCAGTAGCCAGCCAAATGAGAACAATAGCAGTAAAACTCTAAAGAACTCTCCTGATGCATCCAAATGACTGTTTGTTAACTTCAATTCTAACGGAGTAAATATTAACCCCATTAAGGAAGTCATCTGAAATGTAAGCACTCAGCTTATTCACTAGGATTTACTTGTCTTACTTTCTACTGCTAATTAATAATATAAAATGTATTAGTTATATGCATATATTGTACATGCATATATGTGACTATATTAATATAAATTTGTGTTTAAGAATGAATACTTGTAGACTCTGGGTTAAGAAAGTAACTTTGCTTCAGTGACATACAAAACTTATTAAGAATAGATAAAATCCAATCCTGTTCACCTTCACCTCCACTGGGGACACATACACTAATTTGATTGTTAGCTCAAGGGATCCAAATATTCTGTGAAATTTGCTATCAATATTTATTGATCATAATTACAACACCATGGAATAGGGAACACCGGGCACACATTTCTGGCAGTGAAAAAGAGGGACATTAAGTCTTTTCCCCATTTCTTTGAAAATAATATATATGTTTTTTAAAGAAAATCTTGGTGCTTTCTCAACACAATCTAAAGGTCACTGACAATAGCCCACTTATAGATGTTGATATGTGACATTTAAACTGAATACAAGAAAGCATGCTAAGCATTTAAAAGAACCAGTTGCTTTCAAGATACAGTGTTTACCAAACTGGCTTGCTTTGAACTAAGTAAATATAACATTCTGTTATTTTTCAGATATGACTTTAAAAGTATGCCTGTATAACCATCTTTGGGAATGGAGTAAAGAACTGTTGTCAGTCACTAATATTTGTTTACTTTCTCAATGATGATATGACTTCTAATACGATCAGTATCATTAGGAGTGGAGGCCCAGAGGACACTGACTGATTTCCTGGAACTGGAGCTACATTTATGAGCTCTTTGATGTGATTGCTTGGAATCAAGTCTGGGTCTTCTACAGGAGCAGTAAGTGTTCTTAACTACTGATCCAATCATTCCAGCTCCCTTTGGTGTCTTTTGAAGTTATGTTGTTCCAGGGATCTCTCTGGAGTGGTTATTTTCCTTATTCTATTTTCTATTTTAGTAAATGAGATCATAAGTTACTCCCTGAGGAGCACTAGAAAGAATTAAAAAACATCGATGACAAAACTCTAATGAGTCCTACCAATATTTTCTCTGCTCCTTATCTGAGGTCACAGGGAGTCCAGACATATGTGTGACTATAAACAAAGTTCAGAATCTTCTTTGTAAAATTCCCAGAAAGGTATGGTATCAGCCAGACTACAGAAGGGTTCCTTTGACTTTCCCACAACTTTTCCTTTCCCCTTAAGTCTCGTTTACTTTCCTTTTCTTCCTGCTCTATCTTAACATCTATCTCATTTGAAGATTTGGTGCCATATTCTTAATGGCTGGCAATAGCAAAAAGTTTTTTTTTTATTTTTCTTTTCTGAAACTTCACTACTAAACAGGAATAGAGGACCAGCTTACCAAGAGGGTAGATGTCTCAACTTATTTGAGCTCAGAAGCACATAAGAGGGTCTGAGGAGCTTAGAGACTATTTATTTATTTATTTATTTACTTATTTATTTGAGACAGAGGCTCAAGTAACCCATGTTGGCCTTCTACCTAGGATAATCATTTGACAGGAATTTGCAAGAAAAGATGTCACAACTTGTGACATCAAAATATTCATATAAACAATAAGCATAGACCAGACTGTTAAGCAAAATTATCAGGGGCTTTTTATCCTGATGGACCTTGGAGTTATCACTCCAGAAAATTATTAAACCCTAATGCAGATTTTGAAAGAGACTTAAATGGGCCATGTAAATTTTGAAGGACTAAAGACACATTGCCCTAGTTATCATGCGTGTGAAGACAGCTCTCTACTTTACTAATTGCACAGGTTCTAACGTGTTGCAGTCAGAACATTGAGGACCATCTGGTTTGTGGGATGCTGTCCTCATTATTTTAACTTTTGATTTTAAGAGTGAGATCATTTGGGCTGTAAAAAGAACATACTGATGCTTATATACTGAAAATGTGTCAAATCACAAAAGGATAGATCTGAGAATGAGTCCAGTGTTAGAGTAGCAAACAGAAAATGGTATGAAGTGAAGATATGGAAGATTACAGTGGTAACATCCAAAACAAGCATGTCAGCCAAAAAAACAACAGATGTACTAATGAGCATTGGTGCATTTTATAAATGAGATTTATCTTTGTATTTAAGAATTTTAGACAACTTTTTCTCTTGACTTTTTACATCTTCGAATTGTTGTGGTTGGAGACCTTGTGTTCAGATTGTTGTGAATGCTACAGAAGCACAGAAGAGACATGTTTTATTCTAGAGGAAAACCTTTTGATTGCTTTTGTTTTTCACGGTAGGCTTCTGTCACCATGAGAAGAAGATACCTAAGCACACGAAGATACAGATAATTTTAACAGGGACCATCTGAGGAAAATCTAATTGACAATTTTCTTCTGGCAATATATGTCTCCTTTGCTCTGGATTAAGGTAATGGCTTGGTATCAACTCTTGGCTTGATGCAGAAGTAGAGTAGACAGGGGACATATCAAATTTTTGCATCATAAACTTCAATATTCACTTCTCTTTTCAAAGGCACGAAGAAGTAGAATAAAGCTTGGTTGTTGAGATGTATAGGTCATGATGCCCCTTAATAATTTCCATCTCTTCTTATATTACCCTCGATTCTATCAAACAATCATCTTCAGTCACCCTTCAAGTGTGCTAGGTTGTGTTGTTGGATATTAAAGCACTCTATTAGTTCTTATTATCGCCCAGCCAGCTCCCCCCATAATGAAGACAGAGTCTTATTATTTATTTACTCAGAATTAACACAATAGCTGGGCAATTACCCCTAAACTATTCTTTTACAGGAGACTGACTATTTCCCAACTGTGCTCCCCAAGTTACTTGCCAATAGTCATCCTGTCTGTGCTGGATTCACTACACCAGGCCATTTCCATTTCCATTTCCATTCTCCTCTTCTCCTCCTCTCTTTTTCTTTCTCCTTCACTTCCTTGTGGTTCCTTGGTTGCCATAGTTTGTAAACATGTTATTTACTCACTTGCTAGAGTGTCTAACTGTAGATGTGTGCTGTGCCTCTAGACCTGCCTCCTAACACTTAAATGAAGACTCTCAATGTTAGGTCTTGTAGTTATTCCATGTTTAAGAAAATTGTCAATGCTAGGCTGACAACCTAATTTCCTTGGCTTTTAGGCATTCTCCCCCAATACTGAGTTGTTACACTATTTAGTAAGGCCCTCTGGGGTTGCTGATTAAAAGAGAAGAGGAAAGTTTGTAATTTATTATCATAATTATCCACCTTGTCAAGAGTTACACAAGAGGCATTGGTAGTTGTCTTCAGGTGCTTGAGGTAGTCTTCACTCAAAAACAGAACAGGCATTATTAGCGAAAAAATCCTGTACTTCCTTCAGAATGTGGGCCATCACCACTTCTCGTGATTTCCAATTTTGAAGAGGAACCAAGGCCCTCTCACTGACAACAGATCTAGTCCAGTGCTCAGATTTCCACAGCTGTGGGAAGCATCAACCCCTTTAGAGTTTTTTCTCCTAGGTTTAATCCTCAGAACTGAGGCAATCAACTGGACTTTTTCTTGTGCCTGTAATCACTTCCCTTGAGTCTTTTGGACAGTCACTGTTTTATCTCAGCTGTTGAAAACTCCAAAGGCATGTTAAAAAGATGCTTAAGGGTACCTTGGGGCCTTATTGTCTGCTTTTACAGTTGTCTCCTAGGATCTGGAGCCAACTGACCAAGGAAATAAGCACCTATCAAATTCTAATCATAGGAATTAAAAAAGAAATACCCTCAAACCATTGTGCATATGTCATTGTTAATCTGTGTCTACAAAAACATCTTGTAATTTGTTTGAGCCTTCTGCAATTTGTTTAAATATTCTAGTTTTGTCTTAATCTTTCTATGACCATTCTGAAACTATTCTAAACATTAAAACAAATCCAATTATCCTATAAAATCCTTTCCCATTCCAAACATTTTCTTTTCTTTTTAACCTTTTTTTAACCAAAAGCATATTTTATACCTGTAACCATTTAAATGTCTTTCATTTTTAAATTCTTTTCTTTCTGAATTTCTTTATCAAATTTAGAAACCATTTTTGTCTTAAAAAATAGCTGTATACTCCAGTGACAACCAGTATACAAAACAAGCCATATTTAGAACATGAATAAAGCACATAAGCAATCTGGATATAATAGGAATGTATCTTTGTAAATGACCAGTTTATTTTATTTAAATTATGTGTATGCATATGTGTGTGGGTGGGAGGGTATTTATATTGTACATGAGTGAAGTGCCTATAGGCACCTGTTCACTGGAGCTGGAGTTAGAGGTGGTTTTGAGTGAACTGAACCAAACTTGGATCCTCTGAAGTAGCAGTGTATGCCCTTAACCATTAATTTTTCTCTCCAGGCCTGATATGTATTTTTAACCAACCAATTTAAATGAACCGTTTTTACATTCATATCTGATGATTACATACATTTAGAAATTATCTTTGCTAAAAGCCATCAGCTTCTCATTTAGGCCCATGAGTCAACCCAAATAAGAATTAAAAATTTGAATTTCTGCCTTCAGTGTGTGTGTGTGTGTGTGTGTGTGTGTGTGTGTGTGTGTGTGTGTTTTCCTTTAGGCCAAATATCTGACAGACTCAGTAGACTGTAAAATATACTGAAGGGGTGTCTGTTCACCCATGCCCACCAACCTACCTTATGCACACCTGAAGGTAGAAGTAAGTTATTTTTCTAAACCTGTACTCACTTCAGATTTTCAAATAGCACACTCTGAGAGAACAGATGAGGACATTTTTCAGAGGGCAAGCCTGTGTTATGAGAACATCAAGCTATCCCCTTGAGAACAAGACTGTATCTCCAAGCAAGAAGAACTAATTTGGATCAGCTTGACGAAAGAGATCTGAGACAATGATTAATCATATAGCACCTTTATCAAAACTGGTTCATTACATGCACTCTGGCTCCTTGCCCCAGGTATTTTTTTTTTATTTAAATCTGAATTTCACGTAAATCTGCAGTAGATGGATACTGGACCCTTCTATTTGCTTCCTCCCTATGGCCACACTGAGCAAATTACCTCTCATTGACTCTCACCTTCAGTGTCTCTTTAATTGGAATAGTTCTTATACATAAAGGTACATTAAGACTCAAAGATGTAGTTTTCAGTTAGATTTGTCAGTTGCTGTTTGGCTAGACTATCAATCTGACTACTGCTCCCATGGCATTAAACGATCCTTAGTCTTAAATGTGCACTTACAACAACATGAATTTTTAACAGAAACAAAATAGAAATTTTCTGTCTCTTATTTAAAAGCAGAAAGGTTAGCAGTAGGTGAGGCTTATTATGCAGACTTAAGGTAAGACAAGTGTCTTTTCCTGTTTTACGAGGAAAGCAGCAGAGTGGGTGACACCTTTACTAATGGACATTCACAAGCTTTTCTTGGGATGGCATTTTTAGGACAAAATTATATTCTGCTTTCTAATTATAGTGAGGCTAAAATATATTCTCTATTTGCCTCTGTTTGTAAAAATGGTGGAGGGGAACAAAATAAAACAAAAAATTTACAAAGTCACTTGAAGTTCTAATCTGGGGTAAACATTACTGGGCAGTCTCATCTTTAAACTGAAGATTCTCACATGGAATTTCCACTCCAGACTAGATTTTGCTGCTCTGTCCAATATTGACGTTAATTAGTAGAGAATGAAAAAAATCAGTTTCTGGAGCTTCAGGAAAGGTACGAGCTGAGTAGACAGACGTAGAAGGGGGTTGGCATGCTTTGTCAGATGAGGAGGGGAACAATATTGCCATGAATGAATGCCATAAATCCTGGATGTGAGCTGTGGATTAGGTAATATTGAAGTTACTTTTCTGTTGCTATGATCTATGGAAATAATTATTAATTATGCCCAGTGTGGGGTTCCTACCTGCCTCAGTGGTTTATGTTCCCAAATGATACACACACACACACACACACACACACACACACACACACACAGTCTTCATTTATTTATTTTTTGTCAGAATATTTTATTTTGCATTATACTCTTTTTTCATATTTTATACATTGATTTTTATTTTTTTCCTTTTTTATAATTTATTTTTTTCTCAAATCATAATTCATTCACACAGGGGTTATAAACACAGAAAGGCAGGATGTGGGGAAGGGAATGAGCAGCCTTATTATAATAGCCAGAAGTTGGAAAGAACCCAGATGCCCTTCAACAGAAGAATGGGTGCAGAAAATGTGGTACATTTATACAATGGAGTACTACTCAGCTATTAAAAACAATGAGTTCATGAAATTCTTAGGCAAATGGATGGAGCTGGAAAATATCATCTTGAGTGAGATGACCCAATCTCAAAAGAACATACATGGTATGCACTCACTGATAAGTGGATATTAGCCCAAAAGCTCACAATTTCTAAGAAACTACATATAGACCACATAAAACTCACATAGATGAAGGAAGATCAAAGTTTGGAAGGTTTGGTCCTTTCTAGAAGGAGTATCAAAAGTTTCAACCAGAGTTCCCAAAGTCTAAACTGCCAGCTGGAGAGCACAAAGGGAGGGACTCATGTCTCCACCTGTATAGGTAATTGAGGGTGACCATGTCAGACTTCAGTGGAAGTGGAGGGCCATGGTCCCCAAAGTTTTGGATCCCCTACTGTTTGGGAGTTCGAGAGCAGGGAGATGGGACTGGGAGGATGTTTGGAGCACAGTCTTTATATTTTAATATGCCTTAAGCAGCACAATAGCTGGACGACCACCTAACTTCCATGCTGCCAGAACTTATCTTCTGCCAATAATTCTGAGTTACTACTTATTAATTTCTATGTTCTATCTTGGCCATTCCAGATCCATTTGTATAGCCCTCTGAACTTTCCAGGGTGCTTTCCTTGCTTCTCTGCCCCAAGGTGGCCCCTGTGTCTCTCCTTTCTGCACACTCTCCTAAAGCATGGCAGATTCCTTCTCTCTTTCTCTTCCTCCTAGTCCCAAACCTGGGAATCCTAAAAAAATCGCACCTCTGTCTATCCTTCTCAGCTATTAACTGCTGGAATCTTTATTTACAAATCAAAACCAGCTTGGGGCAGGTTCCCAGAAGCTTCATGCAGACCCTCTCATGCAAACAGTTTGTGGGGGACATAATAAGCATTTGTAATACAAGCAGCTACAATGACTAAGGGAACTTATAAAATAAAGCATTTTATTGGGAGCTTGCTCACAGTTTCAGAGAGTGAGATCATCATTATGGGAAGCAAGCAAGCAGGCATAGCACGCTAGGGCAGCAGAGGAGAACTCACATGTGATTCATAACTGTGAGGCAGAGAGAGGGGTGTGAAGGGACTGGGCCTGCCCGAAGTGATACAGCTCTTCTAACAAGGCTATACCTCTTAATCTTTCCAAAAACAGTTCTACCAACTAGGTACTAATTATTCAAATATATTAGGCCAGGGTTGAAGAGGAGGGGTGTTCCTCCAAACTACCCCAGGTAAAAAGTAGGACCATCACCCAACTAGATCTCTGAGGTCAATTCTAGTACCTGGATATACTGTGTTCTGTTGCTTGAGCATGTAACTTTTGACTTGCTATAACTGCAGCAGTTTATTGTGTGCCCTTGAGGAGTTTCAAGTAGCCTGAACATCAATCAATCTTCTTCTCTACATCGGTGGCACACTTAAATCTCTGTTCCTCCACTTGAGTCTCTTGAAAGAGGGCCACAGGGAAAGCCACACACTTAATACCTCCACCCTGAAATCCTACTCTGGGATATGCAGTCGTACCCGTCAGCAAGCCTAGCTCCTATAACCTGTTTCCTGTCCTGACCTATACACTATTACACCTGGGTAATAATCTAAGCCAGAGCAGGAGAGTAAAGAAGGTTCCAGTGCAGTTGATCTTTCTGCCAAGTGCTGAAATTCTTTTGAAATGTGGAACTAAAAGACAGCCAAACATTTACATTTTTGAATTGCATTGCTACCTAAATTGATAGGCTTTATCAGTTTGCATTCTTGCTGAGAGGTTTCCACTAACTTAAATAACAGCCTAGTGGTTGTGGAGAGCCAGCACTTCAAACAAACATTACTGTCGATTGAAAGAAGGACAAAAACTAGCAATCATCCAGGACTACCCTTGACACATGCTATGCTGAGCATTAAAAACCTATGTTATCACTAAGTTATTGGCAGCACTGCAAAACCTTTCTTATTTTTGGATAATGTTTTTGAGCTCAGAAATCAGACTGAGTAATGGGCTAACCAGGCTAGGGTAAAGCTGGTCAAACAATACCAAAACAACAGGCTGGCTGGAAGCACGTTTGATAGAATGTTGTATAGGTTTCCCTTTGGCTCTCAACACAAAGGTAAAAATGATATCTAATAGATTTTCTGCAGATGCAATCTAGACAAGATTAGACCAAATTAAAACAGAAAAAGTCAAGTTTATTAGACACTGCTCCTGGGCAGGTTTACCAGTCCCACAGAACAGGGCCAAGGACATTTTACACTTGGGATAAGGCAAGGGGTTTTAATAGCTGCTAGGTGAGGGGTTATTATTTGTCATCTAGAGCTGTAATTGTGCTGATATATGGTCAAAAACTGAGCTCACAGGCTGCACTCTTGGGTGAGTTTTGAAGGGTGACGGCATGTTAACTCAGAGTTTTCTCTGAGGGAGCAGACTAGAATGAAAGAGAGCAGACAGGGTTTTCCAGCTTGTTTGAGAGCAAGCAAGGATCCCAACCAACCAATATCCAGTATTCTGGAAAACAGACTAATCTTAGCTGTATTGGTGATCCAAAAGGGAAAGAAAGTGAAATTAATTCTAATTATATTTGGCAACACTTGTATTCTAAATAATCATTTCACAGATATAGGTGATAGGTAGCTGAAAAAATCACACAATTTATTTAAAAAGTGAAGTTTATAGTATGACTTGATTCCCTTATCTGACCTGTCTTCATCAAAGAAAATAATGGCAATTTAGACAATTTGAGATGAGATGCATGTGGAATTGATTAATATATGCAGAGAAAGTACTCTGTAGAATGGCTAGGAAAAAGCAAATGCAAATTATTGTCAACTATCATTGTTCCGGGGCTGATAGAATTAATATAGAAAGAATTTGATTTGCCAAAGTAAATTTTAAGAATCTTCCAGATTTCTGAAATGGAAACTTTCTGTACCCATTGAAAATATTCCAGATAAATGAAAGCATGGTTAAGAATTGATGTTGCTTCTTAAGCAATCCGCCACACACATTCAGTATAAAATATAGAGCTCAGAGTAGGCAGAGAATGGAAAGGGGCTACATATAGACATGTGCTAAACAGTCAAGATGTGTGGGAAGCAAATTGGCTACAAGGATCACAGACAGCTTTAACCTTCAAAGGGGTGGAGGAAATCTCTGGGAAAAACAGCTACCCTTAGCAGGTTCTGGGTAAGGGTAACAGCTCAAGATGCAGGGAAATGTCTCATGTAGAAGGCAGAAGAAGAAAGAAGAGGAGGAGGAAGAAGAAGAAGAAGAAGAAGAAGAAGAAGAAGAAGAAGAAGAAGAAGAAGAAGAAGAAGAAGAAGGAGAAGGAGGAGGAAGAGAAGGAGGAGGAGGAGGAGGAGGAGGAGGAGAAGGAGAAGAACGAGAAGGAGAAGGAGAAGAAGGAGAAGAAGGAGAAGGAGAAGGAGAAGAGGGAGAAGAAGAGGAGGAGGAGGAGGAGGGGAGAAGAAGGAGGTAAAGAAGGAGGAAGATGAAGAAGAAGAAGAGGAGGAGGAGGAAGAGGAAGAGGAAAGGGAAGAGGAAGAGGAGGAAGAGGAAGAAGAAGAACAAAGAGGAGGAGGAACTGTCAGCAGGCCATAGTAAGATTGGTGTAGTGTAATTGAGAATGGACTGGAGTAGCTTAAGGACATGGTAATTTGGTTGTCAGTTTGCTGTATTTGTGCTTTTTGCAAGACACAGTGCATGCTTATATATAATATGGCTACAATGCTAACTAACAACGTCTAGGCCTTCTTCAGGAAAAGCTAATACATCTAGAAGTAGGATCTTACTTTCACTCTCCTGTGTTCAGATTGGTGTTCTCTTTAGGAGAGTCAGCTCTGTGGAAAACCACATTTTCATTAAAATAGCAGTGTACCTGCATCAAATTCTAAAAAGACTTCATAGATTTCTCAGATGCCTTAGACTAAAGATTCTGAAATGGTACTATGAGATTGGCATAGATCAGTTTCCATGATTGCTGTTCTTTTTTGAGTAATGGACATAAAGATTGACACTCCCCTATCATAGAGCTTCAGGGAAACTTTGTCAATGGGTCCACCGTAATTTCTTTAGTAATGACCATAGAGTTTATCTTGTTCTTTGCAATCTGGAGAGCAATGTCCCAGTTAGTGGGTCTTGAATGCTTTTATTATGAAAACAAAAATAAAAGGAATCAACAAAAAAGAAATAAAACAACAAAAAGAAAAAGAAAACAATGTGAAGAAAATCAAAACAAAATACTGGCTTTACATGTTATTTTGAACCATCTTCTCACTATTTTCCTTCTTTATCAGCCCCAGCCTGTTTAGCTATCTATTGCTTCTTGTGGGTTATATTTACAATTTAGACAGGAATTGCGATTGTCTGTTTTAACTATCAACTTAACATAACCTGGGAAGAGAATCTCAGTAAAGAATTATCTCTATTGGGTTGGCCTGTGGGCATGTCTGGGAATAATTGCGTTAATTCGGTTAATTGATGTAGAAGGACTATGACCCCTGTGGGTGGCACCACTCTCTAGTTAGGGAGTTTGGCAGGGAAACTCCCCCCTTTTTTCCCCTAGCTTTTGTGCACTTCAATCTTATTTTATACCTGATAGCAAGTGCTCTTGAAGTCATTCTAAACTTGGATAAGAGAGTCTCAGCCATTATTCTGAGAATGCTACATTTTTATAATTCTATCACTCTTCTCAAAGAGGTGGCTCACATTGGAGTGTGTTCTGATATATTAAATTATGAATGGTTTCTGAGAGTTTATACATCTCCCTTATCTCATTATTTTTGATATGGCCCACCATAAATGGAATAAATGTAGCTTGAGGTGGTCAAAAATTTCTGATTCTCAAACTCTGAATTGCCTACCCAATGCTGAGACATGACACTTTTTTTCATAACTCATGTGGCAGCATCTTGAACTATTCTGAATATGTTTGGTGTTATATGACCAAATTCAACCTAGAACAGCATGATCTCATTTATAATCACTATACCTCACAGAGTGTAAATATTTATATGTTTTGCTAAAGAAATATTAAGATGCATTTTTTAAGATTAAGAAACATTAAGATGCATATATTTGAAATATATGTCTTTACACTTTCTAAATGTGATGAATCTGGAATTCCAAAACACATCTGGTTCCAAATATCAAAGCAGAATTCTCTAAGTAAAACATATGACTTTCATACAAATGCAAAATGAACACATATAAAAGATTTTATTTAACTCATTAATTGATGCAGAAGCCAGAAAGATGGCAGGGTTGGTTCAAAGGAGATTATAAAAAGGAAAAAAAACAAGTGCAGTCAAGTAATTACAGAAATACTGAAACCAATTTGTATGAATACAATTTTAAAAAATAGTTAATTATATACAAAGCAATAAAATATTTTTCCCCCACTCAACGGGAGCCTATACATTATCATGTGACTTCAAAGTCCCTGGACGCTAATTAAAAACGTTAAATAACAAAGTTGAATCTGGGTCTATTCTCTCAGGCACTTTTGTAATTCATAGTTACACAATGATGGGGAAAGGGCATTCAAGTTTATGTTAAATAAATTTTTCAATTGTACCCTGGCCCCCACCGTGACCATACATAAACTTCAAAATCTGTCAATAACAAAAAGATTGGCTCATTATTTTTTAGTTGCTTATTTAAAGGAAGAAACAAAAGTATGAATGAAATCATCAGATAAAGGCAGGAGGATCAGGAGTCCAAATCCAGCTTGCTTCCTAGGGAGTTTACAAACTCCCTGGCCTTGAATTTTTGTCTTGAAAAACTAAATCAAAAACTTCAGACACACATACACATTTAAATAAACACATTTAAATATATACATACATAACATATGCAATATTTCAGGTTGAAATTCTTTTCTTTCTTTTTTTTTTTTTAAAGTCAGGATCACATTAGGTAGCCCAGGGTGGCCTTCAACCTCCAACCTTAGCCTTGACTTGGAAATTTAAAGCTTCTGTGATTTCTGAGTGTAGGAAATGAAGGTCAATAAACTCACTCCTTACAATTTCAGTATCTGTAAATTGGCCCAACACCTATGTCAGATATCTTTTCAATTCTTTATAAGAACCAAGATATCTCTTTGTTTATTCCTGGGTGTGTGGAAATACTCTAGACAAGTTTTCCTAGGAAGACATGTAGGCATTAACCCTTCCTATAAGAATCATCTTTAATCTAATCTGGCCTGGAATGCCTATGTAGCACAGGCTAGCCTTGAGCACATGGTAGTCCTCTTTCACAGCCTCCTAAATGCTGAGTTTGTAAACATGAAAAGATCATACCTTGTCTCTCTCACCTTTATTCTTTGTGGAGTATTAAACCATATGGCATAAGAATGGTTTGGGAACTTGACACTTCAGATCTAGCTGTGCCTGTTTTATTCGAGGGTATGATTATACTCTAGTAAGAAGGGCAGACTCCCCGTGAAATTGCACAAATGACCAAATATATTGCACAAATGACCAAATATTTATTACATATAAGAAGAACACTGAAAGTGTTTTCCTGCTGGGGGATTAAGATGAGTTGGCTATCCTGCATGGTTTCAGTTTAACTGCAGAACTATAGTCTGCTCTACTGGTCATAGCTTTTGTCCCTGAATACATAGCTGGAAGGAGAACTGAGACAGAGGTAAGGGTTATTAGGCTCACAGTATAAGGGATTTCAGTCCAGGAGGAAATAGGACATCATGGCAGTAGGAGAGTGGCTGAGCCTACCATCATTGTAGCTAGAACAAGCATATGTGTTAGTAGCATCCTGTCCTCCCTTTGTAATTATATCCTTGTAATTATATCCTTGGATGCTATACTCACTTTCAGGTCTCCACCAACTGGATAATTGTCTTGGAGATGCCCTCACAGATATGTTCACTCACTCTTGAGTTTTATAATCAAGTTTAACCATTGCATCTACTAAATTAAGACAAGTAGACCTTTTTAAATAATAATAATAATAATAATAATAATAATAATAATAATGGCCTTTTCTTAGACCAAATGTATTCCAAGCTGAGTAGCTAAATTTACTTTATTGGTTTATTTGACTTGGTGGAAAACTTGGTTTTTGCTTATCTTCAGGAGGTATACTATCTAACTGAAATCAGCTATCAGTTTCTAAGTCTGACCTGTGTGTGGCTGCCTTGCCTCTGTTGGTATCAGTCTCTCCATGAGACTATCATTCCGCTGTAGATACAAATGGGACCTGCAGCTTAAGGTAGACATCAGACAAGCATTAGGACTAGGCACACATGCAGCTTAAGGTAGACATCAGACACCTATTAGGACTGGGCACACACTGGTTTGAGAGAGGCTCAATGCTGAGATTTGTTCATTCTAGTCACCATTAGTATAAAGAACAGGAGTGCAACATTCTTTTGTTTAGTGATATCTATACACTTTTAATGAGACTCTGACTAATAGTTCTCCTCAGGGCAAGGTATCAGAATGGACATTCAGATATTAACATTACTTTTGATATAAGGTAATGATTATTAGGGTTCTGAAATCACCCAGAAGCATATTAGAGTGTTGAACTTCACCTCCTCTGTGTACAATTTAGTGAATTTGAGATGACTTTCTAGAAAATTCCTTTCCTCCTCTCCTTTTCCTACTCTTCTATTCTTTTGTCCCTCTGTTCCTCTGTCCCTCTATCCCCCTCTCACTCTTGTAGTTCTTCAGTTTCTTCCATCCTTTCTCTCTCTAGGGACTTGCATATGTCAGGCACATGCCCAACAATTGTGCTACACTGCCACCTTAGACTGGATATATCTAACAAAGAGCCAGATGATGAGGTCTCAGGATTATACTATGAGAGGCACTGCAGTAAAGATGTAATTTCTAAAGCAAGGTGATTAGTAACATTCCACTTGTGCAGTTCATCACTTGCCTTGACAAGTTACATTAATATTATCACAGTAATATCGAGCTGATTGAGAAATATAGTCTCTACCAAACACTACCTATCATTTCTAGCATCCTTCTTTTCGTATTGCAAAAGAAGACATAGTTTTGGTGATCCGTGGGCTAAATGGAGAATCTCAAAATAAGTTTTTGATGTTAAAGTAGTATTATGGAATTATGTTATTTTCTAAATTTGGGTTCTGATCCTGAGAAGAAAAAACAAGTGTTGGAATCAATCTCTCACTGGATTAAGACAGAAATCACAGATTTGTGATTTTCTTGGCTACCTATTTTAGGAATCCAGCAGTAAAGTCCCTTCATATGAGAGTAGCAGAAGGTAAAATGTAGGAGCTATAGGAGAAGGTGGTGCACATGGAAAGAATCTGCTGCCCAGATGTCGGTGGGCAGCCTCCAGCCACCAGCTTGACTGTATATATAATATAAATCAGAGGCTCTCTTGAGTTGGAGATGGAGATGGAGATGGAGAGAGAGAGAGAGAGAGAGAGAGAGAGAGAGAGAGACTGAGAAGAGGCTGAGAGACAAAGACAGAGACAAGGAGAGGCAGAGAGATGTGTACACATGAGAAAGAGAGACAGAGATAGAAATGGAGAGAGACAGGGAGAGACTGAGACAGGGAGAGGCAGAAAGATGCAGAGAGAGGGAGAGGGAGAGGGAGAGGGAAAGGGAGAGAGAGAGAATATGTGCTCAATGAACACAGAGAGGCTGATGTAACTTCTCCAGAGTTCAGCTCTGCTCCTATCTGCCTTGTTACTTCCCTGAATGCTATGTTTAGTCTTGAATGACAAACTATCTCAGTAACTGCTCTGTATAATCCAGTATTTGACTTTAGCAGTTTTTAAAGAGAGCAAATTTTATCCTTTTTTATTAAAGAATGAAAATGATGATTGGGAATATAATAAAACCAACTGAAAGCACAGCAAGCTGTCCTGCTGAGTACTGGATCTTATTTTGACAGATGATGCAGTCAATGGTCACGAATAATCACTTACTGCCTGCCCATTGTTAAGTCTAAACATTGAGGTGGCCAGTCTTAATTCCTACACAAAGCATGCCAAGTTCCAGTTTGCTGGAATACAATATTTGTCATTTTAGATTTAGCTCTCTTGCAATCCAATTAAAAAAATTAAACTTACTGGGACTGAACAACCTTTTTGGCACTTAAAATCTCTCTCTCTCTCTCTCTCTCTCTCTCTCTCTCTCTCTCTCTCTCTCTTTCTGTGTATGTGTGTGTATGTGCGCCTGCCTGCATGTGTGCATGTATGTAGAGGTCAGAAGAACACTTAAATGTGTACTGCTTTATTATTCTCTGTGCTCTTGAGATATGGTCAGTCATTAAACCTACACCTTCCTGGGTTTTGAGTGTTTGTGTGTGTGTATGTATGTGTATGTGTGTTTTCTTTTGTTTCCTACTTTGATGGCTTTGTTTTGTTTTGCTTTTTGATACATTTGCCTTAGTAAGCCTGCATTCTCCATCCCTCAGAAGTGGTGTTACAAGAGCCCATAGTCATGCTAGTTTTAACATAGGTGTCAGGGATCCAAACTCAGGTTCCCATGTTTTCTCAGCAAGAGAAAAACATGCTGAGAAAACATTTCTTGCTTTTGCCCACCAAGCCAATGTCCCTAGTCCCTTTGTGGATGTTTTAACATCACTATTTACAAACATAAACGTCATACACCAGGGTACATAGTCTAATTCTCTACAAGTGTCTTTATTTGCTCACAAGCTTAAAGTTCTTCACTGTAGTCTTTCATGCACCATTTTAAGCTGACACTCTTCTTCAGGACAAATTCAAACTGCATGCCACTGTACTACAGACTCGGATCTGGTCATTATTCTGCAGTCATCTTAATAACTTAGATCAAGCACATATTTCACCAAATTAAGCATCTCCTAATTTGTGGGAAGGTAGGCTATTGAGGGTTGCCCATCACACTGGCAATTCAGCAAATGAAGCATTAGGTCTCATTCCTTATATCAACACATATCAATCTCATGCATTATTGACATGTCAAGAATGAACAAATTTAATCACATCATTCAAGCTTGAAGCCACTGCATATATTAAGATCCAAAGAAAGGCATCTATATTAAGCCTGTACTTGGGTTTCCTCAGATGGCCCTTGACTTTTGTGTTTGCAATTTATTCCCACAGTACCAGAGTAATAAGCATTCAGTAAAGTAATTCTTATAAGGTAGCCTCTGAACTTGTCCCAAGCAGTGGAATGTTCAGCACTCTCCTGCAGTGCTCAGCAGCTGCAGTGAACCACAGCTCCCTATGAGACCTGAGATCACAAGGATAGACAATTTAGTTGCCATCATAAACTACGTTGCTGCTATATGGGATTCAGTGGGTAAGGGGCCTTAATACATTTTCAAATTACATTTCAAGTTTACTAAGAAGAAATTCCACAATGAATCAGAGAACATCTGTAATGTTTAACTCAGTTCTACTCAAATAATCTGGGTATCTGAAGATTCATAATGGATTCTGTTTAAAGCTAACCCAAGGCTTTTGAGGTAAACATGGATCTTCCAAATTATGTTAAAACTAAAACTCCACAGAATGTGTGTGTGTGTGTGTGTATAAATAATGATATTTCATTATAAAATTTTAGTTGAGTACAAGTTTATATTTTTTGAACTCTTAGAAGTATTTTATCAACTTAGTTAGCGAAATAACATAGGGTATTTTACAAATTCATAAAATTAAAAAAAATCTTAGATAAAAGTGTGGCAGGTAGAAATACAAGAAAGACAGCAGCTGTTTTTCTGTTTGTTTTTATTTTTTTATTGGATATTTTATTTATTTACATTTCAGATGTCATTTCCTTTCCCCATTTCCCCTCCCTAGAAACACCCTATCCCATTCCCCTTCCTCCTTTTTGCTTTTATACAATTTTAATTACATGCAAGTATGAAGGTCAGTTCTAGGTTGAGGAACTAGCAATACAATTGATGCAATTAGTCAAAGAACAAACAAGGCAATACACAAAATTCCATGAACACTCCTGTGATCACTGTTTCTAAGGGTTTATCAGGATGACTAAAATATCTCCTTCAACTTCCCTGTCCTAGCCCAAAGTCATTTTCATGCCTGAAGCCTACTTCTTTGTTCTAGCCTAAGGTTTAGATTTCTGCCTGAAATTACTTCTTTGTTCTAGCCTAATGTCAGATTCCTGCCTGAAATTAGTTCTTTGTTTTAGCCTAATATCATATTCCTACCTGAAGCCCACTTCTTTCTCCTTGGCCAATGTTATATTCCTACCAAGCAGAACATTTCCTTGTTCTTGGCCCATGTCAGATTCTTGCCAAGTAGCCCCAAAAGCTCTCTACTTCTCCCCCTTTTTTTATTTTATAAACAAGACTGAGCCTGTCTTAGGTCCTTCTGCCAAGAACGTTTTCCTTACCCATTGTGGAATATGCATTATCAAAAGCAATGCACTTTTGTCTTAGGTTGGTAAGGCTCTGCGCAGAATCTTTCCCTTCCTTGGCTTGCCAGCCTGTTACTTTACTAACTCTGTATGGGGGTCCATTTTCAGATTCAAGCCCTGTACTTTGGCTGTCAACATGTTGTTGTGAAAGACAAGCTTTAACACTATGGGCAGGAATAAAAGTATCCCCAGGAGAAAAAGGGCTAGGATGTTCAAACTATATATGCCATTCTTGAAGCTTGACCAAAATAGAAATACTGACCTCAGGCTATGGGTAATTTTATCAGCAGTATCTTTCACATCTACGCTTAGCAAAGCAGCATTCTTTAAATTCAAAAGCTCACTATGCAAAGTTAAAACATCCTGAGAGGTGCTAGAATTATGCCAAATACACTGCAAGTGTCTTTAAACTTTTTTCTAATTATAATGACTACCACTGTAAATTTTAGAACTAAGAGGAATCCAATGGTATTTGGCATGACACTTGAGATGGCTCCTTACTCTTAAACTCTGAACCTCCTTCCAATAATTTGAATATGATAAAGAGCATCAATCCATTCTTCCAAATGCCTATCTAAATCCTCTTATATATTCAACACATTAGTAACATTTTTTTTTCCCTAAGTGATTAATAAAAGTAGCTGTCTTAACTTCCTGTGTCAAAGCATTTGCAAAAGCAGTGGTACTAGCAATTAATGTAATTAAAGCTGTTATACCAGGAATAATCAAGCTCACTACTTTCTTGCTTCTGCTTAAATCCTGACTCACTTCTAACAGTACTTGCAAGCTTTTTCTTTTTTTTTTTTAGAAGATTCTATGATATTCATGGCAATAAAACAAAAGCTTGTTTATAGACCCTCAGTAAGAGACATGCCAGATTTCAACACACTAACACAATTAGAAAGTGTACAATCAATGCAACTTACATTAAATACTGTAGAAGAAATAAAAGTAATTTTAACTTAACAATTAAAAGAGTGTAGGAAGCCGCTACCGCCGTAGTGCTGGCGGCGAGACCAATCGCCTTTACAAGATGGCGCTGACATCCGCTGCCCATCCCGATAAACAAGCTGTTGCGCACGTGCGGGAAGTGAGCGCGCGCCAAGTCACAGCCCATCCCGGGGCGTTTTGGCGGGTAACGAGTAAGCAGCCAATCAGAAATGAACACGCCGCTCCAAGGGTATATAAACAGTGCCTTTTCGGGGCCCCGGGGTCTTCCTCCTTTCATTAACAATAAAGGTTTGCTGCAGAAGGATCCTGGTGTCCGCATGCGTCTTGCTGGCGAGACAATTACACGCGGGTCACAAAAGAGGCTTAACACATATGCTAATACTTGTTTGAAATCCAGATCCTGTCCCAACTTTATCTCTTGCTAACATACAGAACTAGATAGAGAACTACAGCTAATTTCCAAATATGATTTTGAAAATGTCCAGAACCAGCCTTCCAAATGAAGCCTGTTATTTCCAATATTTGATTGATTTCTAGACAAGTCCATGATTGAGTCTGAATAACTGATCATATTTAAGAAAAATACAAGAATTAGTATAACTTCTCTTTTTGGTTCTCCATTCCACAAGGTCTAAAATGTTTCGGCAAGACAGCTTGTCCTATCAGGGCTATAGATAAGCAAAGGTGGGTCGGGAACATATGTCCAACACAGCTTCCCAATCATCATTGTCAGGGAATTTAGCAAGCTTATAGGTCAGCATCATTCTTTGTCCTGGCATCAGCATGTCTCACCAATCACTCTGGCAGCCACCATGCCCCTCCAGAATCCTGCAGAAAAAAACACAAACATGCCCTCTTCCCCATATTAAATATCTGATTGGGATCATGCCTTATGCCAGTAAGTGGATCCTTCCCTTTCATCCATACATAAGTATTCCTTGTTGTAGAGTAGACACTCAGCAGAAAATTCCTTGGCATCCAAAAATTTTTTAAAAAGTTAAAATAAAAAGAACATTATTTAAATAAATTTGTAGTGTATGGGAATATATCCCCCCTTTTTATTTTATGAAGATATTGTTTTAAAGTTCCATAGGCCCCTGCCACAGTCCCTTGTCCTTGACAATTATAAGAAATCCCAGTAATATAGGTACTATTAAATTGCTGCCAAAAAGTCTCAAATGCTACACTGCTGTAACCAATTCCATGATGATTTTTTGTTTTGTTTTATTATTGGATACTTTATTTATCTACATTTTGTTAGGAGCCGCGTTCGCCATTCCAACATGGTGCCGGTTTCCTGTTTCCTGGTTCTTCTTGGGAGCTTTGCTTGAATGTGCGCCTGTGCAAGGCGCGAAAGCCAGTATGCTAATTTGGCGTTATCATAAGAGCCAATGAGTGTGTGGCATGTCTCCTAAAGCTCTATATAAGCCACCGGATTTTGGGGCTTGGGGTCCCTCGCCTCACTACCATCTAAGAGAGCTGTAACACTACCATCTAAGAGAGCTGTAACACTGCCATCTAAAAGAGCTGTAACAATAAATTGCTGTCAGAAGAATCCTGAGCGTGGCGTTCTCCTTATCGGTGAGGCGGCGCCCCGCAACTGGTGCCGGAAACCCGGGGACGAAGCCGAACGTCTCGGTGTTTTATCCAGTTTTGAGGGAACCTGTTGGCTCAACAGAGGATTCAGAACTGGTGGCGCGAGAAGTCTAGATGCTTTTCTGCAAGGTATGGTGGATCCTGTCTATTTTGCTATTGCTATCCCCGTTTGGGCCGTGGTAGTTCTTGTGCTCTGCTTCTGTTTTAACTGCCATACACAAGGAAAGGAGTGTACTTGCCCTCCGTGTATTCGGGAGCTGTAAGTCACAGGTAGATAACTGTGCAAGTTCGTTCCCTCTAAGCAGTATGGGTAACCACCAAATGAAGCCGCTTCTCTCAGCGATGCAGGCGTTGTTGCGCGAGCACGGTTTAAAGGTTCCCGAGAAAGTGTTGTGTAATTTTCTGCGAGATGTGGATAGAGTAGCTCCCTGGTTTGTTTCCACGGTGTCCTTGTCAAAGGGCTCCTGGGGCAAGCTCGGCGGAGACTTGATTAATGAAAAGGAGAAGGGTAAGTTAAGACCAGGCACATGGCTGCTGTACAAAATGGTTAGAGCCTGTATAGAGGATGCAAAATGCCAAGATAAGGTAAGAGAGGGACAAAAGGCTTTAGCAGAACACCAGGATAGCCTATCAGAAGCAGAAAAGGATAAGAGCGCTAAAAATAAAATAAAGAAAAAGGAAAAGAAAAAAGAGGAAATTAAAGAAGTAGCTACAAAAAAGGAACATAAAAAACAGGAAGAGCCTAAGAGAAAACTATATCCTGTGTTAACTGAGTTTCAGAATTTAAGAATTAATGACTCCGCCTCTGAGGAGACGTCCTGGGGGACGAAGAAGATACAGAGGATACCGACACCTCATCCTCTGATAGTGTGTTAGATCTTGAGGAACAGGCAGAGTTAGATAAAGAAGCAGCTCGTTATGAGTCTGAAAGATACGGGCTGGATTCGCCTTATGCACCGGGGTATGCCCCATCTGCCCCACCATTGGAGGAAGTAGTTAGAGTTAAAAAAAAAAAGAGAGACACAGGAAAGACTGTCGTCCAATTCTCTTATTACAGCTAAGGAAAGAGAAAAGATAAGAGTAGCCTTTCCCGTATGGGAAGATGCTAACCAAACCAGACAACATTCACAGCTAGATTTAAAACAATTAAAAGCGCTAGCCGAATCAGTACAGACTTATGGAATCAATGCCTCTTTTACTCAGGCATTAATAGAAAGACTTGTGGTCAGTGCCATGACACCAGATGACTGGTATAATACTGTTAAGGCTTGCCTGACTATGGGACAGTATCTAGATTGGAAATCTATTTTCCAAGAGCTTTGTGCTTCACAGGCAAGACAAAATTTAGCTCAGGGGCATCCACAATGGAACTTTGACATGCTTACAGGACAGGGACAATGGGCTATCAATCAAATGGCCTACCCTGTAGAGGTATATGAGCAAATTAATAAGGCAGCTGTAAAAGCATGGAAAAGTCTCCCTAACAAAGGACAGGTTTCAGGAAACTTGACAAGAATTATCCAAGGAAACAATGAGCCGTTCTCAGACTACGTGGCAAGGATGATGGAGGCGGCAGGAAGGATTTTTGGAGATCCTGAGACGGCCATGCCTCTCATAGAACAACTAATCTTTGAACAGTGTACTAGAGAGTGCAGAAATGCTATTACACCTTGGAAAGGAAAAGGACTAAATACATGGATGAAGGCTTGTAGAGAAATAGGAGGACCTCTATCTAATGCCGGATTGGCAGCTGCTGTTTTAGCGGCTCAGAGGGCCTCTAATGTTAAATGTTTCAGGTGTGGAAAACTGGGACACATACAAAGACAATGTAGAGCACCTGGCACTACTAATAACAATCGTCCAAAGGTGCCTGGAATGTGTCCTAGGTGTAATAAAGGAAAACATTGGGCAAATGAGTGTAGGTCAGTTAAAGACGACAGAGGACGTGTTAATTTCTCCTCTGCCAAAAAACGGGCAACGGGGCCCACACCCTCAGGGCCCACAAATGTATGGGGCAATAGAAAACCTGCAGAACAATCCTCAGCAACATCACAGGATAAGACAATCAGGAGAGCCACGTCAGGCTCAGCTGGACTGGATCTCTGTGCAAGCGCCAGAGCAGTACTAACACCTACCATGGGGTGTCAGCCTATACCTTCTGATTTCTCAGGACCCTTACCTGAGAATACAGTAGGACTAGTGCTAGGAAGATCATCTACGACTCTAAGAGGATTAATTGTTCACCCTGGAGTCATAGATCAAGATTATGAGGGACAGATAAAAATTATGTGCTCATCACCAAGGGGGATTAGCTCTATAGCTCCTGGTGATAGAATTGCACAGCTATTAGTCCTCCCTAGTTTACATTCATTCTTTCCTAGTAAAGGTTTAACTAGAGGCATGAAGGGATTTGGTTCCTCAGGAGGACAGAATGTATTTATTTCATTAGATTTAGATAAACGCCCCACCTTAGAGTTGAAAATTCAAGGAAGGCTTTTCACAGGCCTCCTAGACACAGGAGCAGATACTACCATTATCTCTACCAATTGGTGGCCAAAGAACTGGCCTGTTAATAGCTCTTCACAAACCTTACAAGGTCTTGGATATGAGTCTGCTCCTGATGTTAGTGCAAGAGTGTTGCACTGGGAAGATTCCGAAGGCAGACGAGGGACAGTTGTTCCTTATGTCTTGCCACTTCCAGTTAATTTATTGGGAAGAGATATCCTTAAACAATTGGAATTTAGGCTCACTAATGATTATTCTACACAGAGTCAAAAAATGATGAAAGAAATGGGGTGTGTCCCTGGAAAAGGACTGGGGAAGGCCTTACAAGGCAGGATCAGCCCTGTTTCTATTACAGAAAAACAAGACAGGAAAGGGCTGGGTTTTTCCTAGGGGCCATTGAGGATGCATTGCCTATACCTTGGTTGTCAGAGGAACCTGTATGGGTTCCTCAATGGCCGTTAACCTCTGAAAAACTAGCAGCTGCAAAAGCTCTAGTTAAAGAGCAACTAAAACTAGGACATCTGGAGAGTTCTCAGTCACCATGGAATACGCCTATATTTGTGATTAAGAAAAAATCAGGTAAATGGAGGTTATTACATGATCTTAGAGCTATTAATAATCAGATGCAATTATTAGGATCAATTCAAAAGGGTCTGCCACTGATGACAGCCTTGCCTAGACATTGGGAGAGTATTCTAACTCATTTATATTTCCCAAAGTTACTAAGACACATCCTATTCATCAAGCATTGGATATTTATACCGATGGTTCTAAGACAGGCATTGGTTGTTATGTGGTTAATAATGTCCCTACTCGAATTCAGTTTGATTATACATCTCCCCAATTAGTAGAATGTGCTATTGTATCGATAGTGTTGCAAAGATTTTCAGAGCCTATAAACATAATTTCAGATTCGCATTATGTTGTAGGAGCTGTTAAACAATTAGAAGTGGCTGATTTTATCCACCCTAAAAGCATGGTTGCTGAGATATTTAAAGATATTCAACACCATATTCGCAATAGGTGTCACCCATTTTTTATTCAACACATGAAAGCACATTCACTACTTCCTGGACCAATGTCTCAGGCTAATGCTATTGCTGATAAAGCCACTAAAAACCTATTTTGGGCAAGCTCGCCATTAGAAGGCGCAGTTGAATTCCATAAACTCTATCATGTACCAGCTAATACCCTAAGATTAAAGTTTCATTTAACTCGTGCAGAAGCACGAGATATTGTTCTGAAATGTACTCCTGTGCAGAATTCAGACCCTATCCATCTGTAGGGGTTAATCCCAGAGGTCTACAACCCCTTCATATCTGGCAAATGGATGTTACACATTGTAATGCCGTTGGAAAACAAAAATTTATTCATGTATCTGTGGATACATGCTCTGGCATCATTCATGCCACCCCCCTTGCGGGAGAGAAGGTGTCACATGTTATTACTCACTGTCTTGAAGCCTGGGCTGCTTGGGGCAAGCCCCTTCAGCTGAAGACTGATGATAATGCACCAGCCTATACGTCTAAAACTTTTCAACAGTTTTGTCTGAGGCTTGGTGTCCGTCATATAACTGGCTTGCCATATAATCCTCAGGCACAAGGGATTGTGGAACGTGCCAATGGCACGTTGAAAACTTATTTACAAAAACAAAAGGGAGGAATAGGCCCCAACATGGGACCTAAGACATCTATCTCTCTAGCCCTATTTACCTTAATTTTTTTAAATCTGGATTCTGATGGACAATCTGCTGCTGACAGACATGTGGCTCCAAGTCCTCAAAAAGAGTATGTTAAATGGAAAGATGTCTTAACTAACCAATGGAAGGGCCCGGATCCAGTTTTAGTGAGATCCAGGGGAGCTATCTGTGTTTTTCCACAGGATCAAGAAAATCCAATCTGGATACCAAGCAGACTGACCAGAACTGTGAAAGAGGACTCACCGACCCCTGAAGAAAATGCTAAAGATCCTGCTGATGATCTGCCTGCTTGAGAGAGCGATAAGTATACCATTGTGGGCTGTGGTAAGATCATGGCCAGTTCCCATCCCAGTACATTCCCACTCTAAAGTACTGCCAATGTTTACATCATCGAGCTGTCAGCTGGAGGCACCATGTGCCATACCTTTAAACAAAGAGACTGTCAAATGTAATGCATCAAAATTTAGACTAAATGATACCTTGTGTTTCACCATAACAAACAGGGCAGAGACCCCATGCGTTGTACTTCGCAATGCTACATTGGGACACTGGATTGATCCACTTGGAGATTCCCAAATAGGCACTGGTGTCCTGCTCGAGGTACTCAATAACATAGTGGCAGGACAATCTGAGGCCAGTGGAAATACATCTAACAAAAAACAGTCCCCTGTGAATATCACTACATTATTGCTAAAAAGTAAGGTAACCATACTTGAACGATCATATTGGCAAACCAATAATGCCACTAATGTCAGAGTGTGGCCATGGTGCCCTCCAGATCAGTCATTTCCACCAGTGTTTATGCACTGCCAATCTAAAAGGATGCCTAAGGTAGAAGTATCTCGAGGGTTCACTTTATCACCACCTCTAAAAAGGATGGCTATGACAGGAAATAAAACAGGGAATGTAAATGAATGGCCATTTTATCAATGGGTGTTGACAAATTTAGCGGGGCTGCTACCAGTTTATCAGCCTTTGCAACTCTAGGTGAGTCACAACATGACATTTGGAATGTATCTGCAACCAGAACTAATACAACACCAGTGATATTGAATGATATTAAATATAATAACTTGTTGGCAAATTATTCAGCCAAAAGGGTAGCAGTTTGTGTTTCGGCTCCCTTCTTTTTTATTTTAGCAGAATTTAAAAATAAAAGCAGCATATTAGATTGTGCGAATGTCACCTGCCAGTTGACAGAATGCTGGAATGGGTCCGCATCTTTAGCACTGCTGGTGCGGGTTCCGACCTTTGTCCCTATACCAGTGGATGCTGATCCTGATAAATTTCCAATAATCTCCTTAATTAGAGAAAAGAGAGATTTTGGCATCACAGCGGCCATTGTGACAGCCGTTGCAGTGTCGGCTGCTGCAGCGGTGACTGCCGGTATTGCCCTAGCCAATCAAGTTCAAGCAGCAGAAACAATAAATAATATAGTGAATGCCTCGGCAGATGCTATGGTAAAACAGCATAAAATGAATAGCCATTTGATTTCTGGGATACTGCTTGCTAATCAGCGAATAGATCTATTACAAAGCAAAATGGAAGAAATTGCTGATATTCTTCAAGTAAGCTGTGTAAGTCATACTAAACACATGTGTATCACACCCTTGAAATATAACAATGAGTCTTTTACAGAAAGTACTAAATTATCTATTTTTTTACAAGGAAATTGGTCACAACAGGCTGAGGAGCTACAAGAAGAACTCCTGCTCACGATTGCTGTTTTGAATGGGACCAGAATAAACCCGATTGATGTTGAAGACTTCACTTTCTGGCTCACGTCCGCCTTCTCCTTTTTTAAGGAGTGGGTGGGGGTGGGAATGTTTGGCTGTATGATCTTTGGGGGAGTGCTGATCACACTCTGGTTGCTCTGCAAATTTAAAAAACAACATCGTAGAGATAAAGTACTTATCACTCAAGCACTGCTTGCCTTAGAGCAGGGAACATCCCCTCAAGCTTGGTTGAATATGCTTAAACAATGAGACACTATCATTCAATGGGATACCCTGAGGGCTCGTGTTCCCATTGCACAGGACATAAGTGTGGAGGGTCTCACAACTGTTTAACTGCCTTGAACGCCTTACTGGTGGAACAGTGGGCTTGATTGGCGAAATAACAGTTGGAAAATTGTTGCAGCAATTTAATAAAAAAGGGGCAGATGTTAGGAGCCGAGTTCGCCATTCCAACATGGCGCCGGTTTCCTGTTTCCTGGTTCTTCTTGGGAGCTTTGCTTGAATGTGCGCCTGCGCAAGGCGCGAAAGCCAGTATGCTAATTTGGTGTTATCATAAGAGCCAATGAGTGTGTGGCATGTCTCCTAAAGCTCTATATAAGCCACCGGATTTTGGGGCTTGGGTTCCCTCGCCTCACTACCATCTAAGAGAGCTGTAACACTACCATCTAAGAGAGCTGTAACACTGCCATCTAAAAGAGCTGTAACAATAAATTGCTGTCAGAAGAATCCTGAGCGTGGCGTTCTCCTTATCGGTGAGGCGGCGCCCCGCAACATTTCATATGTTATCTGCTGTTGGGAGCCGCGACAGGTGCTGGCAAAGTCCGCCATCGCTAGGTGGCGCTGTCAGCCATAATTCTTCCTAGTAAACAAATAAAGTGCGCATGTGCCATGGTAAAAGCCCGCCAAAGCTAAGCCCATCCCACGGCGTTTGGCGCGCTACGAGTAAGCAGCCAATGAGAGGTGATTACACCGCTCTAGGGTATAAAACAGTGCCTTTCTCCATCTTTTTCGTCTTCTACCACCATTTTGGTTTATGGGAATAAACGTGTTTCTACGGAAGGATTCTGGTGTGTGTGTGTGTGTGTGTGTGTGTATGTTCGTGCCGGCGAGACACTACACGCGCGCGCCTCACATTTGGTGCCGAAAAACCCGGGAGAATTTACCATCGCCGGCACGTTTTCAGAAGACCCTCCACCGCTCGCCATCCACGCGTGGAGGAATCCAGAACCGTAGAACGAGGTGATGTTCTCTGAGAGATATGTTTGGTCTTGATTTTTTTCGTCTCCCTCCCCAAGCAGTGCTGGTACTCTTCCTTCTGGTTTTGCAGGATGAGAAAAGCCGCTTGGCGGGCTGGAGAGTGGTAGACAAATTACAGGCCCACATGTCAGAAACAGAGAAAGAATGGAAGCGCTGGGAAATTCAGAAAGGAAAAGAGAAAAGAAACGTATTTAAGAAATCAGGCCTCCCCGAGAACCAATTCACGGGGATGAGAGATGAGAGAAAGAACGCTCTTGGGAGAGACAGGAGAACAGGAAGCCTCAGAGGGAGACCTCTGTATCTAGTAAAGGAGCCGGGCTTTTTACTGCGTGATAGCTCTGAGTCGGAGGGGCTAACTTCCGACTCAGAGGACTCAGATGTAGAGACGGATGGGGAGGATAGATGCCAGCCGAATAGCCGGCCGCCGCCGCGAGATCGAGTGCTGGAGTTAGTGACGGTTAATTGGAGGCTGTGTTTACAAGAAGAGTGGTTTGGGGGAGACAGTCTAGGTGGATGAAGAATTGGCCCAGTGCCGATTTTGCTTAGGAGGTGACAGCAAAAACATAGGTCAAGAGAATTCTAAATAAACATTGCCTGCAGCCTAAAAGCCGCTTCAGGCGGGAAGAGCAGGGTTAAAAAGAATTAGAAAGCAGGGTATTGAAGTGTTAAATTAGCTGCCCGCTACATCTCCAATGAACGAGATAAAAAGTTACATTTTAAATATGAGAGAGAGAGAAAGAGTTTTAAAAAATACAGGTGCCCTCTCTCTGAGCTGTGTCAACAAAAAAGAATGAAAAGGCTATTTCAGAGTTCATCTAGAAGCAGAGAATTCGGGAGACGTCCTAAAATTCTCTGTAGTTCTTAGAGGTCCTTCCTTGTTGTTTGTCCTTGGCGCGCCAATGTCCACGTGTTTGTGTTTGCTTTTTGTTTCATTGTCTAAATGTTCTGTGTTTGTTACGTGTTCAAAAAGAAAGATCGTTAAAACTGCTTGATCCAACCTTTGGGAGCTAAAAAAGGTCTTTTCAGGAATTGAGGTTGACATAAGCTACTTTTAAAAGAGACCAGCAGCATTTTGGGTTTTATAAGGAAGCTAAGAGTCGTTTTGTCCTAGAAAAACCTCTGTGACAAGGTGCTTTTCTCTTGAAATTACAGCTAAAAAGACAAGAAATTTTGTTTGATCTAAAAATAAGATATGTAGCCATTTCATTGTTGTTTCGGATTGGTTTTAAAAGTATAAAAATGTTCTACATGTCTTGGTTATAGACTATTGGCTTAAATTATTGGGTGTAATTAAAAATTTACAACTTTGATAACGAAAGGTGGCGTGGAACTAGCTCAGTGTTGGAGTCGTTCAGAAACCAGGTATATAGAAAGTAAGATTTTAGACCAATGTCTCTTCAATGAGATTAAAAGTTGCTTCATGCACTCACATGTAAAAAATTGGCGACAAAACTTTGTAGCATAAGAGTAGTCTACTTGGTGTTGATTTTAAAAAAAGGTAGATTGTTTAAATTGGTTTTGCTTTTGCTTCTCAAAATTAATGGTTACACGCTAATGTTACAAAAGAAATTTAAAAATTTAGCTAAACTGCCAGTATTCCATTGGCTGCAGTTGGCAGTTGTAATCTTAAGTTTAAAAATTTTTTTTGATTCGCCCATGTTATGGAAAGGGGGACAGCAAGTAGAGTTAAATAAAAATATTTAAAACAAGTTGTGATACAGTGCTGGCCTGCTAGAGATTAAGAACGTTTACATTTAAATTAAGACACGCAGACTGAGATCTTAACGTGCTTGTAAGACAAGGTCAGTGTGATATTAATCAGGTTGAACTGCCCACACAGCCCTCAGAACATACAAGCAAAGACAGACTTAGATACTTGTCTTTGCAATGGAATTGCACCCTCATACAATCAGGGTCTGGCCATAACTTCACAGAGCCATAGAGATGGGGAGTGTTTTAAATGTGGAAATTTAGATAGTTTTTAAAGTGACTGTCCCAGGAACAGAGGCTTAAACAACAGTCAGGTGTCCAAGGTTACCTGACAAACCTGTCCTTGGTACAAGAAAGATAATCCTTGGGCCAGGCCTCAGGATATAGGCCAAGATTAAACATTTACATTTAAATTAAGGCTGTAACAGAGTAGATGAGACAGGAGCTTGGATTTCAGACGGCTATTTAACAATTATTAGAGGACAAGATTGCCTTCAGCTTGGCTTTATCTGATACTTAACTCAGCTAAAAGGAAAGGAGTTGGTTATTCATTTAATCCAAAAACCCTAGAGGCCGGGCGGTGGTGGCGCACGCCTTTAATCTCAGCACTTGGGAGGCAGAGACAGGCAGATTTCTGAGTTCAAGGCCAGCCTGGTCTACAGAGTGAGTTCCAGGACAGCCAGGGCTATACAGAGAAAGTTCAAATTTAAGATTTATAAGACTAATGGGGCACTACAGCCTGACTTGCCTACTCCAGCTGCCATTCAAGTAAATGCATATAAAAAATTATTATAGATTTAAAAGATTGTTCTATACAGTTCCTTTACCTCCTGGTAAAGGTGAGAGGTTTACATTAAGTGAAATTGCTTGTGATTTTTGAGAGCCCGTGAAGCCATTCATTAAAAAAGCTTGCCTCAAAGAATGATTAATGGCCTTAAAAAATTTGTTGTTGCTTTAATACAAAAGGTTAAAGCGTTTAAATCTCTCAGTATATATTATTCATTGTATATTTTAATGGCTGATCTCTCTAAAGGAGTTTTTCTACAAGCCTTTGCTCTAGTACAATGAGCTTTAAGATTTTAGAGTACTTGTTGCTCCAGAAAAGTGATTCTCAAAAGTTGTTAACAGATATTAATTGGCTAAAACCTCATCTTCAGCTTACCATAAAAGAACATAAACCTATGTTGAATATACTCAAGGAAAATACAAGTCCTAATTCCCCTTGACAATCAACTGATGAGGAATAGATAAACACCTTTTACGCTCAATATTTTAAACCTGGACAGTCAGGGCCATTCCGCTGCTGACCGTCACTGTTTAGAGCCTGAGAGGCCAAAAGAGATGGACAAATAAAAAAGACATCTTGACCGGACAATGAAAAAGTCCAGATTCTATTTTAATAAAAGCCAGGGGAGCGGTCTGTGTGTTTCTACAGGAAGAAGACAATCCATTTTGGCTACCAGAGCGGCTGACGCGGCGACTCGCGATACTGGAAGGTGACATCCAGGCAGACCCTCCAGGCTCTGATGATAGCCCTTGTACTGATCCAAGGGATACAGGTTCCTAGTATTTTTGTTTATTTTATCAAATTCCATCTTTAAGAATTGTACCAATGAAACCTGCTGGATGTCCCAGTGTTAGAATTCTAAAAGATTCACTCATGCTATGGTTGCCAGAGTCACGCGATGGGTTCCCATCCCCGTGGAGACTCCTTCCACTTTGTCATTATTTAGACAAAAAAGAGATTTGGTATATGCAGCCATAGTGACGACGATATTAATTAGTGCCATTACCGCCACTGCCACTGAGATTGCTATGTCAACTTCTGTTCAGGTGGGCACTACCCCCAATTGTCAGCCACGGTGGCAGAGGCTGCTAACCTTCAAACCTCCGCCAACGCCCAACTAAAAGGCGGGCTAATAATCCTTAATCAACGCCTTGATTTAGTGAGAGAGAGATTGGATATCCTCTTTCAATTAGCCCAATTGAGATGTGAGAGAAAACTGGGTACACTTTACATCACCAGTGTACAGTATAAAAACTTTACTAGTGTAACTAATCTGTCCAGAAAATTGTTTCAGTATCTTACAGGAAACTGCTCAGAAAACTTCAGTGAGACACTCAGAAAATTGAGAGCAGCTGTGGTGAACATCAACTCGACGCGCGTGGATCTGTCCCTGACTGAAGGACTGTCCTCCTGAAATTCTTCAGCTTTCTTCTTTTCTTTTCTTTTTCTTCCCTTTTTTAAGTGGGTGGGAGTAGGCCTGTTTGGTATGCCCTATGTTGCGGACTAGTATTCATCTTTTGGTTGGTTGCAAACTCAGAGCTCAACAAAATCTTGACAAGGCTATTTTTGCACAGGAGCTTCCAAAGTACTAGGGGCTTCCCCTGCAGCGTGGTTTTCACTGCCTCAATTATAGCAGTCTCCCCCTCACGAGTGGTGGTGCTAAATGTTAGGCCATCAGCGTTGCACCCCAGAAGATTTGCCCATTACACTGGGTCAGTGAGGAGTCTTGGCCTGGTTGATCCTTGTCTGTGTAGCTGTGGTACCTGAATTTTGAGACAAACAGCCCTTGCACCCCTAGGAGATGACTCCATTGCACAGGGATGGGTGTTTGCATCTCTTTCTGTTCCCCTTAGCCCTTGCACTCAGAGGACTTGCTTCCATTGCACCTGATAGGGTAAGGGAGAGTGTCTTAAACTGTTGGTTCTTGAACGCTTATTCCCCCAAGATGGAATTCGCTCGATCGGCCATGGGTTTGAGTCATAACCGGTACCACACTAGACAGGCCAAGAACAGCCAGTTAAATAACTCCATCCTTTTGTCTCCAGGCCGGCTGCCAATTGGTCCCAACGACGGGAATAAGCTGATCCCATATGCCAGAGGTACACCACGAATGGTGATTTTACCCGGTGACAAGCATCACGAGTGACCACTACCTGGGGCGCACATTCTGAGAATGCCAGGTGTGGGTGCTCGACCCTCGTAGCCTAGCCAGAGAGCTCATCATTCTTTGGTGCTGGCTGTGGAGAAATGTCAGTCAGCCTAGACACGGGACATTGGCCAGTGCCTGTTTAACAAATCAAAAAAGAAATAGCCAGTAGACAGATTCCTCAGCCGCTGCACCCTAGGGCTTCTGGTATAGGCACCCTGTAAAGCCTCAAACATTTGAGCACCACCCTCTGAGAGACTCAGACCCACCGTGAGACCCCCAATTATGGGAGTTACGTAACCTTCCCAGAGACCTCTACCACCCTCTGTTTTTATAACAAAAAAGGGGCAGATGTTGGGAGCCGCGACAGGTGCTGGCAAAGTCCGCCATCGCTAGGTGGCGCTGTCAGCCATAATTCTTCCTAGTAAACAAATAAAGTGCGCATGTGCCATGGTAAAAGCCCACCAAAGCTAAGCCCATCCCACGGCGTTTGGCGCGCTACGAGTAAGCAGCCAATGAGAGGTGATTACACCGCTCTAGGGTATAAAACAGTGCCTTTCTCCATCTTTTTCGTCTTCTACCACCATTTTGGTTTATGGGAATAAACGTGTTTCTACGGAAGGATTCTGGTGTGTGTGTGTGTGTGTGTGTGTGTATGTTCGTGCCGGCGAGACACTACATGCGCGCGCCTCACAATCTGCTTTCCCCATACCCCCTACCCCCAGAAATCCCTTATCCCATCCTTCCTCCTCCTATTTCTATGAGAATGTGTCCCAGCCCATCCATCCACTCTCAACTACTCACCCTCGAATTTCCCCACAGTGGGGCATCCAGCCTTCACCAAGGATGCCCTACAAGGATGCGCTACAAGGCCATTCTCCACTACATATACAGCTGGAGCCATGGGTCCCTCCATGTGTGTTCCAAGGCTAGCTATTTAGACCCTGGAAGCTCTGATTGGTTGTGATTGTTGCTCTCCCCATGGGGCCACAAGCCCCTTCAACTTCTTCAGACTTCTTTCTAAGTCCTCCACCTAGCATCCCGAGATCAGTTCTATGGTTAGCTGCAAGCATCAGCCTCTGTATATGTCAGGCTCTGGCAGAGCCTCTCAGGAGACAGCTCTATCAGACTTCTGTCAGCATGCACTTCCTGACATGGATCCACAGGTGGGGTAGTCTTTGGACAGTCCCTCCTCCAGTCTCTGCTTCACACATTGTCTCTGTATTTGCTCCTGTGAGTATTTTGTTACTCCTTCTAAGAAGGACTGAAGCACCCTACATTTTGATCATTATTCTTCTTGGGCTTTATGGGGTCTGTGAGTACTATCTTGGGTATTGTGAGCTTTTTGGCTAATATTCACTTATCAATGAGTACATACCAAGTGTGTTCTTTTCTGATTGGGTTTCCTCACTCAGAATGGTATTTTCTAGTTTCATCCATTTGCCTAAGAATTTCATGAATTCATTGCTTTTAATGGCTAAGTAGTACTCCATTGCATAAATGTACCACATTTCCTGTAACCATTCTTCTGATGAAGGACATCTGGGTTGTTTCCAACTTCTGGCTATTACAAATAAGGCTGCTATGAACACAGTGGGGCATGTGTCCTTGTTATATGTTGGGGCATCTTTTTGGGTATATGCCCAGGAGTGATATCATTGGATCCTCAGGTATTTTCTGAGGAATCATCAGACTGATTTCCGGAGTGGTTGTGCCAGTTTACAATCCCACCAACAATGGAGGAGTGTTCCTCTTTCTCCACATCTTCACCAGCATCTGCTGTCATCTGAGTTTTTAATCTTAGCCATTCTGACTGGTGTGAGTGGAATCTCAGGGTTGTTTTGATTTGCATTTTCCTCATGACTAAAGATGTTGAACATTTTGTTATGTCCTTCTTGGTCATTTGATATTTCTCAGTTGAACACTCTTTCTTGAGCTCTGTACCCCAATTTTTAATAGAATTATTTGATTGTCTGAAGTCTAATTTTTTGAGTTCTTTGTATATTTTGGATATTAGCCCTCTATTAAATATAGGATTGGTAAAGAATTTTTCCCAATCTGTTAGTTGCCAAGTCCCGATGTCTTTTTTCTGGAGTGGGGATACTTTTGACATCAACCTCTATGCAGTCAGGCTTGTCAATCAGGGAACCCAGATAGATATTTTTATCTTTTATTTATATTCCCTTGCAATGCTTAGCCTCGCAGCCTAAGCAAGAATTCAGATCGCCTGTCAGAGTGGGTTCTGGGTGGCCCCTCTCTGCTTGGTCTAGGGGCAGAAGTCCCCCCTTTTAGGTTGGGTGGAGATGGGTTTTGGGAACACCCTGTATAAAGTAACAACCTCATCTTGAGTCTCGTGGTCCTCCATAGCTAACTTATGATAATGTATCTGAGTAAGTTTTGCTACCAAATTATTTATCTGTTGTATCACAGAGTTAGTCCACCTATTTGAGGGCCAGGGACCAGCAGAAAAAAGCAAAAAGAACCCAAATAATGGTCCCAAGATGGGAGGAAATAGGGTTGACAACCTTGGAGAGGCTGAAAACCAATTCTTGTACCAGGATAGTCTCCCTTTGTGATTTCTTTATTGTTTGTACTTACATTTTTATGTCCTGGATGTTTTTTTGCAGTTCTTTCACCTGTTTGCTTCCTTGTAATTCTTCAAGAAATTTTTGTGTTTCCTATTTAAGGGTTTTTACCTGTTTACCTGTGTTCTCATGTATTTCTTTGAGGGAGCTATTTATGTCCTTCTTAAGTCCTCTATCATCAATTTGAGAAATGATTTTAAATCAGAATCTTGCTTTTCCATTGTCATGGGGTATTCAGGACTTGTTATGGTGTGAGAACTAGGTTCTGATGATGCCAAGTAACCTTGGTTTCTGTTGTTTATATTCTTGAGCTTGTCTTTTGCCATCTGGTTATCTCTAATACTACCTTCACTCACTCTCTCTGACTGGAGTTTGTCTGCCCTGTTATCATGGTTTTCTCAGAACTCCTCAGAGTCCAGCTGTCTCTGTGATACTGTGATCCTGAGCTCCTGTGTGTGACAGCTCCTGGGAGTCAGGCTACTTCTGGGATCATGAAAACCTGGTGTGACCAAGCTCCTGAGATCCTGTGATCCCATTATCCTATGTTCCTAGGCTTGTTAGAGCTCACTGGGAGTCCAGCCTCTTCTGTGTTTTGGGGGATTGGGTGCAGAGATGACACCCTAGGACTGCTCCAGGCAGCTACTTTTTAAGCCCCAAATTAGGAAGCCAGTTTGATTTGCTTTCCTGGTGCATCTTGATAATTGAAAATTCAATTTGTATATGACCACCGTCTATAATGTCATGATGTCCAGTTCTAACTAAATATAAAATAATAGATATTTTATTAGTGAAATATTCTAGGCTGTAAAAGTCTATTACATGTAATATTCAGATTCTCCCTTTTCTGAGGGCAGTTTAGTAATGTTTTATGTGTGTGTGTGTGTGTGTGTTTATTTATTTTTTATTTAAATTACATTAATCATTAATAATTGGCATGGGATGTGCGTGCTAAGGTATATGTGTTGATAACAGAGAACAGTTTGCTAAAGTCTGCTCTATCCTTCTGCCATGTGAGTTCTTGAAATTGAATCCAGGTTGTCAGGGTTGGTGGCATGTGCCATTGTCATTGAGATATCTTGCTGCCCCATAGGTGTGCTCAATTATTGCTACAAAGTTATACAGGAAGAATCTCCTTGTTTTGAGATATATCATCTAATCTTTAAAACAATCTATCTTTATTTACTATAACTCTGTATTTGCATGAGTGCATACAACTTGTGTATGGGTCCTTGGGGAGGCCAGAGAAGGGTGTAAGATGCTTAGAGCTGCAGTGACAGTCAGTTATAAGCCATGCTATGTGAGCACTGAGAACAGAATGTGGATGTTCTAGCAGAGCAAATCATGCTATTAACTATGGAGACGTCTTTTTGTTCCAATATCATCTAATCTTAATATTCCTTAAAGATAAGAACAAATTGGAAACTCAAACAAGAAGGAAAGGATTTTCCTATGTAGGAAAGGATGACCTATGTAGGTCATCTTTGGGGTTACACACCAAGTTCAAGGTCTACATGAGACCCTGTCTCAAAACACAAGGAAGAACAACAAAGAATTAAATTCATGCATAAAAAATGAACATAACTTTTATTTATATTCCCTTGCAGTGCTTAGCCTCACAGCCTAAGCAAGAATTCAGATCGCCTGTCAGAGGGGGTTCTGGGTGGCCCCTCTCTGCTTGGTCTAGGGGAGAAGTCCCCTCTTTTAGGTTGGGTGGAGATGGGTTTTGGGAACACCCTGGATAGAGTAACAACCTCATCCTGAGTCTCATGGTCCTCCATAGCTAACTTATTATAATGTATCTCAATAGGTTTCACTACCAAATTATTTATCTGTTGTTTCACAACGTTAGTCAGCCTATTTAAGGTCCAGGTACCAAAATGAATAAACAAAAATAACCCAAATAATGGTCCCAAGATGGGAGGAAGTAGGGTTGATAATCATGGAGAGGTTGAAAACCAATTCTTGTACCAGCTCTCATCTTTCTCTCTCTGTCTTTTCTCAGGGCCATTTCTGACCTTTTTCATGCTCTCTTTAACCATCCCTGTCTTGTCTATATAAAGGCAACATTCTTCTTTAAGGGCTGTACACAGTCAAGAGCTGTACACCATCTTTTCTATTGTAAAAAGAGTAAATCAAGTCCAATAAAGTCCTTTGCAATTTTTGGAGGTCTCTTCAGACAGTGAAATGAGGAATTTCTTCAGATTAGTGATATCAATCTCTAGTTGTTTGATGTTCTTGTCAATGGCCCATAGAAGGTCTGAGTAGTATAAGTTTGGAAGCCAACATCTGGATAAGAACTTCTAACAGCAAACACCACGCATGATTCATTTTTACCTGGAAAGGAAAAAGAAGGGAATTCTCAAGGAGATTTTTCATCCCTGGATGCCAATTGTTATTCATCTCATTTATTGTTGGGCCTGGCTTTGTGGGGGTATCTATTTAATTTCATTAATCTTTTTGGCAGCCACTTAGCTGTGCCTTCTGTGGTATCAGACAGGCATATCAATCCTCAGCCCCATAAGAGAACTGGGTCTGGGTCCTTCCCTTTAAGGGTAAGAGGGTCCTTCCAAATAGTTGTGGCATAATTTTTGTTGGTCTTGGTCATGCCGGAGTCAGTCAGCAGCAGATTTGCCATGAGCTTTCAGTTTTAGAGAGTTAAAAGTGAACAAGGCATGATAGAAGGGAGAAGATGTCAGGGGCAGTCCTGCTTATACACTGAAGGCCTAAAATCAGCCATAGGCCTAACATCAGCAATAGGTTTGTCATACATGTATACTAACACCAAGTCTTGGGTCTCTGGAAAAACATTGAAACAGATGGCTATAAGCTACTGTAAACAGGCAGCTCTTGTGTCAATTCACCAGCCTGAGTAGTCATAGACCTTGTAAATTGGTAGCCTTGGCAGATAATATCAACTTAGATAAGGACAAGTGAATCATAGGTAGTGTCATAGTGATCTGTCCCCTGAACCTTCACCCAGCCGATACCGTGCACTGAAAGATATCTGTACTCCCCATGAACACCCACGCACCAGTGTCATCCCCTTCCCCACATCCTGCCTTTTTGTGTTTATAACCCCTGTGTGAATAAGTAAAAATTAGGATTTGGTTTAAAAAAATAAATACAAATAAATTAAAAAAAAGAGAACATATTAATCAATGCCAAATGGGAAAATAAAATAGAAACAGAAAATCTCATGAGTTCTTGTCTCAAGAGCTATTTCCTTTTAATATGTCTAAAATATTTTCTTAATTAGGGGGAGAACAGAAAGACATAGACAGAAAACATCTCATTGGCTTCTCTGTTTATCTAGGCAGATGTCCATCAACTTGAAACAGATAGTCATGTCATCTAACCATGAAACCAGATCCCAGCTTGTAGCCAGTGGCAGGGTATAATATGTACAAACTAGAGTCAGATCCAGATGTGAACAAGAACCAGAAACAGACACAAATGAGTAAGAAGGCTCAACAGAGACAAGGGTGTCTCCTGCTACTGGAGATTCTCCAGAGGGACTGAGTAAAAACAAGCCGTTGGATTTGGCAGATGAGCACCCACCAACTTCCCAGTGGATTGTCCAAAGCTTTTGGGCACAGCTCTCTGTGCCCTACCCCAAGCCTTAACCAGGCCTGAAAGACCTTGTTTACCACAATAGACCAAATAATAGGACTTAGTTGGAGCTACCCACCTTGGCTGCATGTACAACCTGCTACAAGAACTTAGAAAAATAGACTGCCCCTGAGCTTGCCTTGAGACATCTCTGGCTGTGACAAAGGATGGGTTCCCCTACCCGTCTCCGACTGAAGCAAGAATGGGTTAGATGGGGGTTTCCCTTTAAATTAGAAGAGCTGAATATTAAACTTTGAGTCTTGATTAGAAAACTTTGTCTTGGCTTCATGCTTCTCTTGCCTCTCTGTCCTCTTTTTCATTTCCTGTCCTCTTTTCAGGTGAACCCAGTGGGGCCACAGGTAGCTACAGCTCTCCTCAAAATTAAAACATGAGCTGGGTGTTGTGATGCAAACCTGTAACTCCAGTGCTTAGAGGATGAAGCAGGTAGATCAGACGTCAAGGTCATCCTCTGGTCCAGAGAAAGTGGGCTATATGACAGTCTGTATCAAAATATAGACAACAACAAGAACTATCAAAAAATGAAAGATGAACCTCATATACATATCAAAGCTTTATCCAATCCATTGCTTAATGAAATGATCAGTTAGATGTTAGGGTGAGTTCAAAGGAGAATTTAAAAAAAAAAGAAGAGGAAATCCAAATGTCATTTAGATAAAAGGACTGTGAAATCAGTTTGCTCACAGTGCAAACCTGAGTAGCACCTTACAGAGAAGCACAGCTCTAACTTTGGATTATCTGTCATCCTCATGGATGCAGTTAACATATAACTTTCTGATGTGTGTCTCTGCAATAACTAAACAGCAGCAACTCTTACTTGTTGGTAAATATTCCTTATCTAAGCCTTAACTACAGAGCTACAATGATTTGCAGACATCTTCTTTCATCTCTGCTTTGGTAACTTTAGGAACTTTCTTATAAGAAATCAGAGGTCTGTATTACTCTGAAAGCTTTGACTGTAATTGATTGTATGTTCAATCAACTTCCATAACACAACCTGCCCTCTATGTTTGTGGATCTTGCCTCTATGGACTCAACCAAGCATGACTGGAAATTGATTTTAAAATTGCATCTATACTGACTGCACACAGGTGTTCCTGTCATTTTCCCTGAGCTATGTAGTCTAGCATGTATTTACAGAGAATTTGCATCAGGTATACAGTAACCCAGTGGTAATTTAATAATAGAGAGGATATAGATAGGTTATGAGGTAAAGCTATGCCATGTCATAGAGGTACTTAAGCATCCTTGGTATTGGTGTGGGCACCCTTAAACTAATTTCCTGTACAAACCAAGGGAGGACTATGCACAAAGTATATTTTATTTGTTGAAAATATCATAACCATAAATATTTTTGTCATTTCACCCCCTATTGGTCTCTGTCATCTCCCTCCACCTTTGCAGAATTCCTCTTTCCCAACAAGTCCACTCCCATTTTAATATGACTTGATGGGTGTGTGGGATTTGTTGTTGTTGTCATTGTTGTTGTTCTCTGGGTTTAATTAAAGTTTGTATGAGCATAGTGACTTAACAGGAGCTACACCAATGAGGAAAATGACTTCATCTCCCTCTGGAACCATTAATTGCCAATAGCTCCTCACTGGGGAGGGTGTCTCAGGAGACCAAGAAGACAATGCTTAATGGTTTGTGACTCACTATGAAATTGTACTTTCACCCAGTTTGATATGTTGGTCATCAAAATCAAATCAACTTAAATTGCCAATAAAATGCGAGTTGATCTCTTCACAATTAACAATGTCCCATGGAACATTTGCACTGTAATCACCAGAGTGATATGTTAAAAATACAGGTTCCTGATTACATCTTGGTTCTATACAATTAAAATGTCTAGGGATCTGGCCTGGGCATCTGAATTTTATAAAATATTGAGAAAACCAGGCCTAAATCATCTGTGCCTCAAGATGATTTGTTTTGTTCAAACCAAGCTACTGTTTGAACAAAAATGGTTATTGTTGACAGACAAATGCAAGGTTAAAATCATGTAGATTTCACTAAGGTATTGGTGCCTCTGAACAGTGTTTACATAATTTTAAGTGTGATATTGGAAAGTTTGTTGGCTTAAGATCTTTAATTTAAACTTCATGTAAAGTTAATAGTAATCTTTGGTGCTAAACCAAGTCCAGGTCTTGCAGTGAAAAGGGTTAGTCTTTCATAAAATACATATGTATCCTTGGAGACGGAGAGGAACACATTCCTTTTAGTTTGCTTTCTATAAACTTACCTGAATAACTTTTCCACCATTAAATTTTACACACTTGTGTGTGTGTGTGAGTGTGTGTTTGTGTGTTTGTATGTTTTTACACATTCATGTATATGCATGTTTTTTGGTACATGCATGTTGAACCCAGAGGATAATTCTGGGGTCATTTCTCAGTTGCTATCTACTGTTTCTTGTTGGTTGAACAGACTAGATGGTCTCTCGCTTGCTTAGAACTTGCCAAGCAGTCTAGGCTCGCTGACTGGCAAGCCACAGGGATCTTCATGTCTAGTTCTGGAATCACAACAGCGTGTCATCATGCTTAACATTTTTCTGTAAGTGCTTGGAATTAAACTCAGACATTTATGTTTGCATAGCAAGCACTTTAGCAATTGAGTAACCCCCAGTCCAAATTCTACATTTCAATATAAAATTTCTATAGACTATACTAGAATTGAATAAAAGATTAATATTTTGTTAACATAAAACCACACTATATCTAGACATTTATTACTTTAAAAACACAGTCTTATTATGTGATCTGTATAAAAATATGTATTTGCTAAGCTTATTGTTTATTAATAGTTAAACAGAGTGTTTAAACAGGAGGGAGCATTGGCATTCTTGCCAGTGCTTCGTGTTACTGCTGGCATATGTATGTGTGAACTGGGAGAAGGCCAAAAGGAAAGGGAGGGGTAAAGCATCAAGGAGATGGGTGTTACACACAGAGCAAATAGATTACAAAGAAAAAAACAATTACAGTGAAAAATGTATCCCAAGTCATTTAAAAAAAATTTCCCCCTGGTCCAAACTTTTATTTAGGAAACCCTATCAAGACCATGGCAAATATACTTTGAGTTACATTTTTTTACTCTTAAAGAGTAATTTTTCTAGAAACATGTTTTTTAATTTCAAGATTTCTTCCTTTATTTTATAATCCATTTTCTAACAAACATGAAGATTAAAAACACATACAAACAAACAAAACCAAAAACACAACAGCAACAAAAAACCTGAACACCCTCAAAAAACCCAGAAAACAAACAACAAAAACACAACAAAAAAATCCCCCAAATAAAAACAATGAACAAAAATTAAAAAACAAAACAACCCAACCAGAACCAAAACCATCCACACAAACAAAACAGAAAGTCATGGCTGAGGACTGTGTCTATGTCTTCAGAAGGAACTGAGTTTGGGGACAAGAATGCAGCTAACATCTTTCCGATGAATTGTAAAAATAGTCCCAAGTTAAAAGGAGCTGATTTTTTATTGACATTGACCTGATTTTCCTGCTGGAGCTAATCAACAGGCCACTAGAAGTGGGAGATCCACAGGCTGAGTGATTTTTCTGTTAGCTGCCTTTAGGAATGGAGCTGCTTATCATCAGGTGAGATCCATTGCCACGGCAATGGCAATGCCACAGCAGCTTGCTTTTATGATTTTAGAGGCAATGAGACTCAAGGCCTGTATGTGTGGATCTGGGAAATGAGATACAAGGGAAGAAAAGCCTCACTGATGACATTGCTTTTCTTAGAAGTCCTTGCTTTAGAGATCCTTACTTAGGTAAAATCTGTCCCCTAGTTGGGAGATGCTGTAGTCAAGAAAAGAGAAACCAAGGGTCCTCCTTTTCTCTCTTTTCTAAATAGTGTTTCTATTCATGATTGGTTACTCACAGTCAATCAACATATTTGTAGGTTATGCCCCTTTACATTTGGCTATAACAGTAATGTCACACTGCTGTGGCAGATGCCAAGTGATTACTTCCACATTTTCATACTTGACTTGATGAGGACTGGTGACTAATAGTTCATAGACTACAAGAAGTTCAAAGACAGCTTGTTTGAGCACTGAGTTTCCAGTATGTGCTCTGATAGCCAGAATCCCTTGTCCAGAGGAATCTGAGCTTGCCCAGGACTTTATAGGATGGTTCTCAAAGACTATTCTTCAACAATCATGCTGACCTCCCTAAGAGACAATTGTAGTCATGATGGGCGATCCAGAGTTGTGTATGTATGTGTACGAGTTGTATATGTATACAGCAGAGCGGTTGCAGTGTATGTGTGTATGTGTGTGTGTAAGAGAGACAGAGAGGTAGAGAAACAGAGACAGAGATCTTGCAAAAGTGTAGAAGGACCAGGAGCTGCTATGAGCTGCAGACTTTCAGTTTGAACCTGGCTTCCTAGACATTATATGTCTGGAGGACATTATATGTATGGAGGCAGTAATCTAGGGCATATTTTATTTAGCAGCTTGTTAAATGTATTTATTGCTTTTAATATTGAGCATGCAGACTTTCATAGGCATTCTTGTCTAGGGCCCAACACATGAGAAAGAACCCTAGATGTGATCCTACTGTCAGCTTCTTAGACACAGCATTTTACTTGCTTATGCAGCTACTGTTCATAAATACCATCATTTAACAGTGTTTGGGGGATCTAACAAGCACGATGAAGAGACCCTGAACAGCTTAAGTGTGGTGAGCACAGCTCTAGCATGCCTTGCCCTTCTTCTCAATTTCCCCTTGCTAAAAAACCATTAGATTTAACCATCCCTAAAGCTAGCTCTCAGGATCTATTACCTTATCTGGCCAATCCTCACTCCTGAGGCTGACTACCAAGTTGTAACTATCAAAGTATTCAAGTCTAGCAATCAAAAGCCTCCTTTGGCTCACCTAATTAACATGTCCTTAATATTAAATACCTCATCCTAACATGGGGTTTCCCCCTTTACCTTTATAAAAATTTCTTATCTTCTGTGTCTGTATCTTTTCTATACAGAGTCAGTCCTTTGTTTCTCAGGGACAAATACCTCTTCTCTCTCTCCCTTGTTTCTTCCCCTTCTCCCTCATCTTCCAACTCCTGATTTTGTCTCTTATTTGCTGCTCTTTGATGTAAATAAATCTCCTTTGTGCTGAGAACTTGGTTTTTGGGGGGGGGGGGGCTTGAGCTGATATGTTTCCTTTCACCTAGAGTAGAATCCAAACCTCTCTGCTGAAACATAGAAACACTGTGTTGATTTGCTTAGTCCCCCGATTCTTAGTTTATTTAATCTGTGAAGTAAAGTTGCTAATTTGCTACCAAAAAATATAATGGTGTTGTTAAATAGCCTAGTACATAGCAAATAAATAAAGGAATAACATCCTTTATGAAGAGTTCTTTTATGTTGAAGCCTTCTGCTGGTTGATTGCAATTTCATTTTTCCAGATGTAATTTTGGAGTTAGGATAGGCTGGGGACATATTTACCAGGTTGTATTTATTCTCAGTAGCCCTTCTCACCATGACTGATAAAATCCTAGTTTCTTTATTAAATATGGCAACAGACACAAGAGGAGAGCCCTATCTATCAATTTCAGAAGTTACTAAGTCTAGAAGTAGCTAATTTGTACTTTATGAATTTGAGGACTCTTTTTAAACTTTTTCTTGAATAAGATACAACCAATCTTTTGTCTGTGATGGTGTTTGTTTGATCTGTAGCCTACATTTTAAATTACCTTTAAAATTCACCTAACCTTCAACTGTGTCTATTTATATTATCTCATATTATATCAGGCATTATAAATAATTTCTAGGCAATATTTAAAATAACTGTAAGACACTTTTAGGATTGGCTAAGTGTTATTTACAATTTCTTGCTCACACATTTAGCCTATTGTATATTGTACATGATACATTTTTCTTAAAATTCTTAGAAGCATTTGGGGATTCTGTAGTTTATAGAGGTAAGTCTGTTGTTTCTGAGGTAAGTCACAGATGGTGGGAAACTTTTTCCCCTAAAACTTTGAAGAGGTCATCTCAGAGACTTTGGAAAATTCCACCAGCCCCCCTTCTTTCCCAGAAGGGAGGAAACCTTAGAGCAAGTAGGCATCACTCTCCTTTGGAAGGGAGAGGCTGAAGACAACATGGTTGGGGGAGGGTGACTGTTGGCCACCTCCAGGGAAGCTCCAGAGCAGTAGACACATTTCTCAGGATCGACTGATCTAAAGGCCAATCAGTTTAAAAGTCACACTGTTCTGCCAATCATAGTGTGCCTAGTTGCTGTTTCTCTATTCTGCCCCTAGAAACTCTGTAAAAAGCTACACGTGGTTGCCTCTCCTTTTAGATGGAGAATGATCCCAGAATATTGGAACAATAAACTCTTCTTGCTTTTGCATTGATCTCCATCACTGCATGATTCACTCAGGGGTCCCTGTAGCTAAGATTTGCCAGAGTCTTACTCTTAAGCACACTGCCTTGAATTCATTGAGGTCAAATCTACTTCCAGGTCATTTTTCCTGTGATTTCTTCTGTTTAGGGCCCCTTTCTTCCTGTATGGACAATATCTGCTGTTCCCTATCTCTTTGCTGATGCCTGTTGTTGCTCCAGAGAGCCTTCCCCAGCCTTGAAATTGAACTGAAGTGATATTTTGTGCCTATCGTTGTCATTGTTGTATTTACCGGTTTGTCTTTTATACTGGATTAACAGGTCACCATTGAAAGTAAGTCTTCCCTACTGTGTGCAGATCTCTACTGGAATAATAGCTTACCAAGGAAATAAAGTCTTTCCTACTATATGTAGGGGTGAATAAAAATTCTCAATGAGTGGTCAGCTGTAAATACAGTCCCTGCAAGCTGATAGAATAGGGTTCTTCACGCTCATTGTTTTGTATGAGAAGAAATTCAGATGACAAATAAATGGACCAAAAGGTTAGTAGCTATCTTCAATGGGAAAGTTATATATCATGTCAAACTCATATTGCTGTCTTTTTGCCAAGTATCAGCCTCGGCTAGGAAAGGGGTTCAGAGGAAAGGGTGTCTGGGAGCAGTGAAATAAACAACCGGAAGTCAAATGGTGGGTTAGAAGCTGAAGGGCTATGTTCTGCTTGAAATATTTTTGCAGACTGCTTTCTTTATGTTCTGCTCAGGACAGCTTTCTCTTGCTATTATAAAAACTCTCTGGATAGCTCATCTCTTACAGATCAAAAGTCCAGTCTTTTATTTACATATTCATTCAGTCATTACCTTAGGTTCTTTTTTGATTATCCCATGAATCAGCATTCCATGATCCCAGTTCCTTGATGCTTAGAGACAATAAGCACAAGCACAGACAATAAGATAGCTAGGTAGGACCCCACACCGAAATTACCATGCCTGGGCCTGGATCTAAACTCTCTCTGTCCCAGGCTGACCTTGAACTCACAAATTTGCCTGTCTTTTGAAGCATAAACAAAGAAACCAACCAACAAACAAAAACTTAGCTTGGTGGGATCTTTCCTGGAGCTCTCCACTCCCTAAATCTGCTTATCTCCTTCCTTGATGTCTTTCTGACAAGTTACGTCTGTTTCTTTTGATTTGTGAAGCTCCTTATACAATTCATATTGCATCCTTATCGTTTGCATAGTTGAGAAATTATATTATTGTGAATTCATGTTTTCAGCGTTCTTTCTCACAGTCTTAAAGGGGTCCTGAAGGTCACAGCATTCTACCATTTTACTGAGATATTAATCACATCCTTGCCTCCTAGACTCCTGCTGTCTCTGATTATCAGGGAGTCATTAACCTTGGCAAAGAGGATGTTCTTCAATGGAAGAACGTGAAAATATGTGCATTATTATACAAACAAGCCTTATGCCCACAGCAACCATCAACACTTGTGGAGGCCCACAGCCTTCTGGCTCCTTTCCAGGGGTGGGAACCATGTCACTTTGTCCCTTCCATGGCCAGGCTGGACTTGGTACACTAAGTTGTAGAGTTTGAACCTTTCCTTACTTTAACTATCCTACAACATGACTGAGGAAAAAGGTTGAGAGTCGACAGTAATGTAATGACTCTTGTCTGTGGAAATGCAAAGGAGTACTGTCTGGTGGCTGTTCAGTTGAATTCCCAACACCACTGAGGAAGGTGATAGTGCTACAGCTATTAAGTTAATTTCAACATTTCTTATGCATTCATATTCTTGTCCAGTCTGAATTTTTCTTTGAATTGGTTGTAACACCTTTCTTGGTTTCCTCATTAATTAATGAGTTAAATATGATCTTCATCACCGCTCATTTCATGCCTACATAAAAGTCATGATTTTAAATTTTAGAAAATTATTCTTGAAAAGTAGTGGTCTTCTAACAAGATGATTTAAAGTTAAGGGAAAAAACTAACAAAGAACAAAGCATCTTCTCTCATGAAAGACCAAGATTCTTTTGATTCCTGGTGCTTTCATGTTTACTTTAAAACACTCTGCTTGACTTTGATTAAATGAATAATGAAGCTTTATTTCTCAGGTACCCGTATGAGGACTTATCTTAAGCACATGTTTAAATTTCCTCTGATAATTATTTTTACCTTTTTAATTAAAAAATAGTCAATCTAAGAATAAATATATGTAAGAATGCAAAGCAGCAACATGCCTTTTATGTGTAAAGCTGAGATTTTACAGATCTCTGCAAAATGACAATGATCCATCCTCATTAAATGAGGACAAGATATGAAATTTGCTTAATGAATTGTCAGAAGAATATTTCTCAGGACTATACCTGATTATGCAAACATTGATAACATAAATATTTCATATATACTTATGCAAATATATGTATTTCTACTTGCTTTCATGGGAAACTTCCAGTGAAATTTTATGAATGCTCTCACTGTTCAGAATGTGTTCCTGTTAATTAGAAGCCCAATGGCAGATTGGCTGCTAATAGCATCAATTATGGTGTTACCAGTAGAGTTTGGCTAGTGTAAAAATATTTCCAAATTTGAATGGAACATTGTCTTGTCAGTGGCTCTAGAATGGAGATGTTCATTCATTTGATTTAAAGTTTTACAAAAATAGAGGCATCTAGATCCACTTTCTGAGCAACAAAGAATCTTTACTGTTATTCGTGGTGTATTTTTGATATATTATTATGTATACAACATTTCTGAATAATGTGTTATATTTCAAGAGTTTGTTCATCTCTAAGCATTATATTCATGCATTTGTAATTCAGATGTAACATTTGAAAATAGATGATCATTATCCTTGCTAGTTGTTTCATGCTGAATGCTCATCAGCTCTTACATATTTGAAAATTATCAGAAGTAGCCACAGCTACTTCAGGTTTCTGTCATTTACGGACGGTTTTCACTTTAAGTGTCCCACTGAGTGAGCAGAGCTTGTGTCAAGAATAAGTGAGTCTCAAGTACTTCAAACTATTGACTTTTCTAAGAAAGGCCTCTTGGGGACAGATGACATTATTTGCCAATGGGCCCAGGCAGGATTTCCAAGACTTTTTTTTTTTTTTTTTTTAGCTAAGAAGCAGCCATTGAGTCCACTGCTTAACCCAGGATCCAATAGAATGCTCTTTAACTACAAGACTGAATGAGCTATTGAGTGAAGTTCTCTGGATATTTCTAGGGAATATTATTGATGGTCTTTTTATATTAATTCTCTCTTGTAAATATGTGAACAAACACCCATTCAAATAATTAAGCTATCTATAATACATAACAATTTAATAGATAGGTATTAGAATTGTGAAGAAAAGTGAGATATTTTAAAATGTCATCTGATTCCCACCAAGCTTCCCCCCTCCTTACCCTTCAACCCAAGTCAGAAACATTTAGACATTTTATTCCTTGTCTATAGTAAATATTGTTATTTATATTTGCAGATGTACAGTAAGATTCTCTACTCTTTGACATGAGGGTATCATTTTAAAAACCAAGTAAGCAACTACATAAGTGCTTGTCAGGAGGAAATATCAAGTGTAAGAATGCATCTAATTTTAAGGTAAGAAAATTGCCTTTCTCATGAGGTCCTCTCAGGAAAACTGGCCTGGCCTGGTTTGCAGGGCCCAAGTATTACAGATGGCAAAGAGGTTCACTTTCTGTAAAGACCAGGACCTGAAAAAAAGAAGGATTCGTCTACACTTCAGCACTCCAGGAATCATCCAGTGAAGAGAATCAGAGCTGGGCTTATTTCCTTAGCATTAGAATAGTATACAATGCAAATGTTCAAAAGTCTAAGTAGAGATTCTTCAAGAAAACCTTTCAGTAGACTATTTCTGGATTATTTGAATCCCAGCTCCAAGATTTTAAAGTGAATTCTGGAAGGAATCTTGTAGCAGCACTTGTACCAACCAGCAGGGCAAAACTAATGAGGCTCACCTTACAAGAGTTTTTTTCTTTAGAATTATTCTTCAGTGGGAGAATGTTCTAGAAAAATATTGTAAGTAATTTTAATTGGAACAAAACATTGCCAAAAGAAAGTTATGTACCTTTCTGGGCTGGCCCTTTAGATCATCTGATGTTATAGAGTTTGTCTTTTAATTGTCTTTGTGACATTTTTATAAATCTATAGAGAAATTATATGTAATAGGCTCTATAAGTGTTAATATAAATACCATTGCCATAAGGAAAATAATTCTTGTGCGTAGACATGCAAAGAGTCTCACGTTGCAGAAGCTTAATTGACTTTGCTTTCTATTGTGGGGATGGCAGGGTTTGCATCTGTTAAACTGATGTTTTACGAACATGCTCTGTATGCCCAGTATGAAAGAATTCATATTTCTCCATTTAATCCTATGTAGACCTCAAAATAAGGCATTCTTCTCAGACACCATTCTTAGGTGAAGAAAAGGAAAAGGCATGGTGCAATTAACTTGTTTAGCTTAAACAGCCAGCAGCACAAGCAGGCTTTAACAAGGGCAGTTCAAACTGCTCCCCAACCTTGCCACCCATGATGCGTAAGCTTAGCATTTTGTAACTATTTAAACATAGGCATCTTTTTGACATTAGGTTCAATTTATTCAATTAGTCCTCAGATAAAAATTTTATTTGCACACGGTTCTGGGAAGATTCCTATGTTAGTGCATGTTTGGTTGTCATAACTGAAGATCACAGAGAGGAATTTGAAAAGAATAAATATTTATTTAGACATAGTGCACAGATACATCTTGTGAAACCCTTCTTGCTTATGCATAGAACAGCACGCAGGCAAAAGTGACTGAGCGCGTTAACTCAGTCTCATTCTTGTAAAGGCACAGTTACATTGTATTTGAGCCCAGCCAATTTGATTTCCTTTAATCTCAATCACTTCTCTAAGTTCCAACTGCACACACCATAGCCAGACTGGTTCTACCTCTTATAATCTCTCTGTAAGGCTTATATTTCAATGTGAGTTTGAGTTCTGGCATTTGTATTTAGATTCCATCACTGTGACAAAATGCCTGGGATGATCAACTTACATAGAGGAAAACAATCATGGCTCATCATTTCAGAGATTTTTTTTTTTTGGTCCAGCATTACTTGGCTCTGTTACTTTCTACCTGTAGCAGCACACAGCTCCTGTAGCAACAGTAGGTGTCAGAGATGCATACTCACTCTATGGTGGCCTGGAAGCCAAGATAGTCAGGAAAGTGCTGACCACCCAATAGCTTCTTCAAGGACGCATGTTAATTGCCTAACTTACTTCCACTAGGCCCTACTGCCTCCAACAGCACCATAGGCCTTAAAAATACATGTCTCTAGGAAACACTCCCAAAACCACTGCTCCAAGAGAGGTGCTATTATCTCCACTTTGCCAAAAAATGAAAGGAGGCTCAGTAGGAAAAGCATGACACTTAAATGGACTGCACCAGAAGAGCTATTGGGAAGTGTTTTCTGTTGGATGAGCCCGTGTTCTACTTTGGTATCCACTTGTGCTTTCTAGCCTTAATCCAACTGATTGCTTGAGCCTGCCCTCCTTCTGTAATGAGCACTGAGTTCCTTTGCCCTTGGTATTAAAAATCTCCGAGTCTCCAGAGCTCAGGTGAGTCCCTGGTAGTAGTCTTCCTCCTCCTCCCCTTCCTCCTCCTCTTCTTCCTCTTTCTCCTCCTCTTCTTCCTCCTCCTCTTCCTCCTCCTCCTCCTCTTCTCCTTCTCCTTCTTCTCCTTCTCCTTCTCCTTCTCTTTCTTCTTCTCCTTCTTCTTCTTCTTCTTCTTCTTCTTCTTCTTCTTCTTCTTCTTCTTCTTCTTCTCCTTCTTCTTCTTCTTCTTTTTCTTCAGAGGAGCTTTTCTGCAAGAACTCTGTTTCATTAGCTGTTGTCCCAATTGATTAAGGCCATAAAAAGGTGCCTTAAGTAAAATTGCCATCAGGGAAAGGCCAGTGTCAAGCACTTTTTAGAGAGGAGAAACTTCCTTTTCTTATCCTTCCTTGCCGTACAAACAATATCTGGCTTTGAAGGAGGATGCCCTTCCCTCCCTCATTATTCTCTCTCCAGCATGTTCCATCCATCCCCTCTTGATCTGGGTTTCTGGCAGAATAAGAATCATAGCCTGGCTGTTGCACAGCCAACCCTCGTATTGCTCAGTAATGACTTAGTGGTGTGCTCTTGGCTGCCACTACCCTGATTTCAGCTGGTTTTTGTTCACTCAGTGGCAGATTGTTAAATAACATGTGTTTCATATGCACCACGTTCCTCAGCCATGTGGCATCTGACATTTTCATTACTGCTTGTCACAAACTCCACAGTCTAAACTCACAGTCCTTAGTTATTGGTTTAGCATTTACTTATGATGGGCCTTTACTCTCTAACACATGGAGACATTGCCAACCCTTGGGGAGTTAGCTCAAAGAGAAAAATGCATTTGTTGTTTATTTCTTGTGGTCACTGGATGTGCTAAAGCTGGGGCTTGGTTCCTCCTTCTGCAGAGAAACACAGACAACCTCAGCTTCTGTCTCTGCAAGGATTGGACAGAGAGGAGAAACCCACTCAGACTTCGTTTGTTAATGACACACAAGCACCTTGTTTCCAAGCAAGCTTACAAGCTAACTTACTTCTTGTCATGTCAGACTTTCTCTTCTTCTACATTGCTCCTGTGAGTGGCACCACTGTCTGTCCATCAGTTCAGTCTCAGCACCTCAGCTTGTGTTCCCTCTTTCTTCTCATGTTGAATACTTCCTTCATTGGAAGTCCTGCCAATGTACCTAATACAGCTTTGCCTTTTTGTCTCTGTGTGATGGGTAGGCATGCTACGATTGATCCCAGAGATTCACAAGGCTTAGAAAACGCTCTCCTACAGAGCAACATACCTTTCCTCATTTATTATTCTCTATCCTTTTCTTTAAAATTTATATCACCTGTATATATATAAATATGAAATTCCCCAAAATAAAAAAAAAGAAAACATTCTCTCTTAACAAAAGGAATGGCATTCAGTCAGGTATCAAAATTCTTATATGTTTAAGCAGTTGTCAACAATCATAGATTTTAGAAAGAGCGGTAGATATCTCGCAGAATCCTTGTCTTCCTTATTACCAATCAAGAATCAAATTTCAAAACTTTGTCAGTTCTGTTCAGTGAAGAGAAATGTTTGGGCTTTAAAGCTGCTTGGTCCCTAAATGTTCACAGGTCTAGAGTCTCTCAAATGTAAACTGCATAGTCCTTTACTCTCCTGAACCTTACCCTATTTGGGTTTTCAAGGGGAATTTTTCCTTTCAAGCAGGAGGAATTCTAAGGATTGCTTTACCAATCCGATTGATTGAAATATAAGCCAAATTATTTAAAATGTAATTTTAAGCCCTGCATGCCTTCAATTATTCACCCTACTAAGGCAACCCTAGTCATCCTTCTGGTTCCACTTGTATATAGACACCTTCAGTTGTGGGCAGGAGGGAAAGGAAAGATTGCCCCTGCTTCAGTAGGATGCAGCCTCCCTGTCTTGTGTTTTGTCAGCCCGAGCTAACTCCCTTGGTCACAGTCAGAACTGGCTTCTTGAAAATGTCAAGCCACAGTGCTTCCTTTGCTTTAGAGACTGTCTATTGCATCCAGAATGCTTTCCTACTTCCTGTCTCCCCTTCAAACTCTGGCTTTCCCTCTCCCTTTTCCCCTTTCCTCACCCCCTGCCCAGCGGGACCACGTAGCACCTGCTCCCTGTTCCTGGCAATGCGGGACCTTGCATTACGCAGCTGCTCATCCTTGTACCTCTGTGCTCAGTGAAGTGGTCCTGCACTCAGTGGGGTGCAAACATGAAAACGTTTTATTTTTATTCAGGCTTCACTTTGAACTGTGTTCTGTTGACTCGTCGTCCTTTTGTTCCTTCAGATCTGAAACTGTAGCGTAGCCACTTTCAGTTATTAAAATCTGGATCAATCTGACTCAGGGCTCCAGGGTCACAACCTGCCTTGTCAACCCCTTGGCTCTGTGAAACCTGATCTGTCTTGGAAAAGGGGAGTGGTCGGTCATTTCGGCCTCTCCTGGATTCACACTCCATGTACTCAAGTCCTACTAGGAGTAAAGGAAGACAGTGGAATTGACTTTGAAGCTCCATGCTGAAGGGGAACCTTTTCTGGCTGTGCCTGATTTTCTATGCCTTTAAAAAAGATACAGCAGCATTTAAACACTGTTCTTATCAGTAGGGGTGAGCACACCACACAATTCCCTTGTTCGATAGACAGGGTGAGGCTTCCTTAGATACAACTGGAAGTGGAACTCTAACCTCCCTCAAAGTGTCGCTGTCCCTGAAAGAGGCTGTTTCCCACCCAAAGCTGGCAGGAGGATGTCCAAATGTGAAAATATATTGTTGGAAGTATTTGGCTATTATTGGGGTCATCTTTTTATTTGAAATATCAACAGGGAATTTTCTTTATTTAAAAATAAATGACAGAGGTATGCTCTGGGGTACACAGAGAGCAATGCATTTGACAGCTTTGTTCTTCCTTGGGATAAGGGAGTTAGTGGAGAGGACTGTGCTGACTAGGGTTATGTCCACTTGACATATCGAGCTAGAGTCATCAGAGGAGAGAGCCTCGACTGAGGAAATGCTTCCATAGGATCAGGCTGTAGGCAAACCTGTAGGGCATTTTCTCAATCAGTGATTAGTGTGGAAGTACCCAGGCCATCTTCAGTAGTGTCGCCTCTAGGCTACTGGTTCTGTGTTCTATTAGAAGGCAGGATGACCAAGCCATGGTGAATAAGGCAGTAGCAGCAACCCTCTATGGCCTCTGTGTCAGGTTCCTGCTATTCGTGAGTTCCTGTCTTCCTGATTTTGATTATGGACAGGAATCTGGAATTGTGAGTGAAATAAACCCTTTCCTCTCTAAGTTACTGTTGGTCATGGTGTTCCATCACAACAATCCTGACCTCAACTGAGACAAGGACTAAGGAAGGGGTGACTGCACAGAGAAGCCCACGGCCAGGAGAACAATCTTCTCTCCATTAATGAGTTAGTTACTTTGTTTATTGGCTGGTTGATTAGGGCTGGTGCTCAAACTCAGAACCCTGAGACTGCCAAGCACTGTCCTCCTGAGGGCTCTCTCCTGCCACATTCTTCCCCTTAAGGACTTGATGAACAGGACAATTGAGCAGCAGACTCCTGACAAGTACTTTCTGTGGCTTTAGAAACATTTCCTTGAATTCTTGGCTATTTTCATATCCATCATTCTTCGAAATGAGTGCTGCTCTTTCTTTCTCTGTTCCTTTCTTCTTCTTTTCTGAGACAAGGTCCCTTATATTCTTGTCTAGTCTCCAACCCTTTCTGTGGTTAAGGATGAGTTTAAATTTCTGATCCCTATTTCCTGAGAGGTGGGATGATCTGGATCAAATTACTATTGCTTTATCCAGTCACCTTGTAGACTGCTGATCTTTGTTTTAGGTAGAACATGATTCCAGAATAAGTAGATTTAAGCAGATTCTATTTCTCATGGGGTGGGGGGCTCCCTCGTCGAGGTGATTTTTAGGATGCTCATTTGTCTATGTATATGGTAGGAAGCTGATTTTCCTCTGAAATCAGCACTTACCTGCTCAGTACATCTACTGATGACACCATTGGAGAGCATCTCACACCAACTGTTAGTGTGCCCTAGTCTGCCTTGAAAGAAGTCCTGCAACTAATGGGTATTTTTCCATTGCCTCTCTGCAGTGTTCCTTATAATGAAAAAATGACTGACTGTATGTGTAGATACATATGTAATTTGAGTACTTGTTGTACTGGGAGTCTGAGGACCAATTTCCTGGGAACTGTTCTGGCGAAGGCAAGCAAGGCTGGCCATGCTGATATTCTCTGGGGGAATCCCAAGACTTTACACATGACTATGTTTTCCTGAATCATTAGTTTAGGGCAGGATTTCTGAATTCTAGTTTTGAGAGTTAAGATAGAAGGCCCATATTAAAAATAATTGAACCCTAACCCCACCCATGGTCTATTCTTAGACTCAAAGATTTCATTAAATTCCTCTTATATAGTTCTCCGATAGACCTTTTTTTATTTCCAAGTTGTTGGTAAATAGAATTATAAAATGCACAACAACTTTTGTACCTAATCCTTTTAAATTTATATTACAACTTTGTGGTGGGAAAGGGAGAGACTAAAATTAATATTTTTTCAGAGCCTCATAAGTACCAGACATTTTAGACACACTATCCTGTTTAGTCTGTTAAGAAATGTTTTGTGTTCCTGGAGGAAGAAAACACAACACCCTTATTCCTTTGGCATGGCAGAGGCCTAAAGCTGGAAGTCCACTAAATGGGCACTGACTTGAGTTTTTATGGGGTTCCTGGACACACCCCCTTTCTTCCTGCCCCTTCTCCTTGGGAACAAGTAGCCCCATCCTAAGGAATCTGCTTTCATTTTCCTCGACTACCTTTGTCCTTCTGTGATGGTTTGTGTATGCTTGGCCCAGGGAGTGGCACAATTTGGAGTTGTGGCCTTGTTGGAGTAGATGTGTCACTGTGGATGTGGGCTTTAATAACCTCATCCTAGCTGCCTGGAAACCAATCTTCTCCTGCTTGCCTTCAGAACAAGATATAGAACTCTCAGGTCCTCCTACATCGTGCCTGCCTGGATGTTGCCATGCTTCTGCCTTGATAATGGACTGACCCACTGAACCTGTAAGCCAGCCCCAATTAAATTTGTCCTTGTGAGAATTACCTTGGTCATGGTGTCTCTTCACAGCAGTAAAATCCAAATTAAGAAACCCTCTAACTCTCTTTCACATGAAGGTTTATTATAACTTTCCTGATGAATTATTGACAGCTTGGAAGAGTTAGTTTCACTAAAGACCACTAGCAAATAGTAACATCAGGATTCATATTCAAACTGATCAGACTTCTGCCATCTACTCTCTGAGCAAACACAATAGGATCTAAGTTGAGAGTTGAATACAATTTCTGTCATACCTGAGCTGGGTTCTTAGGACTCCTGTGACACTGTGTCACACCCTGTTCACTAACAAAATAGATATTTTGCCCTCATCTTCATCCAGCCGGGAAGTCTGAAGTATGGAGTGGGCAGGCTCCCTGTTGAATACTGCAGAGTACTCCCACCTTGTCTCTGTGCCTTCTGATGGTTGGTTGGCTGACAGTGTTGACATCTCTTCATTGACAGCTACGATTCCAGTCTTCACATTTCTTGTCATGTACTTGAGTTTATCATAGTGAGCCTCAGTCTTTTATTCATAAGGTTTCCACCCCTAACATTTGGTCACAGTGATAAAATACCTGGCACACACAACTGGAAAGGAAGAAAGGAGTCTTTTTTGGCTCATAATTTCAGAAATTTCATTTGAACATCAGTTGGCTCTAAATACTTTGATATTCAAAGCAAGGCAGAATGTCCTGGAAGCAGGAACCCATACCAGATAAAACTGCTCACTTCATGGGAAACAAGAATCAGAAAGAGAGGGAGTGGGAAAAACAGAAAAGAGAGAAAAAAGGAGAGAGTAAAAGTTATAGTTAAATTTAATGGTACTTAGATGTTTTTATTTAGATGTGTGCATCATATGTGCATTGTTTAGTTGTCTGACTATTTTTTAAAATCTTTTTTTCCCTTCCTTTTTCTCTTTCTGTTTTGGAGAAGAGGTTTTGTTTTGTTTTGTTTAGAACCCCTTAGAATCTTTACATCAATGAAGCTCAGAATGGTCAGTAGAAAATTTTTTGTGCTTTAGCTTTCCTTTCCTTTTCTACACCACTCATGTGTACTAAAGGTTATTATTTTCTGCATTTCTAGAAGTGAGGATGCTGACAACATCCTCATGTGGGCTCTTCTTCCCACACCTCTCAGCAAACATCCATGAAAAGCTTATTCAAATCCATGATGCCATGTTGTTTGAAAATCGTCCCTTATATATTACATTGTGAGCATTTTCTGTGTAACAGAAAGCTCATTGCCTATTGCCTTTCACAACTCTCCTGTTCTACAAACACCGTCTGTAAACTATTCCATATGACTTGTCATGTTGAGTTTGAACTTACTACTCTCTAGATAGAGATATTGGTTTGCTTGTCATTTGCAATAAATGTTTAATACATATAACAGCAAATACCTATTGTGTAAGTACCATTCTAATTTCTGTACAAGATATAATATAAGAGACAATTTCTAAGGATGCAGCTATGAAGTCTGATCACTTCTATTAAATGCTCTTCTGATATGTTTGACAGAAAACTCAAAATGTACCTATGATTCTTTCAAAGCACTGGATCACATCTTTAATGTTCTGAATATGATAAAACCATATTGAAATAGCTGATTATACACTATTTTTCTACTGTTAAATGTATACTACTGTCTTATTATTTTGCCTTCACAGCAAAATACATCTCTTTGGAAAAAGATGTATTTCAGATTCTTTACCTTAACCTATTTTTCTGACCCATTTCCTACTCTCCTTTGTATTATAATTTTTTATTACATTTATTTATTTATTTAGTTTTATATGTGTGTATTTGTGGGCATCTGTGCCACAATGCAAATATGGAGGTCAGCGGATAAAATCCAGGAGTTGATTTTGTCCTTCCAAAGATCGTTGGGAATTACTGAACCAATTACTCTAATCCTCCAGTCATCTTGCTAGTCCTCTGTTTGGTGCTCACCTAGTGTGGTAAGGGGACACTGCATTACAGTCTAGTGATCTTGCCGTATCTCTGGAGAGGAAGACACAGCTTTTCAAGACATTCTTCTAGGTGATTTAAGGCAAATGTTACTTTCTTCACTGCCATGACAAAATGTCTTACATAAAGACCATCAGGAAATGAGGGTTTATCTTGGTTGGCACTATGAGAGGGTACAATCCATGCTTGTGGGCAAAGTATATTTCAGGCAAATAATCAGCTCATCATATTGTGTCCATAGTCAGGAAATAGAGAAGAATGCAGGTGCTTGGCTTGTTTTCTTCTTTTTATTCAGTCCAGAAACCCAACCCATGAACAGGGCCACACGTCTTCATAGTGGGTCTTCTGACCTCAGTGACACTTCTCTGGGTGTATTCCGGTAGCCAGATCCTAAGGTGTGTCTTCTATATGGTTCTAAATCCGGTTGACAATCAAGATTATGCATCATAGTCTTGCTATTTTCTAAAGATCGAGTCAGGAGCCTTTCATAGAAATAAAAATAGGAATTAGCATGTTAAGATTATACCTACTTTCCTGTTCACATTTATTTGTTTAGCATGTGTTGGGAGAATGGAGTGTTACCCATTCCACATTGTGTATGTGGAGGTCAGAAGACAACCCTCAGACATTAGTTCTCCTTTTTCCATCATGTAGGTCCAGAAATCAAATTCAGACTGTCTGGCTTGGAAGTAGGTACCCTCTTGCGCTCATCCATCCTTTTGGTCATTTTCTTTAATTTTACTTTCACAGTATTTGAGAATCATGTCTTTCTCTCTCTCTCTCTCTCTCTCTCTCTCTCTCTCTCTCTCTCTCTCT
>NW_021621098.1:2090910-2151866 GCF_004785775.1 Grammomys surdaster
TCTCTCTCTCTCTCTCTCTCTCTCTCTCTCTCTCTCTCTCTCTCTCTCTCCCTCCCTCCCTCCCTCCCTCTGTCTCTTCCTTCCTTCCTTCCTTCCTTCCTTCCTTCCTTCCTTCCTTCCTTCCTTCCTTCCTTCCTTCCTTTCAACATATTGTTAGTATTCTTTTTATTTATCTAGAATCTATCAGGAATGAAAGAAGGAGAAAGAGGCTGAGGTCACAAGTTTTAGAGCCACACTGTTTTAAGTCCTGTGACCTTGGGTGTCGGTTACGCCTCATACAAATTTAATGAGCTTTTGAATTTGTCAGTACTGCCTCTATGAGCTTGTACCATCCTGATGCAGGTCTTACTACCGTTCTTCCAGGCTTATTTTGGTCTCTAATTTACTGCGAGGTGAGCAAATTCTTTAAGTTCGTACATGTAATGTGGAGAGTAAAACTCAATTAACAGCTTCTCTTTAGGTTTAAACAATATATTTTATGTACAAATCCAGCACACACATAGTTTATTGCTGTTACGTCTGTCAAGTTTTCTAGGTCTTCTGTATTATTAAAATCATTCTAGTGACCAAAATGATGAATGTATTCTAAATCTCTTATTCTAAGACTTCTAGTCTAATTATTGTAACTTTCTTGGCAGGTTCATAATGCTGTGGAATATGGAATATCGTGGTATTTTTAATGTTGAAGTACATGCAAGTATTTTTGTTGCAGTCACTGACGTCACAGTTATTGAATAGGAATGCAAGTCATAAAATGCCAAAATGGTGAGTCCTAAGCCAGTTATAAGACACTGCCACTTTGTGTACCAACATCCCAAACTCATGGCTCCATAAAAATAGTTACTATTAGTAAAATAGTCTATTATACAAATCCCAGCCATGACTGCAGGCTTCCTAAAAGGTCATATTACCCATCATGACATTTTTCATCATAGTTGGAAAGGTGACAAGGTGAGTCAAAGGATAGTCTGATGTTATACTAACAATACAGTGTCAAAATGTCTTTCTGGTTTTCTTCATAGTTTATGAGAGCTAGCTGCATCCTTATGAAGACATTAGTTGTAATGAGTGAGGTATCAGGCAGGTGTAGAAGGTGGTGTTTACTGCACTGTGTGTGCTAATTTTGGAGGAGTGTGCTAACCTTGTTTTCTATTTGGAGCTGCCTGACTCATTTAGTTCTTGCTTTCCTGGTTCATTATGCCGTCCCCACTCCATATGGTGCCATTGTCTCTCAGCTCATATTTCCATCAGCTAGTACAAGCTTGCTGCCATTTAATGCTTGAGAAAGTAAAATCCATGCGTGGCAGTTTCAGATGTTAAAACACTACAGCAAATCTACCCAAGGAAAATGAGTCAAAGAGTTTTTTTGTTTTTTGTTTTTTTCTTTCAAAACAAAGTGAATCTCCATGCTAAGAAAAAAAACCTCTTTATATCACCTGCCTGAAAAAAGAAGAGGTGGTCAATTAGAGAGCATCAGATAAGAACTTCAGAGTTCTTAACTTACAACTAATTGAGTCAAAACAAAGAACGAATAGATTGTTGCTCCATTTGTGAATATTATGGTTACCTGAGCTCTCCTAACTCCCTACTCCTTCCTCTGGGAAGCAGAAAAAACACCATTTCTTCAGACTTATCCCTTTACTTTCTCTGTGTGGGTATGTATGTGTGTCTGAGTGTGTGTGTTTGTGTGTATGTATGTGTACATGTGTGTGCATGTGTTTCTGTTTGTGAGCTATATGTGTGTATGTGAGTATATATATATATATATACGTGTGTTTATGTCTATGTGAGTGTGTACATGTGTGTGTCAGTGTATGTATGTTTGTGTATGTGTGTCAGTGTGTATGTATGTGTGTGTGTTTATGTGTATGTGTGTTTGTATGTGTATGTGCATATGTATGTGTATGTGTGTGTGTTTGTGAATTGTATGTATGTATGTGAGTGTATATATGTATGTGTGTGTATGTGAGAGTGTGTACATATATGTATGCAAGTGTGTATATGTGTTTGTGTGTGTGTATGTAGTGTGTATATGTGTGTGTATGCATCTATGTATGTGAGTGCCTGTATGTGTGTGTGTTTGTATGTATGTTTATGTGTCTATGTGTGCATGTGTTTGGAAGTTGTATGCATATATGTGTGTGTATGTGTGTGTGTGCACATATTTGTGTGCAAGTATGTGTATGTGTCTGTGTGTATATATCTGTCTGTGTGTCGGTATATGTTTATCTATATGTGTGTGATTGTGTGTATGTGTATGTGTGTAGGGGTGTGACTGTGGGTGTGTATGCACATGTGTGTCTATGTGTGTGTGTGTAAGAGACTATGTCTGATTGATGTTCTTCCCCATTCATTTTCTACCTTTTTTTTCTTTGAAAGAGGATCTTTAAGTAACCCTGGAGTCAACCAATCTGGCTAGACTCTGGTCAGCAAGTCCCAGCATTATTCTTCTCTCTGCCTGACAAACGCTGTGCTGGAATTACAAATATGCATTGCACTGTCCAGCATTTTACATGGGTGTTGGATATCTGAACTCAGGTTGTGAGGTTTTACAGCCATCACTTTTATCACCTATGTCATTTCTTCAATCCCAGATCCTCAAGTTTTAAATATTCAAACCAAATTCTCTTAATTCTAGACAACAAACGTCTACGCAGGCTAGAAGGTCTCCATGCATAAAGACAGCAGAATCTGGCCCTGAAGTTCACTGTTCACTGTTTCTGTGGGTCAATGGCAATACATCAATCAGGGTGTGGCACTCAGTTGCCAAACGGACTTCAGTGAATCTACAAATCTTGAGATAAGCAGGCTGGATTGAGATCCAGAGCAATGTAACTATTGCTCATTGTCTTGGAGACAATTACCCTTTGCACAGTAAAGAAGGTTGGCAGGCTGGCGAAGTGCTCGGAAGCCTTCATAGCAGTTGCTTCTTCAGAACAGGTGAGTATGGCTTCTATAACTCACTTCCCAGATTAGCCCTGTTAGTACTTCTTTCTGGAAATGGTTCTTTCTTGCACACTAGGTTTAATTACTTATATATTTTAGTGTTTGCTGTAGTATTTAGGGGGAGAAGGGCTGAAAGGAGATTTCATTTGCTTACATCTCATCTTCCAGCTTTAGGAACGTCAGGAAATACTTAGACCTGCCAGAAAGAGGAGTGTAATGAAGTAGTGGACCCTCAAAGAAATGGATAGCTTGTTTTATTCTGAGAGAAAAATAGAAGAGTCCAGTGTTTTCTAATCAGCCCTTATCAAAGGGAAGTGAATAGCTGAAAACAAACAAAAACATCGTTCTGATTTAATTTCAGTAGACTATAGAGGACATACTTGATTCCTTTAGCTTTTGTAGGACTAACAATGGTTTGTAAATATCTTAAACCAAATTCATTGACTGTTCATGTTATATTATCATACTCTAAGCACTGCTGGATGCTGTGGTATTTTGAAACATATAAAACATCACATTTTGTTTATTTAAAAATGTAAAAGATCTGTATTTGTGTCAAATATCTATCACAATTGTTCCTGCTTTTGGGGCCAGCTTGTTCGAATATCTTACGTGAATCTCAGGCCTGCTGCTTTTTCTGCTCTGTCTCTGGATGGCAGGTACATAGTTTTTCACTTGCAGTTTGGCTGCAGGTTTTTATGAGCCTAAAAAAGGCTCTGGATGCTGGGCCTTGAGTCCTCGGGAACATAGAATTTCAGTTCGCCCACCAAAATCCTCAAATCCAAGGGGCATTGCTCCTTTACCTTTGTGTTGTTCTTTTTCTCAACTTACATTTCAAACCCTTTTATTGGTAGGAGGAAATAAGTAAGTTTCAAGATGGAAAATGTAATCATGGAATCCACAAGATTGCTGCTGATGAGCATGACTTTGCTCCTCGCAGTTATGGCTCAACATGTTGGAATGAGTGTGTGAGAAGGGAAGTCTCAGGCTTGCACAGGCTGATCTTCTCTTGGGGCAGCCATCTCCCTAGCCTCATGGTTTCTACCTTTCAAATTATGTGTGTCCTTCATATTCATGTACTTGCTCTAGACTGAACACATCTATACCCCTGTTTTAAACTATAAACACCTTCTAAATACTCATTATATCCATTAAATTTCAGTCCCTTAAGATACAGATTTAGACTTAAGCTCATGGATGACTGTTACAGAGGCCCATTGCATTTATTTGTATGGATGTTACCAGTTTACTGACTAATACTCAACTCCTGACTTAGTGGCCTTTTCTTCAAATTTCTATCAGCCAGCTACATATGCTAAGGTGCTTGCTGTCATGATTCTCTTAGAGACTAAGAAAACCCCAACATGAACACCGCTCAACCAACCATGTATACTAGAAATCAGAAACAATACAGTATTTAATGAAAATACTTTGCAGTGTTGAACTTGAGCCAACTATGATGATATAATCAATCTTTAATCAGGTCAGCCTGTATTTATTAGAATTCTCTCTCCTATGTCCTAATTGCTAACCATACATAATTGGGATAGATATACACCAAGAAGAAAGTCACTGTTCCATTCTGTGCAGTGATCAGGATAACTGAACTGTTAGAAAAATCTTTCTTTCTCATTGGCTTTATTGGTAAAATTTTTAATTCAGTATAAGAAGCAGGTTTCATAATTTTCTTACTTACTTTTTTCTAATATATATTTTTAATATATACAATATCATTATATTATATATCATATGTTAGATATTGTATATTACATATTTATTATATATATATATTTGCAGCACTGCATAAACTTGACATATATATATACATACATATATATATATATACACATATATATATATACACACACACTCAGGTAGCTTAGACTAACCATGAACTTTCTGTATATCTAACAGCCAACGATGGCTACAAACTTATAGTGTTCATGTTTCTAGCTTTTCTACCTCCTAGTACTGGAAAGAAGGGTAAGTGCTACCATGTGTAGTTTATGCAATGCTGGGAATTAAACCCAAGAGCCTCATGCATGCTAGGCAAGGCAAGTAGTCTACTGACTGATACATATCTGTTTTAAAGTATTTATGGTTTTGGATGAACAAATACTCAGACTGGGTCTGGCTGAGCCATCTTTTGATTAAAGATACTGGTACTCTGTAATGCCATATTACACTACTGGTTCATTGTGAGGCTGTGATGAGCTAAAACACAAAGAATTGTTTTAACAGTTCTTGATGATAATAAATTCTCCACAGCTGTGATAGCACAGAATCTCCCTTTAAGTCTATATGCAGAATGTTCCACAGTTTTATGACATCTTGCTCTAAAGGTTCAGCTTTTCCTCTATTAAGAAGCTTTACATTTTTTCCATCGTAAAGAGTATTTTATTTATCCATAATGAGAGAAATTGGAGCTTTACAGAATTCTAGATCTTCTACATCCCCAAAGAACATTGATTAAGAAACATTATAACCTAAAAGATAACAAAGGATTATACTGCTTCATAGTTTGCAATAATATCAATTCATTTATTGATTCATTTGTTAAAAATATACATGACAATCACTGCATGCCCAGCTCTTGGCTTTGCAGGTACTCCTTCAGTAAATATACAGAACCTTATCCTATATGAAGGTTATGTTCTGTGGAGGCATTGGAAACTCGTCAGATCAGGGTAGGAAATATACAGAGGGATAAGCTAGTCAATGGGTTGGGCAAGTGGGTGTCTAATCTAAAGTTGAAATGAGGGACATTTAAACTAATACCTACAAGTCAGTTGGGATCCAACTCTCCAAAGAGCTGGGAGAGCAGCATTCCAGACAGAAGGAGCAACCCATGTAGGCAAAAGAAATGAATGTGGTTAAGAACTGAAGGGCAACCTGTTTGAAGGCAACTTAGTGGACATGAAATAAGCAGGTGGGAAAGAACACAGAGGGCATTGTTGATCCAGATTTAGAATTTCCATTCTGCATTGCCAGTAGACAATGGTTCAATCAGTAAACAATCCATCTCCATGCATTGCTATCCAAATCAAATTTTTTTCCTGTATTGTTCATAAAAACATGATAGGAAACTGATGTATTGTGAGACTCTTGGTTTACCTATGAAGTATTTTTCCAATGTGTAATTCAGATTGAACAAACAAACCCAACCCCTTTGGAATTATTCTCAGATAACTGATAGTTTATTTGTTCTCTGCTTCTGGATCATGTGTGAATGTTCTATTGTAGAATTTTATAATCAAATTCAGCAGCCAATAATTCTTAGAATTAATAGTTTTGAGCTGAGACTTTCCCCATCTGCTATCTATCTAATCTCTCCCCCTTTATGGGATAGACATGATCACACATGATCCTTGATAGAATAAATGATATAGTTAAATATTCAGCAAAATAATCTGCTTGATTTAGAACAAATGCACTTCCTTGCCTACAAATGTATATGATTTCTCTGGTTTATGTTTTAATTTTAGAGATCTCTTTTCTTAGCAAACAAATCAAATCAAATCAGTGTTTACCCAATTCTGTCCTTCCTCTGTCAACTGGGACTTTACATCATGTGTCCCAACAGGTGAGTCACCACACCTGAGTCAAGGAGTTTTCCTTCCTGCTTTATGCATAGCTAACATATGGCACTAGACAAAAATCCTCCCAAAAATAGCAGTTATAAATTTTTGAATAGAAATTCTAAATATGAGAATGCCAGCTAGAAAAGCTAAGAAGATATCAGAACACAGGTAATGGACATGAGTTATGAAAGAGGATGTAAAACTGATTGTCTTTTTTGTTCCAATTCTACCAGGGACTTTTCTGTGTTGGCAGGGGTAAGTGCATAAAATAATTCTAGTCTGAAAGTGCAAAATTTAATATGTCTTCACAACTCCTGTTTCAAATGGCAGTTCTAACTGTTTATAAATTCATTTTAAGTTGTATTGATTTTAGGTCTAGTTAAATTTTGTGTGTGATGTTTTTGTTTATTTGAAAATTTTTAGTAATAAAGCTTATTGTTAGAAATAGAAATACTCCCCTGAACCTTCACCTAGCCGATACCCGGTTCTGATGATATCTGTATTCTCCCTGAACACCCACATTCCAGTGTCATTCCCTTCCCTACATCCTGCCTTTCTGTGTTTGTAACCCCTGTGTGAATTAATTACGATTTGAGTAAAAAAAAAAAAAAAAAAAAGAAAGAAAGAAAAAAATAGAAATACTTAGACAAAAATAATTCCTGAATTACAGTCATTAGAAAAAGAATGCAATGGTGTATACTGACTGTCAACTGGACAGGATTTTGAATCACTGAAGAAACAAGTTTAGGGCATGTCTGTGATGGATTATCTAGTTAGGTTAACTGAGGCAGGAAGATCCAACCTGAATGTGGGGGCACCATTCTATGAGCTTGTTCCTAGACTGCAGATAAATACAGAGCTAGCTGAGTTCAAACATTCACATATCCCTGACTGCAGATACAATGTGACAGCTACCTTCTACTCCTGCTATACCCTCAGTTACGTACGCTGTCTCATCAATGAGACTTGTAACTAATACAGGGAGCATATCCTTTCAGCGATTATTTTTATTGATAGTATCAATCTGTGGTGATAAAAAAAAAGCTCCTAAAATGGGAGAAAGAACTACTAGGGAGACAGGTCAATCAGCAAAGTGACTGTTGCACCTGTATGAGATTTCTGAGTTCAATCTCTAACATCCATGTGAGAAGCTGGGCATGATGGCTCATGTTTATATTGTCAGTGCTAAGGAGACAGAGTGCAACTGGATTTCTGGGCCCTCTAGCCAGTCTAGCCCAGCTAATGAACGCTAGTCCAGTAAGAGGCTCTGTTTCATGAAGCAATGCAGATAGTGCCAGAATAAGGACAACTAAGGTTGATCTCATACTCATGAGAGAGAGACAGAGACACAGAGACAGAGAGACACAGTGAGAAAGACACAAAGACAAAGGCACTGAGACAGGGACACCGAGAAAGAGGAGGTGGGATAAGAGGACTATGTAATTATACAAGCCTGTTTGGTCTTGTGTGACCGTAGGAGTTGGAGTTGAATGGCTCTGGCTATTCATGGTCCAGTTGTGGGTACTATGCGAAGATTATTCACTTTTTCTACTTTGTTTATTAACACAAATGGACAGGTTCTACAATAAAAATCTTAGATTTCCTGGAAAACATAGTATGAGGGTGGTCAGAATAAATCACAAAAGTGGTCTGGCCAAATTGAGGAGTTTGGCAATTTTACCTCTGAGTTGCCATCGAGATATGATTGCTTTATAAAAATAAATCCTGAATAAAAATGTGAGTTTCCCTTCTGATGGTTTAAACACAGCTATGGTTCTTTTCAAAAATTTTATATGTATCTTTATACACCACATTAAAAATGAGATGAATTTTTCTTGGGATTTTTAAAGAAAATTTGAAATATATCCAATTTGCCAGTTACTGTCCCTTTCCTGTCATTTGAGACAGAACTACATTCAATGGTACAAATGGTCACATGTTAATTATTAGTCTTAGTAAGTGCTCTGACTGAATGACTTTGATCATAGCACATTTTAAGGTATCTTACAGCAAAATATTATATGTGGGAAAATATTCATTAAATTTTCTGTGTAACACAGTGTGAACAGTGACTCCTGTATCATAGAATCTATCTATGTATAATTTGTTGTTGAGTTCTTTAAGCTTTGGCAGATATTAGAGACACATTGAAAGAATGATGCTCATGCTATATTCAATGCATTTGTTTTCATTTTATTCAAAAACTATTCAGATAATACTGAATTGGCTTCATGTTTTTATAGTTTCATAGTTTAATAGTTTTTATCAGTTTTGAAAGGACATCATATATATGTATTGTCTAGAGACTTAGAAAAAATCTCATGGAATGAGGATCAGATGATATAAACAGGAAGGAAGAGGTCTCTGTGATCTTTTCTCTTGTCCTGTCAACCTTTGCGGATGCTTGACTAAATATCACTCAAGCTATTGCTGTTATGAAAAAAATTGATTAATTTTCTCAAAGAAAAATTCTTGCTCTTTATAAATATTTACCAGGAATGGAAGGAAGGTATGAAAGCAGTTAGAAGCTGTACTGGATGTTCATTTGAGAAATAAAGGGGAGGGAGAAAATGAGAGAGAGAGAGAGAGAGAGAGAAAGAGAGAGAGAGAGAGAGAGAGAGAGAGAGAGAGAGAGAGAGAGAGAGAGAGAGAGAGAGAGAAAGGAGAGAGAGGAGAGATGACATAAGGGCCTTTCCCCTTTTATCTTCTGTTCACCAAATATTAACTTTATTTAATTTTTATGATACCAATTTCTTCTTTGTCTCAATCAATCTGCTTCTCTCAAACCATCCTCCTACACAGAGAAAGAGTGTATAGGTATTTCTTAAATCTGGACTTGATTCCTAGTCCCAGAAGAAAATGAAAATGAATACAGCAGCTGTTTCTGTACATATGACCCTAATAAGTACACATTTCCACTGCTCTCTTAATTGTTTTATAATGAAAATAGAAGTTGTTCTTTGCTGCATTTGGATTTTTGGTCTGTTCTTTCACTCTTCCAGGAAATCATAGAAGCAGCCAGTCATCTGTCATCCTCTTTTATTTTCTCATTAAAAAACAAAACAACTCAGAATTAACACAATGTATATGTGTCTATAAGCATCACATGAACATGACAAATATGTAAAAATTTGACTTAATTCATTGAAATAAGTTTCCTTTTAAAAGTTGGTGATAACAAATTACTTGAGAATTATAAATTCAACACATATTTATTTTTGGTGTAAAATAACATATGCTGTCCTCCATATATGTGTGTGTATATGTTTGTGTGTGTGTGTGTGTGTGTGTATGTGCGTACATGTGACACTTGTGGCAAGTTTCAAAATAATGAAAATAATAAGTAATATGTATAATATGTTTTCAAGTATATTAATTAATTCATCATTTTATTTACTTATCATGCATGTTTACATCATGTCTTTGTGCAAGTATCTACAGAGGACAGAAGAGGATGTCAGATTCCTCAGAGTTGGAGTTATAGACAGTTGTGAGCTATCTGATGTGGGTGCTGGGAACTGAACCCTCATCCTATAGAAGACCAGCAACCACTCTGAAACACTAATTCACCTCTGCAGTCTCAATTTTATGTTTTAGTAGATCAGATGAAATAAATTTAGTTTAAAAACTGGTAATAACAATTTTTTGAAAGCATAAATTTAATGTTTCTTTTTCTTAAGAAATGACATACATGTCATGATATGATTCTGTGTATGCATGTGTGCATGTGTGTGTGTGTGCATTTGTGTGTACATGTATGTCTATCTGTGTTTGTCTATGTACATATACATTCTCAGCACAAAAGCCCTGAACCTTCCTTTGTCTTCCAGGGTGAGTAGGAATGCTAGGCAAATCAGAAAAGGAGTTGGGTTGTAATATTCACATTTCTTATTCTAGCACAGATACACATTGTTGAATTTTCTCTTCTTTAGCTGGCAGAGAGCACAATGTCTGATTTGTAATTCTCCTTAATTTCCTAAGAAGTAAAAGAGAGTTCCTCAGTCAGTTGAAAAAGGAACAATCCACATCTGTTGGGGAAGATTAGTTGGGGTCTTTCTTGTATGTCATTGATCCCTGAATTCTGCCTGAATGTCAAACCCTGGCACATCATGACCCCTGTGAAGGGTGGGCCCATCCTCCTGGGGCCATAGTCTATAACTCTAATAGAGAATGGATTCTATTCTGATAAATAAAATGTGTTGTTCTTTGTTCTGTGTGAGCTGAGGCTTCTGTATCATCTCACATTTAATTGTTGTGAAACTTATCTCAAGTATTCTCCATATCTAATTTTCACATTTTCTCCCACGTAGTATCTGTTTCATGTAGGTGCTTTTGAACACGTTATTTTGTCCTGTCTATATCCAGGAACAGTTAGTATCACATTTATTGGGGCATCAATGTTACATCTTTGGAGCCTCACAAGGGCAGTATTCTGCTAAAGTGAGAAACTGGAGGTTGGGCGATGTAACAGTGTAACACTTGCCCTTGTTTGTGTTGATGCCTGTGAAGTTCTGATGGAAGCTGTAAGGAAGGGCACACCCATTGGAATGAGTGATGTGGATAAAATAGCCTGCTTGAAAAGACTCTGAATATGATGGGTTTCCTGTAATTTTCCCTATTTATAGCAAATTTAGACTTGATTAAATAACACAATGCATTCTGAAAAGAATCATTGTAAAAGATATAAAGCCAAATGTGGCACACTACATGCTTTGTTTTTCATCACATAGTATAGAAGAGAGCATGAGACTTGTGGCATCTTGTTTAATAAATGAAGGGGTTGTTGAAGAATGTGGAAGACTGAACCAGAAGATTTTAGAGTGGGAAAGAAGGGCCACCTTGTGAGGGAGGAGAGAAGAGCTGGTTCTTGCTGGAGATGCCTGCTCAGAAATATGGCTGAGTTGGTAAAATGCTGCCAGAATCAACATATCAACGCTGACCAGTGCAAGGCATGTCTTTTTCAATTATGAAGTATTTATGAAGTAAGAACATCAGAGATCATGGCGAGAATGTCTTCAGAAGACACAGTGTACACCATTTTTCTTTCGAGAACACCTTGCCGTTCATTCTTGGCAGTCCAGCCACATCGATTTCATGTTGGTGACCCTCTACCACTTCACCTAGTAGGGAATTAAAACTATTGTACCCTCCCCCACAAAACAAATAAATTAAATAAGAGCACATCAAGAAAGTGAAAGGCAGAGCCAGTGAGGGGTGGTCACATTGTTGGCAAGCAGAGCACCCCTAACCCAAATAAATAGATACTTTCAAAATTTTCAATAAAAGAATATATATATATATATATATATATATATATATATATATTCAATACAAAGATATACCACACTTATACAATATGTATATACATACTGATCATGCAAACATACACACACACACACACACACACACACACACACACACCACACTTTCTTTCCAAGGGAAGAAAGACAAGTCACCAGTGGAAACCATGGTATTGTAGAAATTTTTTCCTCTATATATATGGAGATCAGAGCCAGGTACAAATATATGAAATAAGAATAATTCACAACTCCAAAAACATGAAAGCAACTATTTTAAAGCATAATTTAAAATTGTGAAAACCTTTCGAGATCATAAATAATTTTTTGGTAGAGATCTAATTTGTTGCCTAATGAGATGTTCAAAAGAGCAGCAGAGAATATGTTGTTTCTTTGTTTACTTTTTAATATATGGAAATCTAGTTTTGGTTTATTGCCCTAGACCTGAAAAATCATGGCAGATGATTTTAGCTACACACAGCACCAGTGCTGTCCCTTGGTTTGTGTGGATTTATTTATTTTTTTTAGTAATAAAAAGACTTTTCATGTTAACATAGGCTGGTTGACCCTTTTGCATTAGCATTAAAAATTTTGGTTAATGCTTTAAAAACCCTTGCTTTAATTGTTTATATATGAATATAAATTCACGATAAAAACAAAGAATTCCTATTCCATTTTACAAATTATGCTCATGCATAGATTGTTTTATATAATTCATTAAATGTCATGTGTTATGCTACTGTTTTTTCCTTTTTAATTAGTACATCTGCTAAGGGTATATGACAATGAATGAATCAATGAATGAAGGTCATTGAGAGATCTGGCTGTACTTCAGAAGTGTAAGGGCAGTGACTCAGAGAGGCAGGTGGCAGAGACCAGGAAGTAGAGGGGCCAGCTGTATCAGAGCCTGGGTGTGGGAGGTGTTTACCCAGAGCTCAATTCCAAAGCAGGATTTCTGGAGGCTACTAGCTTTCAGCAGGTCATCAATTTAGGCACACTCATGCTGCTTGCAAATTATGACTTTTCTTGTATAAAGTTTGTGTCATCGAGCTGGGGGTTCCCAGGAAAGCCTACACGGTCCTCCTACTTTTTTAGCTCCCATTTTTATAGTGTCACTCTCTAATGGAAGGTGCTCCTGGTGGCTTGTCCTGCTGTATCAAACTCATATCTAAAGCCAGTGCCATAGAGCAGAAACATCTGTGAGAATCCAATACCTCCCTCTCCTCATGGTGAGAGATGTGGTCCTGGCTCTGCATCTGAAACTGGAAGGACAGAAGAATTGGCTCATGGAAGCATCAGTCAGTCCCACAGGGTAGCAGATGCTAATCTAGCACAAACCTGGGAGTTGATTGTCCAGAGTAGACCCAAGCTGAACTCAGTTTGAACCAAATCACATTGTGATATGAAAAATCTCTGAAAACTCATTTAATTTGGTATTTAGCTCACAGCTGACAGTCAGCAACATGTACCTCCCTTTCCTCTCTCATATCTACTGAGCCTGAAGTCTGTATATAAACGTTTGAAAAGTAATAGGCAGATGGCCAGTGGCAGAATCTCTGGGAGCACAATCAGTGCTCCAACAAGTTCCACATCACTCCACCCTCCTGTCTTTATTCTACAGCATACTTCCTTTGGTGATAATTTTGTTCTCTTCTGAGGTTGTTCTTTTTAACCTAATTCTACCCACACACCATATGGAGGAGGGTGTTAGTAGAGAGGAAAGACAGAGATCTGTTCTGCATCTTGCACCTGCCCTGGGCTGGGCCTGTTCTTATATATGCATAAATAGAAACAAGCAGCAAGAATCTCAGAAATATGAAAGCAAAGGAACAGGGAGGGAGTTCCTGCTCTCTGGGGAGTGTTTAGAGTGGTGTCTGTAGGCTTGCAGGGCAGTACACTCAAACCCAAGCACAAGTGGACTGGCTCTAGTCCTCCTGCTGGCTTTATGTTGGCCTGCCTAAGCAGGCCAGAGAAATATAAAGGGAAGTAAGAGGAACTGATTTTATGATTTCTAAAGTCATATTGACTTGGTCATGACTACCTCCACCATGTAGAAGCAGAAGTAACTGGAGCTGACCCAGAATCAAAGAGAATCTACAGATCATTATATTTTGAATGGAGTTCGATTAGTAAGCAATTTTATATAATAATGGCACGGTTCACTGTGTCCCATTAGGGTATTTTATTGTAGCAGCTGGAATAGTAAGACACTATCACATAGCTATTTCCTTCATGGTAGGCATCACCATTGCCATCTTGAATTGGAGCATCTGTGATCATCGGTAGAAGATTCCCAGGAGACTGGGCTCCCTCATGGATGGGTGGGGAAAGGTCATGGGGCTTATTAGATCCTCACCAGGACTCTTATACTAAATAGCTGACTAGGTTGGGACTCTTCAGCAATATAGCTGTCCACACACTACACAAGTGGTTTCTGCCACCTCCCCACCTGAAAGCAGCTTTGTCATGAGCCATCCACACTTCAGATACAACTACTTAATAGTACAGCTGCCCATACCATACGTAGCCCTGGGACTTTCTATTACTTTAGTTGCTTTAAAGTGTATCATGCTTTTGTAAGTAATCCCAATAAACCCATTTGTTCTCTAAGGTAGCATCAGATGAAATCTCTATAGTCTGCTGGTGCTCTGGCTATCTGGAATGATCAACATTTGTGTACATCTTCCCAGGTCAAGTCGAACTGCCTTCTACCCCAACTAATCTCACATAGACAGGAAACCAGTGTTTGCTGTTTACTACAGTCTCATCAAGTACATTGTTCTTGGGAGGATCTGTGTCTAGTAAAGCATTTTAGTTCTTTGATTAATCAAGAAAACATTTGTCAGTAGCTTAGGCAAGCCCTTGTGTATTGCTTCACATGCATTTGGAACCACAGGGAACATTCCTTGACACTTCTCAGCAACAACAGAAGCTGACTTTAGATTCCAGGACACTGATCCATGAGGATCTCCCAGAGGACAAGTTGCTAAATCACTCTTAGAAAGGGAAAAAATATCAAGCTTACTGTGTGGGAAAAAAAACAATGTACAATACTCACATATCAAACTAGGCTGCCCGTACAGTTCCAGTGTGGTATTTTAGATGTCTGGCTGCCAATCATTTGAAAGATCATACACCAGGACTCAGGATTTCTGGTCTGTTTTAGAAGTGCTCTGTGGCCATGCTTATACCTTGCACAAGTTAGAACACAGTGTCAATATTGATGCCCCAGTCCTAGGTCATCAGTTGTAAGAAGCATATACCAAATGCATGGGTCTGGTGGCCAGAGGCTGAACTCAGTTTTCTGAGACAAAGAGACTGAGTGAACATTAATGTACCACTTATACTGAAATAGAAATACTAAGCTCATTCTTGATTGTGAGAATGAGTATCATTGTACTAAGAGATTCAGTAAGTAAATTGTAAGTCAAAATACCTTTAGCTACAGATAATACTCGATACTGGATGAGATGGAATTATAATGGGCTTATCAGAGACTCTAATTTTGTCAAGTTTAACTTGATAAGCTCTTGTTTTTATGACTTCTTTTGAGTCGGAGTTTCATGTAGCCCAGGGTGGCCTAAAACTAACTCTATAACAAAAGGTGTTCTTGACCTTCTTATCCTCCTGTTTACATGGATCCATTACACCTACTTATATGCTGCTAAAGAAGGAACTTAGACTTCATGAATAGTAGAAAATCTCTATATCATTTGAGATACATCTTTAGCCCATCTTTTAAGCAAAGAACCACATGAGGAAGTCTCCATTTCGAAGAACACAGAGTAAAAGAATGCTAAGTGCATAAATCTCACATAGATGCTCAAAATGGTGTTTAAATCACATACTATGGAACTGACCACTGTAGTATGATTGATTTTTATAAATTATTTCAGAGATAGGATAATGGAATGAATATTTTTAATTTTTCTAAATATTGCATTTTTGAGACACTTTTATTATTTGAATAAAGTATAAGACAAGAATATGAACTTATCAATATATAACTTGATATTTCAGTACGGTAAAACTTACCAGGAGGTAAGGTTTTAGGTATGTAGGTATGTGGAGATTAAAGACAAGATCACTAAAATCCATGGCCCAAGTGAGATTCACAGTCAAAATAACTGTGGTTTCTCTAAGGAATTACTCATGCTTCAAAGGATGGCATCATGCCTATGCCCACAGAAGTGGTCCTGGTTAAACTCAGAGTTCACAACATAAAGCCAAGACAAAAAGACATAAAAGTGAGAATAGGACTTGTATGGAAGAAGGAGGCAGTAGTGTAGGGTACAGATGAGATGAGACAGGCCATGTATGAGACTGTTAGAAAATAAATTAGCAGAAAAAGTGACCATAGGTTCTCTCATTTTATGATAAAATAGGATAAAATATGATTATTAAAAGAAGGAAGTTGATTCTTAAAGAATATTTTTAGGTTAATCTGAGTTGCTTAGCAGATTTCTAATAAAAGAATCTAGTAAGTGTTCTGAGAGGTGAAAGATGAAATTGCTTTCTATTTTTATTAAGCATATGAGAGGAGGGTTATATTTTCATGTCATTTTCCACTTAACAGTATCAGAATTATGGTGCTTCTATGTTTCCAGGGTACAACTCAGACCATACATGTAAATCTTCCTTTTAAAAATAGAGTCCTTCATAACCTCATTAGAACGCTGTCTCTTCCATCCCACCCACTTGTAGCATATAACTCACTGATTCCTAGTTTCATCCCCAGTTCAAAATTCAGACACATATGAGAGTGACACATTCTTGTCTTCATCACAATCCTGTTGAGATCTGACTCCAGAAGGTGTATGGATAGTCTTTTTTTTTTAAGATTTATTTATTTATTATATATGAATACACTGTAGCTGTCTTCAGACACACCAGAAGAGGGCATCAGATCTCATTACAGATGGTTGTGAGCCACCATGTGGTTGCTGGGATTTGAACTCAGGACCTCTGGAAGTGCAGTCAGTGCTCTTAACCACTGAGCCATCTCTCCATCCCCATGGATAGTCTTAAAACAGATGAAAATGGATTTTTTTTTTGTTCTCTGCCAGGGTAGTAGATACTCTTAACCACTGAGTCATTTCTCTAGCCCAATATTAGTTTTATTAATAAAACCTTTTAACGAGTGTATGTTTGTGAGAGCATTTTCTAAGGCATACTATGTTCAGATGTGATTATAACACAGCCTTCTAGTCTGTATGGTGACTGAGACTCTAATTCTCACTTTCTCCTTTGAGTTGTTGGTAAAGAATTGGCAAATGAGACTCACATGCTTGTCCTGTAACCATGAACTTGCCAAATAGAAGACTATAAGGAGAGAAACTATATGAATGCTGACATGAACCACAGTGGCCACCTTATCAATGGCTCAATACTCTCAAATAATCATGTTTTAGGACTTAGTATCTTAGACATTAGAAACCAGATGAAGGTGCTTGCTTGTCTAGTAATTTCTGTGAATATCTTCATTGCTAAAATTGTGTGATATAATTACAGGAAAAAGAAAATAGAAATACAATTGTTTAGGATAGATCTTATTGGGTAAGTTTGCACTCCCTTCTAGGGTGTTGAGAATCTTTGCTTCTCTTAAGGTTAAAGTGTGTCTTGCTGGACAAAGCCAGGTGTTACAATACTAGATGAACAACAGAGAATTGCTCCAGTCTCCTTAAAGCATGATATTTATTCCCCATTGATGTAGGCATAGATAAGTAATGATTATTCCCAATTGATATGAGGACTTAGTCTCAGAGTTCACCTGTCACTGGTCCATGGTGTGTTAATGGTACATTTAAATGAATTTCAGTATTGAATACTGTTAGAAAATCTACGTTTATAGCTATTAAAATAAACAAAAAGTTTTTGATTTCTCATTATATCATGACTCTGTAATTCTGTTCTTAATATTGGAAAAAGTCGGGTTTTTATGTCCTTCAAACTCTGGAAGTCATGTATTTACAATTGAACATTTTATAAACTATGAAGAAAGATGTCAACATTCAGAGCATTGCCTAATTAAGCATTTTCTCCAAGCATGTTCCCCAAAGATCTATTGTGAAATGCCTATTATTATAGGCAATAGATCTTCAACACAACTATTCTAGATAAGCATAATGGGAGATATAATTATGAAATTGTTTTTGTCTCCCAGTGATGTCAGATACCTAACGCTGGAATTATTGCTGTGAGGAGGAACACATGCACTTTGATAAAATGACACCTTAGTAAATAAAGAAGTGGAGAAGGAAAAGATTTTTTACATTGTGCACTGATGTATAAAAAGTAAACATTTTAAATGCCATGGAGTACTGTATAATGCAAAAGAACTAAAGATTACCACTTAATAGAACAAAATATTAAAGAATATTGTGAAGTGTTTTATGTAATATGAATATTTTTTCTGAATTATCTGTTTTTGCTTGTACTTATCTAATGTATTATATTTATTTTTTCATAGTCAGACAGACCTGTGGGCATGTAGTTTAAAATTCAATATAGCATTTAGCTTAATAGGTTGGAAAATAAACCTTAGGTATCTGTACTGTTTCTATAGTATCTAAGCCTTTTAAGAAATAGTAATTCCTTGGAGTTAATTATCCTTTACATGGATAATCATGATACTGAAAAAGCTATTAGGTTTTTATTAGGAAAACAACAGACATTCAAATGCTATGGGCATAGGACTAGACACATATTAGGAGGGCCCTAAGGCTAACAGAAACAGAAAGAAAGGACAAGAGAGAGGCAACCGATGAAGATGGATTGAGCCTCAAATAACTGCTTACACAAAGGACATTTTATGAAAGTTTCTTCAGGAGCAAGGCCTCTTTTTAAGCAATGAAGATATGCAAAGTTGAAACTCATCCATTTCTCTTTTTCTTGAAACTGCTTCAAGCTGTATATGCTGTGGTGGCGAAGCCAATGAGCTGGCTATAATTATCTTAACATCAGGAGAGACTCTGCTTTTTTGAGTTTGTAATTGCCCTTTTCTGTACCCTTTCTTTCTTTTTTTTAAGTAATGTATTTTTTATTGGGTATTTTCTTTATTTACATTTCAAATGTAATCTCCTTTACTGGTTTCCCCTCTGGAAATCCCCTAACCCACCCCCCTCCCCTGCTTCTATGAGAGTGTTCCCCCACCTACCCACCCACTCATGCCTCCGCACCCTGGCATTCCCCTACACTGGGGATTGAGCCTACACTGGACCATGAACCTCTTCTCCCATTGATGCCCGACAAGGCCATTCTCTGCTACACATGCAGTTGATCTTTTCACTATGCAAAAGACATCCCAGATTCTCTTCTTTCTTCCACAGCTTTAGCCTGTTATTACTGTCATGTTTAGTTGGTGTATATTTCTTATAGCTCTTAGGATAAAATAATGTGTGCAATCATGTAATTAAATTAGAATCTGTAATTATGATATTATTATGATATACAAGTTTCTATTAAGCTATGTGAAATGAAATGTCCCAAGCATTCAAATTATGGTTAAAAAATTTCAGGAGATGATGTTCCTATTTTTTTTCTGTTAAAAAATAATTGAACTATTATTTCTTGTATTTAAAAAATGGCCTTTTATGTAATCTGTGGGTCTCATGTGTTCATTTGGCTTTTCTGGAATACATACTTAATGTTATGCTCTGCCTGTTTGGGAAAAAAATGGTCAGGAGCATATGGAAGGTTTACTACAGGGTTTCCTCAAGGATATGACATGTTACCTAGGGGATACTCAGAGGAAGACTCACCAGAAGATTTTTAAGTACGAAGATGCCTTCAGTACTTATCATGGTTGGATTAGTCAAAAGTGTTGTAGCTTTACATCTGGCTTTCCTCCAGTTACCTCTTCCCACCACATTGGGCACAGCCCCTGGTGGCAGTTGGAACATCTGTAGTTTGACAAGGCCTATATGGCTGCTAAATGCACTTTTGGGGTTTGATGGGCTACGTAGTGAGTCCTCCAGTACTTATCTGTGCAACAACAGTGAGCACTAACTCTCCTGGTGCAGTGACAACTCCCCATGAAAACTGGCAGTTCATTGTGCCAGCTCCTCTGGTGTCTAGGCAAGAAGTTGACCATAGGATTAAGAACTCCTGCTGGGGTGTTCCAATCAATCAATCAATCAATCAATCAATCAATCAAGGAATTAGATTCAAGTTAGAGGTAGATAGTATCAAAACGTACTATTACTTAATATTACTATTATTGTTAGAGAAAAATTTTAGGATCAATAAGCATACATACGAGAAGAAATATGACCAAAGTAATTAGTAAATGAAGAGGAAATTCTTGTGATGTTGAGTGTGTAAATATAACCAGGAAATCACTGAAGGAAATAGGAAAAAGTAATAATTAATAAGGGGCTGGCAAATTCATAGCAGATGCAGTGAATGGATTCTAAGATTGAACTGTGAGTGAGTGATAAACTTATTGAGACAATTTTAAAATTTCTTGCTGACTCAACATTAAGTACTAATAATATAAAAAATAATAAAATTCATATCATACCATTATAGTGAAGGTATCAATCACAAAGTGTATAATGAATGCCATCAATTGGGAAAACACAAATTAGTCACACAAGGAAGAGAGCATCTAAAGGGCTCTGGGGAAAGATTTTTCAAAGCCGTTAAACATCAGTAAAAATAAGTATTACTAACAATTGAGGAGATTAAAAGTTACTATTAAAATGCATTCATCAGGCTGGGGAGATGGGTCAGTAGTTAAGGGCACTTGTTGCTCTTGCAGAGGACTTTGGTTTGGTTCACAGCCCCATATGGTGGCTCACAATCACGAATAATTCCATTTCCAGGGAATTGAACCTCATGTTTTGTCATCCAAAGGCACAAAACACACATGTGCACTGAAACACACAGAGGCCAACCACTCTAAATAACCTGTCATAAAAAGACAATAACAAAAACATATTTCTGTCAACACATAAAAATAAAAGTGGTCAAACAACATCCTCTGCTTCTGCATGGCCCCACACTCAGGATGTTCTTGTTTTAGTAACTGTGGGAAAAAAGACTAGAGGATATTGTACAGGATTTTGTTAAGTTCAGAGTTTATAAATAACTCTTATTAGAACACAACCATGGTCTTTCACATACTGTTTTTCTATCTAGCATGCACATGTGTGTGTGTGTTTGTGTGTGTGTGCGTGTTGTAACAGCAGTGGCGTATATAGCTCTGTCAGGGAATATAATGACTTCAGAACCTGAAATAGTCTCCGTTGAGCCTTTTATTAATTTTGTCAGGCAGAGGGTTAAGACCAGCTAAATTATCTTTGTAATACATAACATTATAAACTCTTTTCTGTAATTCAAATTCTCATTTAATGAAGACAACGGTATGTGAGGAAAAACTACTGCAATATTGACAAACACTGGAGCAGTAACCTTGTAGCTGTAAGAGTACAGTGTTTGTAAGCCATTCCTTGGTAATTTGTAGATAATTTTCTATCCTTAATATTAATTTTCATCTCTAATTTTTATTAATAGCCTTTTTGTTAATCTCCCTTCTGAATCCATAAGCTCTAGATTCGTCGTATCTATATGTAGCCGTGCTTCTTCCACTTCCTGATGCTACGACCCTTTAATACTTCCTCATGTTGTGCTCACCCTCAACCATAACATTATGTTTGTTGCTACTTCATAACTGTAATTTTGCTACTGTTATTAATCATAATGTGAATATCTGTATTTTCCCATGTTCTTAGGTGACCCCTGTTCAACCTTTAAGAGGTCATGACCCACAGGTTGAGAACTGCTAATATATAGCGCATATATATATATATATATCAGAATTTTATGTCTTAATTGTACCTCAGATTCACTGTAAGCTTTAATGGAGTTCTCCTGCTATGACTCTATCCTATTTATAAATATCAAATCATAGATTCGAATTAGTTTTCAGAGAGCAAACAAGCATCTAGGGTGATGTTTTAAAAAAAGATTCTTTATGTTTCACCGTTTTAGGATTTGGCCCCCTGCTAAAACTTTCTCAAATATTGTTCCTAAACAGTGGAAACTACTGGCTCACACCTTGGAATGGTGGCTTTTTGCTCAGAGGGAAATTTTTATGAGGAGGTTTAAAATGGAAATGCCAACAGGTTTAATTATGGTGTTTCTGTGGGGGCTACAGCATGTGAACATTATGGCATGAAAACAATATCAATCTGTGACTGAACTTACTGAGAACCTCGAGTGTTTTAGATGCATTTACAAAAACTCACTTTTAATTTTTCCAATCTGTGACTGAACTTACTGAGAACCTCGAGTGTTTTAGATGCATTTACAAAAACTCACTTTTAATTTTTCCATGAAAGCCAGAGAAGAATTTACAGAGAAACTCTCACACAGTCTTCCCATTTGAAATTCCTTTTTTTTTTTTGTTTTTAAAGAGGCAGGATGAAATTACAGGAACAATCAAATGCCATGAAAGACCCTGGACTGTGTCTAAAGCATGTCTCATAGGCTCTGACTGAAGTAAATGAAGTCAATAGCAAAACCTACAGTTTCAGAGAAATGCAGCTGTCAATGTTTAGATTGGCAATATAGAACTGTAAGAAATTAGGCAGAGTCACTGCCTACAATATGCTGCACCAACATCTTTGTGGGTTTTCTGTTTGTTTGTTTTTGTATTTTGTTTTCTCATTTTTAAAAAAGTTGATATACATGACAGAAACAAATTATTACACAAATTAACTCTCTTTGTGCCTATAATTCTTGATTTTGTGCTACAGTAGAAAGTGCTCTTATAACTGGGGTCTCTCTCTGCCCTTCCTTCAGCTCCCTATCCTTGTGATCTCTGTGAAATGAATATTGTCAGGAAATACAGAACATACTAGAAGAGACACGAGTTTATTATGGAGTTATGAGCATGATGGAGAGTGAGAATGGACAATGACCAAAGGGACTCTTGTGTCAGCCTACATTTGTAGATAAGCTTTAAACTATCTCTTATATTTTCTGGAGTAGACAGCTTTCTGGGGCCTGCTTTCCTGTCCAGGTGATTGACAGACTCAGTTCCATTAATTCTTGAGGGAGGGTATAGTGGTTTGGCTTTGGTCTTTATCACAAAGCCTTCCACTAGATACTAATCTTATATTCTTCCTAGCAATTCAGAACATCAGGGCCAGAGGTATATTCAGGTCCCATTATTTTGACCATAATCAAACTCCTGCAATTTCAATGTCAGGTTTTAAGGATTTTAAGGATCGAGGCAGCGACCTCAGTGATTTGCAAGTGCTGGTGTCTAACTAGCTATGCTATGCTCACATTTCACCTTCAGTCTCTCACAAGATGCTGCATAGTTAAAAGTGCTTAGACTGAGCTCTTCCTACTACAAAATCTTTCAAGGATTTTACCAACTTAAAAACTGTCTCTAGAATGACTCTATCCTGAAATGCTCAATTAAAAGAACTAACAATTACCAATCTTCTCTGCCTTTTGAGCTGTAAAATTTCAACCATTCAAAGTTCTCCCCAGAAAGACCTGGAGTCGTCTCCTGAAATGAAAGTACCCCAGGAATTGACTTGTCTCATAGTCTCCATGAGAAGGGACGGTCTATGCCTCTACCTCTCATCATAGAAGTCCAAAAGTTGCTGCCCCTAAGCGTCCACAGCAGTTAGCCACCCGAGATGCTCTAGCTGTGGATATCTCACTCCCTGTCATTCTTTCCTTGCCTTTCATGAGCACACCCCAATGTTTAACAAACTCCCAGTATTGTTTTGAAGGGGTTGGTCTCAGTTTATATTGATTCTGCTGTCTACAGCAATATAAATTAATAAAATCTGTGTTTGGTGCTTTTAACTAGACTACATTTATCTTCTGTATAATGCCAATTCAAGCCAGAGGCTCTCAAATGCCAGAAGGAGGCCTCACTGCATTGGGAAGCTCACAAAAGCTCACCGATTAAACATCTGTGGTGCCAGAGGTTAGAATGTTGACAATCCAGGTCCAAGTATCTTGAGCTATCTTCGTCATTGAATAGTCATTTATGTGTCAATAGAGTCAATAGGCCTCTTTGTGTGGCCTAGTATCTCTCACTGAGTAACACTGACCACTGTGGTATAGCCTACACTACATGTGCTCACCTCTCCTACCTCTCTCATATACTACAGGTTGTAGGATGGTGATAGGATGGCTGGTTTTGGTCGAGGTACTGGCTGGAAATAGCCTGGAGACCCAACAGGTGTCCATTGCCTGTGAGGGATGGGAATCTGCTCCGTGGTGTTCCGAGTCCAGGTTCCTGACACAAGGCATGATCTCAATTTGACCTGCACCTTGCAGATGCATTTGGCTCAGAGCAGCTCCTCCCAGAGAGGTTTTCTTCAGCATTCACCTACAGGTAGAGGGCATGACCACAGGCTTCAGCCTCGAGAGATTTCCATATTCATGAGTTACCTAAAGGCAGGGGGTTGGGGGAGTGGGGTTGGGGTGGGGTGGGGTGTGTAGGGGTGGTGGTGGGGGGTGAGTGTAGGGTTGATCGAAGATAAATTAAGTTATTCTTTCCCAGTCCCTCTTCTTTTCCCGTCCCTATTTAAGCCAGCTCTCCCCTGGCTTAACTGGGGGGTGCAACAATCCAGATCCAACTACCACACCATGAACAATAAAACTCTTGGAACCCATGGACTTCTCATATCATTGGGGCCTGCCGTAGCCGAAGCTTCTAGATCTTGAAACTCTGGACTTTCTCGAGTTACTGGGACTTGCCACGTAGAAAGCCTTCCCCCCGCCCCCCAGTTTCCTCCATCACAGTTCCCACAACAGATCTCAATTAACTAAGCCTGTTTCCCCTACTCCTTCCTTGGAAATTTCAAAGTTATGTTTGTTTTGTCTGGTGGTCTGGGATTCTCCTCACTGGACTAGTTATTATGGAATTAATAAAACTCTTAGCTGAATGATAAATTCTCTCAACCTCTCCTTTCAACCCACAGCCCAGTGCTCTCCTTTTTTTCTATCTTGTAAATGTAATCTCTCCTCCATTCCCCATTACACACAACAACTCACTGTGTAGCTCAGGCTGGCTTCAAACTTCAGATTTTTCTGGCTCCAATTCCTGAATGCTGGGATTGAAGCACACACCTGACAGTTACTAATTTCCTCCTCACGTATCTTTCATATTCATTAATGATGACAAGCATCCTTTTGTATGAATTTGGAATCAGCCAAGTGACAGATCTGAAATTCTCCACAGTCTCTCATCTCATGCACTTTAGTATCCAAAATCACATCCATATACACATAAAAAGAAAAAGAAATAAAAGATTATTAATTAGAGAATTAAGTAAAAACAAAGTCAAAAGGAAAACTTCATTCAACGATCTGGATCAAATCACACCTTGTTAAATGCTTTCATATCTAACAGTCTATTCTACAGCAGCACTGGATGGACAAAAGATACTCTCTATTAAATCACTAGTTGTCTAGTTTGCCACAAATATAATCTGAATAAGTTTACCAGTACTAAGCTGATTCAATTCTTTCTTTTTTTTTTTTATAGATTGATAGACTGGAACTGTCATTTATCTAAAGGGCAGTCTACAGGTAGTTTGGATATCCTGGAATGCAGGACACTAGGAGGAGAGAAGCCTGAACTTTTGCTGGGCCCTGTTACTCTTCTCATGGTGAGGATTGCTGAGTGGAGGGGTTCTTTGCTTCCTCTCAATCTGGACATGATCCATAGGGAGAAAAAGTAAGTTAATTCTTTTTATTGCAGAATTAGATTTTTTTTTTAAAAAAGAAGCTGTGGCTCATGATTGCTTCATAAAACATGCAAGTTTTCAGTTAGTAGGAAACATATGTGGACATTCCATATCTGAAAGGAATGCTAGTGCTATGTGTATGCCGTGCCCCCCACCATTCCTTTCCCAAGGCCTGCCAATTTAATGTTGATTTCTTCCCTTGTAAGAGACTCTTTACAGTCTCTGTTTTCTATATGGCTTGATTCTGCCCATGTGTGGTACCTTTTGCATTTGTGTCATTATGGCGGCAGTAAGTAGGGGAAACACAGACTTCTTGTAGATGGATTATTAGTGAATACTGTGTATTATATACGTGTCTGTATTTTTCTTGACAGCCATAACATATTTTTCTTGATCTTTAAGGTTTTGAAATTGAACATCACAGCATTTCAAGGACAGAAGGCAAAAAAGGCAACCAAATTAGCTAATGACACTTTTAGTGTTTCTGACAAATTGATAATCTCATTTAAGACGAATAGCAATACTTGAGTATTATATTGATAGCTCCTAGTACATATAATTGTAAAAGACATTATTTCTGTTAACTTCTATAAGAGGAATATTTTAAGTTATTGCTTAGTTTTTTTTTCCCCAGAGAGGTGATATCTAAGACAGCTGTTCAATTAAAAAAAAAAAAGGTGACCTAGGGATTTCCATAAATTTTAGATATGAGTACTTTAGTAATGATATGAAAGAGATCTTTAATACATTGATGTTTATAGAATGTCTAGCTTATTTGATTCTCAGAAAAGATTTCTATGAATTTATAGCTGAAAGTTTAAAGACTGTGTGAATTAAAAACATTGTTTGCATCCTTTTAAATGCTTCCACATTTTTGCTCCACAAGGCAGTCCTCACAGAGAGTTTAGATTCAATCAAAGGGTCTCAGCAATTCCTCAGGGCATGGCTCACCTGTGGTATCTAATGTTATAGATTATATGATTTCAGAGGGAAGGTACATTTCACCTGTATAGTGAGAAACTGAATGAACTAACTCAGTTTTTCTTCTTCTTTCTTCCCCCAAAGTGCCTATCTTTCTTTTAAAAAATGATGAAAAGTATCTTCTGGGTTCTGTGGTACTTTGTAAGGGTATCTTTGTTCATGATTGGTCATGGGCCTGGAACCTCGAGACTCCAAGGGTGAAACGGCAGGTGTTCAGCCACGTCTCCAGAACCCAGGGTCCTGACACACAGTCTAGTCTCCATAGACCTACATTGTTCAGTCATGTAGACCATTACAGCCCCTCCCAAAGTTCACAAGTAGAGGGTGTGACTACAGGTCTCAGGCCCTAGAGAGATTTACAAACTAATGAAGGCCAGAGGGCAGAGCCGATTAAGTATTCTTCCCCAGATCCTCCCCCTTTCTCCCTCCCTATTTAACTCAGGTCTGTCCTGAGTTTCGGGGGTGGGGGGTACATCTAGATCCATCTACCATCCACCATGAAAATAAACCCTTTTGAAACCAAGGACTTTCTCGTGTCTTGGGGGCCTGCTGTCACCAAAGCCTCCAGCCTCTGTAACCTTAGACTTTCTCCTGTTTGTGGGACCCATGTGCAAAGCTTCCGGGACTCCACCACTGTGGCTATTTTCCCACAGGGTTCCTCTGCTGTATTGAAGATGGCTGATTCCCTGGTCAGCTATGTCAGCAACAGAACAATTAAATTCTCATCATTTAGCATGGATGGGTCGGAGTTAATCTTTTACTTGGGGGTGAAGAGCCACCTTCTAGTGGAAATAAAACTTGACCTTTAATATAATTTTAGTTCATAAATCCTTATCAACAAACAAATGTTTCACACGTCAGAGTGGTCAGAGTACCAATAAAATACTATTTTTGGTGAACTGTTAAAAAGAAAATTTTTTAGTCATAGCAGTTGTTATTATACCACAGCACCTACTGTAGAAAACATATTTGTTCAATTCAGCAAACACACAGAGGGAAATTATTGTGTTTGAGATACTCTTCTAGACCCTGGATCTTTAAATAAATGGAAAAGATGTAGCTCCTAATCTCAAAGAGGTAATGCAGAGTCACACATGTCAGATAAAGGGATCTGAGAGGGACCCTGAAGCTGGTCTGGTGCCTGTGAAACATCCACTAGTCCCAGTGTGCTTCATTGATGTTCATTAGGGGATCTGGGTGCTTCATTTGCTGTTTCTACTTGAAAAATGACCTGTAGATTCTCAGGTGCTACATATTTTAGTCAGCTTTCTGTTACTGTGATAAATACCTGAGTAAATCAGCTTCCAAGGAAGAAGAATTTATTTGGCTCATTTGAAAGGACTCAATCCGTGTTTGCTTATCTGGCTACTTTAGTGTTTGAGATGAAGGAGTGCATTATGGTAGGAATGAAAGGTAGAGGAACACAGGTCAACTCATAGCATTCAGGAAACAAATAGTGCTAAGGAAGAAATGGCCCAAAGGAAAACTATAGCATTCAAGTGATGCTGTCAGTGACTTGTTTGAATCAGACCTCACCTCAAGTTTCTCCTACCTCTCAATAATTTATTAAGATTTGATCTATCAGTTGGTCAGTATATCAATGAAGCTATACCTCTCATTATCCAATCATGCAACAAAGACTTCACTTCTACTGTTGTTATTCTGTTGTTGTATTGGGGAATCAAGTATTCAACAGAGTAGTTTTTCAGGGAACATTTGAGATTCAAATCATATCACCTCTTGAGAATGTTCCAATGACATTTTGGTTGTTCATCATACAAAGGTCAGAATGGTCATCATTTATATCATAAAAGACAGATTAATTAAGCCAACAAGATAATATTGCCTTTCATAGTCACCTTCAAACCTTTGCATGTACGGGGCATTTTGGAGTCAATATTGAATCTTTCCAGAATCTATATTCTCTCATCCAGTTCCATGGTCGTGGAGTGGCCATAATTTTAGTCATACACAAGAGAGAGGTGAATATATTGAAAGGAGGTAAGTAGTTTATGTGCACTAACTCATATGGTTTGTCTACTGATCTGGCAGTAATTTTGTTAAAACTATCTTACTATGACATGTCATGACCTCTAGAACATCTACAGATGTTGATGTGAAACACATAATCTCAGAACAAGGTTCAAAGAACAAGGGACCACTAAATTTGACAATGGATAGAAAACACTCATAAGGTTTCTGTGGGATTCTGAAAGATCAATAAAGGAAATAAACAAAGCAAGGACTGAGAAGTATTTTCTATTTTATTCTGCCTTTTCAAACCAATGGTTTCCAGGTCTCCCTGTTTCTTTCCTGCCAATACCATTAACACATATAACATTTATCCAAGTACAGAGCAGCCGCCTGTGAGGATACAACACCCTCACCTCCCACATTATGTCACCAACGATGCATGATGCATCTAATGTTCCTGGGGCAAGCTGAATTTGAAGAAAAGGAGACCATGTGTGTTGTGCCCACGGTTGTCTATTGGACACAGGGACATGAAGCGGCCTGGAAATCCACCATGAAGATGATCAGCTGTGTAGCACTAGGATCTAAGCTCTGTATCACATAGATCTGGGAGGCAGGCATGAGCTGATGAAGGATATTTGCTTTTGCCTCAGTGCCAATCTATTTCAGTAGTTCCACATAATACGACTTTTGAATATGCCAGAAATGTGCCTGGCTTTTCTTCTCATTTTCCCTTATCTTGAGTCGCAGTGCAGTTAGAAGCCTCTTCCTTGACAGCTTGGGCTCTGGAGGTTAAAGAGAACAATTGAACTCTATCTATTTCTTCTCAGAATTTCTCACTATTCTGAAAAACTGTAGATGATTTTCCAGAGTTGATCAAATAAAGTCTTAGTGCAAAGTCATTAGAGGTGTATGTTCAGCTTTCTTGCATCAGTGACGTCTCTCTCCTTGTAATAATGTATTACATTTTCTGTGCATCTGATACAATAGGAGTTGAGAAGACTTTGTAGAGGAGAGCTATGCAGAAATTTTTTGCATTAGATATGATCTAAAAATCAATATAAGAACAAAGATTTATTTGATAGAGACAATGATCTTTGCTGCATACTCTTCCAGGCTAGAGACCATGCTTCATAAATGTTTGAGCTTCTCATGGGACCTAATAGAATCCTTTATACAAGAAAGTTTGCAATAATTTTGATTAAAATATGTGATTTTGAAGCAACGGTTTCTTACTTTGAAGAATGGGTTTGCCCAGGAAAGATTAAAACTACTGAAACACAAGGCTTATTTTTGTAAAAGAAAGCTCTTTTGCGTCTTCAAATTAGTTCCATTAGCATCTTTTAAAAAATGTTTGTAAGGAGCTATTTGCTTAAAAAGTCAGACTCAAACTTCCCTTCATAATTATAGCAATCTGCTTTTAAGAAGTGAGAATTAAAATATTTTACAATTTGTGCAGTGAAAACCGACATGATTAGTTGAACGTACATATACTAGTCAATGCATCCTAGAATAACATTATTAAATAAGATACTACTGTATAGGATAAAATGAAAACATTTTCATGTGCATTATCCCTCATCACCAAGAAACCATTATTTCTGAAATGATGGTATTATAACTCTAGTTTTCACTCCTTTGATATCTAATGAAGTTTGAGTTTTTTTATATCTCTTGGAGTAATGTTTAGAGAACTCTTTTTACATGAGTGTAATTTTTTTACTTGTTCACATCACACTTCTTTGGTGTGGTTACAATGGTGCCTATCTCTCTTATATTTTGCTTTTCCCTTTCTCAGTTTTCTTTTTTTTTTTTTACTCTATTAATTTTTTCAGATGGAAGAAGGATTGAGAGAGCTTCAGGTTAAAGCCAGTATTTAGACCTAGATTGCTCACATGGAGAAGACGAGGGAGCAATGGAACAGGCATCCTGTACACATGGGCGTATGCCAAATGACACACATAGGTACATAGACACCCCCCACATATATACAGAGACCCATAAACAAATATACACAGAGAGAGAGACATACATAAATATATAGACATATAGACATACTTACAGTCATAGACATATACAAACAAACAAACACACAGAAATACATGCACATACACACAGATACACAGACATGAACAAAAACACATGCAGATACACAAAGACACATACACATATATACTGATACCCAAAGACATATGCAGCCACACAGACATACAGGGACAGATACACATACACAGCAACAAACCCACAGACATGCATTCTGCTAAAATGGGCTGCTCCATCTTCTCCATTCTAACAGTAATTTGGGATTCCCCATCTGATGGGCACTCACACAATGATCTCTTTCATACACACGGTGGTAATTTCACACTAAGCACTTCAATTATTTATAAATGGATCCCAGAGACAGCAACCAGCAGCTGGGCTATAGAAGCAGCTCTGACTGAGGCGTGGCCAGTAGAACCACATGCCACTTCAAACAGTGTTATTAATATGTATGCGACTTGATCAGCTAGTTGAGATGCAGGTCTTCTGCAGTCTGTGTGGAGCTCTCCGAGTTCCACACTTTTGCAGTCTAAGATGCTTCTTCTCTTTGTCAAACTTTGAGGCTAACAGAAGGTCAGGTCCCAGTGCTGAAAAGTGTGTCGTATACATCTGAGCCATAATGCCTTCTCTTTTTTTCTCTTTACTCTTTGGAGACAATTAAGACTTAGCTCTGAGAGTGGGAAAGCTGGAAGCTCAAACTGTCAATCTTGGATTAAGATTTTGGTTTTAACTTTTGACACAGTGACATTTACTATGTAAATGGCTTTAAGTAATCTGGCATAGGGGAACCATCAAACCAGATTAAGATAGATATTCAGGTTAATGAGTTTTAGGGGAGAAATGGGAAGAAGCACACACACACACACTCACCCCAGCATTGCCCTCAGAGGACAATGCTGTATACTCTGGGTCTCACTTCTGTCCCCAGCAGGTATCTCCTTTCTGAGGAGAATGTCTCCTCTCACAATCCAAAGCAGTTTCCCTGCTGTTCTATCCCCACTTAGTGAAAAACTACAGAACACTGGGTTGTGAGAACTCCACAATTTCTCCAAGCAAATGCCAGGTAGGAAAGTCTAAGCTCAATGCTGGTTAGCTCATGGTGAGTCTTTTGAAAGGATGATGGGAGATTGATTAAATTAAGGTCTTCCACACTTCACATTCCAGGATGCCTTTAAACAGGGTAGGGCAAGAGCTCCAGGCTGGCCACCCTGAACCTGTGGAGTGACAGCCATTAGAGGGCAGCACAGTCACAATTTTTTTTTTTTTTTTTTTTTTTTAAACAGTAAATTGGAGGAAACACAACACTGCTGCAGGGGCTCCCCGCATGAAGACAGTGTGCGAGCCAAAAGGCTGCTGTTTATAACTTCTCATTAACATGGATTGACAGTGGATGCTTATAGAAAGAGATGAAGCTGTGTTGGTAAAATATCAATGTAGGAAAATGTCTGAACTTTGTGTACAGCTCTAAGTCCTTACAGTAAGCAGGATTCCCCTTAGTATCTTTTTCTGTCTTAACCAAACAGCATTTGACCTTTCTGATTTAGCTTTCTCATTATCATTTGCTCCTTTGGGCTTTGGAGTTTGTGTGTTTACCTGCGTGTGTGTGTGTGTGCGTGTGTATGTGTGTGTATGTGTGTGTGTGTAATTATAAAATGTGAGCAGATTATTTTCTTCCTAACAAACCCCTAGTCTCCAAGGCCTCCATGACCTGGCAGTAGAGCACAGAGCAAAGATGGCTGCTATAGAAAGGCCAGGTTGAAATGCTTAAGCACTAATGACCTTCATAATGACAAATCACCTCATATGCTATCTCATCTGTTAGCTGCAGTCACCTTTTCTGTGAGCTGCCAGAGAAAGGAGATTTGTGTAAATAATCCATAATTACAGTAAAGCGGATGAAGATTGATTGGTAAAAAGGAAGTTTCATCCTTTGGGATTAGAGAACTTTTCCTTTACTGAGGAATTACTAGTGAACAGATAAATAAATACAGACAGTGTAGCATGCTCCACAATTAAAAGGGCTCACTTCCTAAGAATCTATCTTCCTTGATGAAAGACTGTCTCAGGAGTTAAAATGAACTCAACAGCTGAAGGGGTGGAGTGTGGAGCCCAGCTGGTGCCCTGGAACCCAGGGTGAACCAGGGGTGCTCATTCTTCAGGCCAGTGGGCCAGAAATTGGGGTAATGAGCTCATCCGTTCCATCTTTAAACAACCAAACTCAACATCTTTCCCAATTTATTGCTCCTTTCTCTTTATTTCCTCTGATCTCCCAAGGAGCTGCTTGAAGCTCAGGTGATGTTAAATACAAACAATTCAAGAATGCTGAGCTTGAAAATAGAAGCAGCTTTTATATACAGGAAGGAGAATGAATCAAAGGAAGCTTGAAGGTGGCTGCTGCTAATTAGCACGTGGGCAGTTTCCTCACACTGAGGTAGGTCTTATATTTTTATTATATAGATTGACATGAGAAATGAAGGTTGGGGACATTTGATAGGATCCACAAAGACTGAGTATATACCACCAAGGGAAATAAAAATGGTCAAAGATAAATTTCATGCATATTTTAGAAATTGTCTGAAAGCTGTATCACAGGATTAACTTTTCAGTCAAGCAAGGTAACTGTTAGGACCAGTGTTCTCATTTCTCTAATTTACTTTGACACCATTTTTAAAAACTTTTTCAAGCATCGCCTGCTTTGAACTGAGCCTTAAGGAACTTTACACTGTAGAAAATAGCATGTACACATGGACGTGCACACATGGGTATGCACACATGTGCACACACAACGTGGCCCATTGTAACCATCTAGATTAACACTATTATGTTTTATTGATTAATTATTATTAATCTCTAGATCGACAACATTGTTTTTAACTACCAATGTTCACAGCCCATATTCTTAAGATAAGACATACCTTTGCATTGGTCTGTGTTAATGCTGCCATAATCCATTCACTGAAGCTCACTAACTGGCCCAGAAATTGTGTCTCAACACAAGGTCATTGACGTTGGAGTCATTCATGCCTTCTGAGCAAATTCTGAAGGATGGAGCATGGCTATGATACCTGATGGTGATGAGTGACCCACAATCAGGGGAGAGCAAGGCAATGGTGAGTAGCTTGCACATAGTAGACTTGATTCATGGTCTGTTCTGTAAGGCAAGCTACAGACCTTGGAATGGCAGTGTATGAGAGTGCAAGGCTGCCATGAGTATTGTGAGAGAAGATAGAATTCAAGTTCAAACAAAAGTTAGAGATGGTAACTAGTTGTGTTGAAGAGTCTTACACTTGTCTTTTTTTATTGAGTTTTTGCTCACAGATAAGCAAATGCTGATAATAAAGTGAACCTATGGGGTAATACCACCAGCCCTGTTTATGACCTCTTTTGGTGGCACTTTAGTTAGGCTTCTTGTCCTCTGTAATACATGTGGTTCTCATTTCCTTCTCATGTCTGACTCAATTTATCTCACTCACCATGGTCTTGTTGCTTGCTCACTTAATCTCTAGTATAATTGGATAATTAGAAAGAAAAACACCCCCTTCTAGAACTTTACTCTATGCTTCATCTACCGGACTGAGAAAATCCAGCTTTCTAAAAGATCCCTTGGGGAAATCCCCTCCCTATGTCTGGGGAACTTTAAAGCATCTAGGTTTTAGAAATTCACTATGTTTGTATCCCGGGAACTCCAAGACATTTGTATGGACATAATAAGGGGATTCTTTTTCAAGGACCTTGAGTGTATAGAGTATGACATAAGGTAAGATGGCCTTCAACATACATTGAAGATTATGTGTATACCAAAAAAAAAAATGTCCTCAAGATGTGGGCAGGGAGACAAGTCTGACAATGACTAAGACCAAACTCATGACTATTCTAGGGATTCTTTTGTTTGTTTTATTTGCATTCCTTGTAACTATGACAAGATACCTAGCAAGAAGCTACTTAGGGCATGGAGGGCTTATTTGGCTTCTAGTTGGATGAGATATTGTCTATTAAAACAGGGAAGGTGTGGCAACAGGAACATGATGCAGCACACTACACTATACAAGACAATCAGGAAGTAGAGGGTGCAAAAGAACTAAAGCCACTGTATAGAACCTCAAGGCTTGGACCCAGTGACTTACTTCCATCAGTGAGGCTCCTTCCATGATTCCAGACACTTTCAAACACAATGCCTCCTTCACCTTCTCCAGTGTCTACCCATGCTCCTTCTTCCCTATTCTGTTTCTACATCTTTTATAAACTTAGATAAGAAGAAAAATCACTAATGTCCAGAAATATATTAAACCAGTGGGGCAAAAACTGACAAACATTTTATGAAAAGGGATAAGTACTTCTAGGCTTTTGGATTCATAGTGCCCATTTTGTAACTAGTCATCTCTGCAGTTACAGAACCAAAGTGATGACAGACAATATATAAATAAATGACCATGGATGTGTTGTCATAGATCTCTATGAAATAAAGTATCCAGGTAGAATTAGCTGCCACTGCTGTAGAACATCTGATCCCACATAAACCCACACATAGAGAATGGGATTGAGAGTTGAATGTTCTTTTTCTGAGAGGGACTGTGAGATTAGCCTGGATGAGTTGGGGAAGTGGATTTGTGACAGTTAAGTCTGAATTCCTAGAGAGACTAATTCACAATTAAATATTACCTTTCATTCTTTTGTTAAAAGGACATCATTGTGCAGGAAAATGTGGTTCTTTACCAACTGGTCCAAGAAAGTATGATCCCTATAGTTGCAAAATGCTGGACTTTGAAGGTATTTGTTCATCATAAAACACAATCAACTTCAGATCAACACTCTTCTCCCAAGATTTGATTCCAAAGATTGTACACTACCAGAGTTTCATCTCTGTTATCATGTGGTCTCAAATATTCTCTTCAGTGGCGATTGTTTTTTATCTCTCATTTGCAAATGGAAGACATATGTAAGCCTCATGGCTGGAATTGTCAGTATTTGGGTATCTGTGGATATGATATTTTTTCTCTTGAATGTTGAAAAGGAGAGACTATAAGCATAAGAAGTTAATAAAATATGAGAATGCTATTCAAAGATGGTGGATGGCCACAGTGATCAAAATATATGAGAATGGAGTTTTAAACCTGTTCAGTTTGTTTTTTTTCTTAAATCCTGGTTTGTACACATGTGGATCAGTAGTCTGTGAAAATGTGTAAGAAGAAGTGATAAGACAGCTCAGCTTCTTGGCTAACAGGTATGAACTCTCTCTGGCTGCCTGAAACACATGTTTTCAGTCTTAGTTGAGCTAATAGCTGATCAGGATTCCCCTCCCACTTTAGGTGCTCCTTGAGCTATCATTTTATCTCCCATCACTTTCCTTACATGTCTCTGGTTAATTCTAAAGTCCACCATCTTCTTCTTATCTGGAAAGACTGTTGTGGGTTCTGGTCATTATTTTCTTCAAGTATGGTAATTTAGATCCTTTACCTTTCCTTATATTGCTTGTTAATTTTACAATAACATCCAGACTCAACCGAGGCATACCAAAGCACATTTTGATAAGAGTCTCAGGGGAATGTTGGGTCTTTCTGACTGTCTTGCATACTAACAGATAAGACCCAGAGCTGTTTTTGTGGAGATACCAGGGTGAATTAGTGAGTTTAGCATATTCTAACTCATCCATTCAGTAGCAAATTACCCAGTAGCTTTAATCTTTCCGAAAACTGTTGTCTGTATCTATTATTTATTTCATGCCTCCAAGACTCTGAGTTTTTGTGAATTTTAAAGAACATCCTCTCTCAAGTCATTTGTAACACAGTTTGTGTGGGAAGGTAAGTCCTTGATTTTCTTTATTGGTTTTCATAAGAAGTGAGTCATCCATCACTTTGACCATGTGCTCTAAAACTTTCATTTCATTTCACTATGTTTATTTGTGTGCCCATGTATACGTATGTATGTTGCCTGTGTATTGTGGGGTGTGTGTGTGTGTGTGTGTGTATGTGCGCATGCGCGCACATATATAATGCTGACCATTGAAGAAATATTGTAGAGCACAGAGGCAAAAGGGAAGAGAGAGGACATGAAAATTTGGGATTCAAGAAGAGTAGTATGGGGCTCAATGCCTTAGAAGGACTTTGCCCAACTCCAACTCCAGCATGGTAGGGAAGAAAGAACATCCTACAAACCTGTGAGAGCCTGTCTTACTCTTTCCAATGCTATCGTAATATTGACCTGGAGTAAAGTCAGATAATGAGTCACAAATCCACCTGCATGAGTACAAGATAGGCTTTAATACTAGCAGCTTTGTTACAAGGAGTAGTGTACTGTTGTGTCTCCGTTCTCTAGCTTCATTTCTTAAAATGTGTGTGTAAGTGCATGCATGTATGCATGTGTGTGTGTGTGTTATAGACCAGAAATCAAAGTTAACTGTCTTTTCTCAATCACTCTGTACCTAATATTTTAAGACAAGTTCCTTTGTCAAATCCAGAGGTTGCCAATTCAGTTACATTAGCTAGCCAGCAAACTCTAGAGATCTACCTGTTTCTTCTTCCTCTGTGTTAGGACTGTTGGTGTGCCTGGTAGTATCTGACTTTATACTTGGATACTAGGCATCTCAACTCTGGCTCTCATGCTTACACAGCAAGGATTCCATATATTGAGCCATTTCCCTAGCCCCTTCACTTTCTAGTTATGATTGCAAGATCCCAGAAAATTACTTTTTTACTGAGGATCGCATTGCATACATTAAATTTACCAGCAATTACCATCTTCCTATTCAGTACTACTTCTAAAGTTCATCTTACTAAATCTTTTTGGATTTAATTCCCTTTCCTAGACTACCCTTAGTATTTCTAAAACTGAATCTGTGATATCACCACTTTGTTTTATTTCTTAAAATTTATTTATCTACATATGTATTTTATATTGTATTTCTCATTTTTTTCTGTTCCAGTGTGTTGTTTGATCGACTAAATGACATTGCTTTTTAACACTTTCTGTTTGCCCTTGATACTCTGTTAATTTATAAGTGTATGTGTATATGTTCTAGCAAGTCTACACTTGCTCTTTCTTAAGTCTCTGTCAAGTATTTTCTTTTTTTTTTATTGGATATTTTATTTACATTTCATATGTTATCCCCTTACCGCATCCCCCACCCACCCGGGAAACCCCCATCCCCTTACCCCTCCTCCTTCTTCTCTGTGGATGTAACCCCCACCTACCTCCCCCCACTCCCACTTCCCCACCCTCAAAATTCCCACCCCCTGGGGTGTCCAGCCTTCATGAGGTCAAGGATCTCAACTTCCACCTGTGCCCAGCAGGGCCCTCTACTCTTACATATTCAGCTGAAGCCCTGGATCCCTCCATAAGTGATCCCAGGCTGGTGGTTAGGACCCTGGGAGCTGTGGTTGGTTGGTATTGTTGCTCTCCTCATGGTGCCACAAACCCTTTCAGCTCCTTCAGTCCTCACTCTAACTCCTCCATTGAGAACCTCATGATCAGTTCAATGGCTAGTTGTGAGCATCTGCCTCTGAATATGTCAGACTCTTGAAGGCCTCTGAGGAGACATCCATATCAGGCCCTTATCGGCATGTACTTCCTGACTTCCACATCAGCATCTACCTTTGGTGACTGCATATGGGGTGGATACTCAGGTGAAAAGGTCTTCAAATGGCCCCTCCTTCAGTTTCTGTCCTTCACTTTGTCTCCATGTTTGCTCCCTTGAGTATTTTGTTGCTCCTTCTAAGAAGAACTGAATCACCCCCACTTGGTCTTCCTTTTTTATGAGCTTCATGTGGCCTGTGAGTTGCATCTTGGGCATTTCAAGGTTCTGGGCTAATATCCAATAATCAGTGAGTGAATACCATGTGTGTTCTTTTGTGATTGGCTTACTTCACTCAGGATGATAATTTCTAGTTCCATCCATTTACCTAGGAACCTCTCGAATTCATTGTTTTTAATAGCTGAGTAATACTCCATTGTGTAAATATACCACATTTTTTGAATCCATTCCTCAGTTGAAGGACATCTGGGTTCTTTCCAGCTCCTGGCTATTATAAATAGGGCTGCTATGAACATAGTTGAGCATATGTCCTTGTTATATGTTCGAGCATCTTCTGGGTATATGCCTAGGAGTGGTATAGCTGGATCCTTGGGTAATGCTATGTCCAATTTTCTGAGGAACCGCCAGACTGATTTCCAAAGTGGTTGCACCATCTTGCAGTCCCACCAACAATGGAGGAGTGTTCCTCTTTCTCCACACCCTCGCCAGCATCTACTATCACCTGAGTTCTTAATCTTAGCCATTCTGACTGGTGTGAGATGGAATCTCAGAGTTGTTTTGATTTGCATTTCCCTGATGACTAAGGACATTGAACATTTCTTTAGGTGCTTCTCGGCCATTCGAGTTTCTTCCATTGAAAATTCTTTGTTAAGCTCTATACCCCATTTTTTAATAGGGTAATTTGGTTGTCTGGTGTCTACTTTCTTGAGTTCTTTGTATATATTGGATATTAGCCCTCTATCAGATGTAGGATTGGTAAAGATCTTTTCCCAATTTGTTGGTTGTCGTTTTGTCCTATTGACAGTGTCCTTTGCCTTACAGAAACTTTGCAATTTTATGAAGTCCCATTTGTCAATTCTTGATCTTAGAGCATATGCCATTGGTGTTCTGTTCAGGAACTTTTCTCCTGTGCCCAAGTTTTCGAGGGTCTTCCCCACCTTCTCTTCTATTAGTTTCAGTGTATCTGGTTTTATGTGGAGGTCCTTTATCCACTTAGACTTGAGCTTTGTACAAGGAGATAAGAATGGATCAATTTTCATTCTTGTACATGTTGTCCTCCAGTTGAACCAGCACCATTTGTTGAAAATGCTGTCCTTTTTCCACTGGACAGTTTTAGCTCCTTTGTCAAAGATCAAGTGACCATAGGAGTGTGTGCTCATTTCTGGGTCTTCAATTCTATTCCATTGATCTTTCTGCCTGTCTCTGTACCAATACCAGGTAGTTTTTATTACTATTGCTCTGTAGTACAGCTTGAGGTCAGGAATGGTGATTCCTCCAGAGGTTCTTTTATTGTTGAGAATAGTTTTCGCTATCCTGGGTTTTTTGTTATTCCATATGAATTTGAGAATTTCCTTTTCTAACTCTGTGAAGAATTGAGTTGGGATTTTAATGGGGATTGCATTGAATCTGTAGATTGCTTTTGGCAAGATGGCCATTTTTATTATATTAATCCTGCCAATCCATGAGCATGGGAGATCTTTCCATCTTCTGAGATCTACTTCAATTTCTTTCTTCAGGGACTTGAAGTTCTTGTTGTACAGGTCTTTCACTTGCTTGGTTAGATTCACACCAAGGTATTTCATATTATTTGCAACTATTGTGAAGGGTGTCATTTCCCTAATTTCTTTTTCAGTCTGTTTATCTTTCATGTAGAGGAAGGCTACTGATTTGTTTGAGTTGATTTTATAACCAGCCACTTTGCTGAAGTTGTTTATCAGGTTTAGGAGTTCTCTGGTGGAAGTTTGGTGGTCACTTAAGTATACTATCATATCATCTGCAGATAGCAATACTTTGACTTCTTCCTTTCCTATTTGTATCCCTTTGACTTCTTTTTGTTGTCTAATTACTCTGGCTAGGACTTCCAGTACTATATTGAATAGGTAGGGGGAGAGTGGGCAGCCTTGTCTAGTCCCTGATCTTAGGGGGATTGCTTCAACTTTCTCTCCATTTAGCTTGATGTTGGATACTGGTTTGCTGTAAATTGCTTTTACTATGTTTAGGTAGGGGCCTTGAATTCCTGATCTTTCCAAGACTTTTATCATGAAGGGATGTTGACTTTTGTCAAATGCTTTCTCAGCATCTAGTGAGATGATCATGTGGTTTTTTTCTTTGAGTTTGTTTATATAGTGGATTACATTGATGGATTTCCGAATATTGAACCATCCCTGCATTCCTGGGATAAAACCTACTTGATCATGATGGATGATTGTTTTGATGTGTTCTTGGATTCGGTTTGCTAGAATGTTATTGAGTATTTTTGCATCGATGTTCATAAGGGAGATTGGTCTGAAGTTCTCTTTCTTTGTCGGGTCTTTGTGGGGTTTGGGTATGAGTGTAATTGTAGCTTCATAGAACGAATTGGGTAGTGTTCCTTCTGTTTCTATTTTGTGGAATAGTTTGAAGAGAATTGGTATTAGGTCTTCCTTGAAGGTCTGATAAAATTCAGCACTAAAACCATCTGGTCCTGGGCTTTTTTTAGTGGGGAGACTTTTAATGACTGCTGCTATTTCCCTAGGGGTTATGGGACTATTTAGATGGTTTATCTGCTCCTGGTTTAACTTTGGGACCTGGTATCTGTCTAGGAAATTGTCCATTTCTTCCAGGTTTTCCAGTTTTGTTGAGTATAGGCCTTTGTAGTAGGATCTGATGATTTTTTGAATTTCTTCAGTTTCTTTTGTTATGTCTCCCTTTTCAGTTCTGATTTTATTAATTTGGATACTGTCTCTGTGCCCTCTGGTTAATCTGGCTAATGGTTTATCTATCTTATTGTTTTTCTCAAAGAACCAACTCCTGGTTTTATTGATATTTTGTATTGTTCTTTCTGTTTCTATTTGGTTGATTTCAGCCCTGAGTTTGATTATTTCCTGCCTTCTACTCCTCCTGGGTGTATTTGCTTCCTTTTGTTCTAGAGCTTTTAGTTGTGCAGTCAACTTGTTAGTGTGTGCTCTTTCCAGTTTCTTTTTGTAGGCACTTAGCGCTATGAGTTTTCCTCTTAGCACTGCCTTCATGGAGTCCCACAAGTTTTGGTATAATGTGTCCTCATTTTCATTGAATTCTAAAAAGTTTTTAATTTCTTTCTTTATTTCTTCCTTAACCAAGTCATCATTGAGTAGAGAGTTGTTCAGTTTCCATGTGCATGTGGGTTTTCCATTGGTTTTGTCATTATTAAAGACCAGTCTTATTCCGTGGTGATCTGATAAGATGCAAGGGATTATTTCAATCTTTTTGTATCTGTAGAGGCCTGCTTTGTGACCAATTATATGGTCTATTTTGGAGAAGGTACCATGAGGTGCTGAGAAAAAGGTATATTCTTTTGTTTTAGGATGAAATGTTCTATAGATGTCTGTTAAGTCCATTTGGTTCATAACTTCTGTTAATGTCAAAGTGTCTCGGTTTAGTTTCTGTTTCCATGATCTGTCCATTGCTGAGAGTGGGGTGTTGAAATCCCCCACTATTATTGTATGAGGTGTAATGTGTGTTTTGAGCTTTAGCAAAGTTTCTTTTATGTATGTAGGTGCCCTTGCATTTGGAGCATAGATGTTCAGAATTGAGTGTTCACCTTGGTAGATTTTTCCTTTGATGAGTATGAAGTGTCCTTCCTTATCTTTTTTGATTAATTTTGGATGAAAGTCGATTTTATTTGATATTAGAATGGCTACTCCAGCTTGTTTCTTGGGACCATTGGCTTGGAAAATTGTTTTCCACCCTTTTATTCTGAGATAGTGTCTGTCTTTGTCACTGAGGTGCGTTTCTTGTATGCAGCAAAATTCTGGGTCTTGTTTGTGTATCCAGTCTGATAGTCTGCATCTTTTTATTGGGGAATTGAGACCATTGATGTTAAGAGATATTAAGGAAAAATGATTGTGGCTTCCTGTTATTTTTGCTATTAGAGGTAAAGTTATGTTTGTATAGTTATCTTCTTTTGGGGTTGTTGGAAGATTACTTCCTTGCTTTTTCTAGGTTGTAGTTTCCCTCCTTGTGTTGGCGTTTTCCATCAATTATCCTCTGAAGTGCTGGGTTTGTGGGAAGATATTGTGCAAATTTGGTTTTGTCATGGAATATCTTGGTTTCACCATCTATAGTGATTGAGAGTTTTGCTGGGTATAGTAATCTGGGCTGGCAATTGTGTTCTCTTAGGGTCTGTATGATGTCCTTCCAGGCTCTTCTGGCTTTTATAGTCTCTGGTGAGAAGTCTGGTGTAATTCTTATAGGTCTGCCTTTGTATGTTACTTGACCTTTTTCCCTTACTGCTTTTAGTATTTTTTCTTTGTTTTGTGCATCTGATGTTTTGATTATTATGTGATGGGAGGTATTTGTTTTCTGGTCTAGTCTATTTGGTGTTCTGTAAGCTTCTTGTATGTTTATGGGCATCTTGTTCTTTAGGTTAGGGAAGTTCTCCTCAATAATTTTGTTGAAGATATTTACTGGCCCTTTAAGTTGGGACTCTTCATTCTCATCTATACCTATTATCCTTAGGTTTGGTCTTCTCATTTTGTCCTGGATTTCCTGGATGTTTTGAGTTAGGAGTTTTTTGCATTTTGCATTTTCTTTGACAACTGTGTCAATATTTTCCATAGTATCTTCTGCATTTGAGATTCTCTCTTCTATCTCTTGTATTCGGTTGGTGATGCTTGCGTCTATGACTCCTGACCTCTTTCTTAAGTTTTCTCTTTCCATGGTTGTCTCCCTTTGAGCTTTCTTTATTGTTTCTATTTCCATTTTCAGATCCTGAATGTTTTTGTTTAATTCCTTCTTTGTGTTTTCTTGCATTTTCTTAAGGGATTTCCGTGAGTCCTCTTTAAGGGCTTCTATCTGTTTACTTGTACTCTCCTGTATTTCTTTAAGGGAGTTACTTAATTCCTTCTTATAATCCTCTATCATCATCATGAGAAGTGATTTTAATTCTGAATCCTGCTTTTCAGGTGTGATGGGGTGTTCAGGGCTTGCTATATTGGGAGAACTGGGAACTGATGATGCCAAGAAACTTTGGTTTCTGTTGCTTATGTTCTTGCGCTTGCCTTTCGCCATCTGGTTAACTCTAGTGTTGCCTGCCCTCACTGTGTAAGACTGGAGTCTGTATTTCCAGTTATCTTGCTTGTTGCAGAGCTCCTCAGAGTCCAGATGTCTCTGTAGTCTTATGATTATAATCTTGGTGTCTGCTGCTCTGATTGCAGTGGCTCCTCTAGGATGACTCAGAAGTTAGTATCTCCACAGGACAGGAGTAGATCAACTCAGTGTCAGCTGCTCTGAGTACAGTGGCTCCTCAGCTGCTCTGAGTGCAGTGGCTCCTCGGCTGCTCTGAGTGCAGTGGCTCCTCTAGGATGACTCAGGAGTCAGTATCTCCACAGGACAGCGTCAAGTATTTTCAAATTAAATATTTCTTCTTTAAAGTTTTAGTCACTTAAAATTATTATACTGTTATAACACTTTGAATGTTAACAAGACTTAGAAATAATGGCTAAAACTGTACTTGCCTGTATATTGACACATGCCTGCATTTTAAAGAAAGAAAAATCTCAAGATGGGTAAAACAATGAAATCTCTGAAATCCACAGAGGTAAGTATGTTAACTGACCCCACAGTGTTTTCAAGTGAGTGTGGACAGATGGAAAAGGCCCTGCTAATTGATGTGGCAAAGTATGTAGCCATGGCTCACATGGAAACAGTGGGCTGGAACAAAGGTATAACTAGCCAGAGACACAGAATGTTAAATGAGGAAGTAAAAAAAAAATAAGATGAGAAGATAAAAATAAAGAGAATGCTAATAATCTTCTAAACCTACGAAAATACCTGAGGTGCAGAAGTGATTCCACAGAAGGAAATAGAAATATAACCACCAGACCATACCAATTGTTGACACAGGGTTCCCGTCTGGTACACGCCCAGTGAACTTCTTCCTTTGAGACAACTAAGTAGAAACAGATATTTGAACATCATTAGCACTTTTACCAAAGAGAAGATATCTTGCTAGAATGGCACATCTTCTTCTATGAGTACACTGACTATGTGCTTCATAATATTAACAGAATCATAGGGCTCTCATAGCTGCAATACCAGTCCTTACTGTGAACATCGAGTAACTGAGAAAGTCAGGTATGTAGAGAAGTCTGGCGACTGACCAATTCTTTCTTTGTTATCCTGAGTATTATGATAACCTCTGGAAATTTCATTATCCTTTTGGAAATTCTATTCTCTCTCTCTCTCTCTCTCTCTCTCTCTCTCTCTCTCTCTCTCTCTCTCCCTCTCTCTCTCTTTCACACACACACACACACACACACACACTTACAATTCAGAAGACATACAAATAAACCATCATTCAAAAGAGTTAGGCACTGGTAGGAATATTATTCCTGAAGCCTACAATCCACCTTTAAACAGTGTTTCAGAAGCACAAATATCTTACAAAATTGTAACTAGCATAAGACAAATAACAAACAAACAAACTAAGGCACAATAAAACAACAGAATGACAAAGTGAAACAGAGACAGTCTCTGCCCATTCCGTTTGCATTATCAGACAGAAGTGGCATATGGGAGAGTTGTGGAAAACAAGTGTTCATTTCCCTCCCTTATCATTTCCTTCCTTTAATATGTGAGGAATTTGTAACCTAAGGAGATGAAGGTCTGACATAAGATGCAGACAGTGGACCACAGCATGATGGTGAAGAGCTGTCCTGTGGTGGTTGACATATTTTGGTGTACTAACTCACAGAATATTATAGAGGTACTATATTGAGTGAGGGCTGGGTTCATCCGTGCTGTTTGTGCTTCATACCCAGCATAAAAGAGTTGGTTGATGAGAAGCACTGAGATTTGTAGAGGGGGCCAGTACATCAATGAACACCACCAGCAGAAGGAAAGGACACAGGTTCCTTTGATTTGGTCACTTATTGTCTCCCTTCAAGTGAGTAGTAGAAGGTATTGCCCCCTCTTCCTTGGGCCTTATCTAACTTTGTCTCCATATCTGTCTTTAATTGAAGGCTCATGTTGGCTTTAGAACAATGGTTTTTAACTTTCCATAGTGGTAAAACTCTTTAATACAATTTCTCGTGTTGTGGTGACCACTAGAGATAAAATTATTTTCATTGTTACTTCATAACTAATTTTGCTACTGTTATGAATCATCATGTAAATATCTGCTATACAGGATGGTCTTAGGTGACTCCTGTGAAAGGGTCTTTAATGCTCCAAAGAGTCACAACCATCAGGTTGAGAACCAGTGCTTTGGAAGGGCTTCAAATTTGTTCTGTGTACATCCAAGATGATGTACACATTTATGTCTCTGAAAATAAAGAAAATGAAAGAGAAACTTTACTGAGCTCAGTAAGCTCTCCAACCTTTCCTTTCATGGTGCATATAGAATATCTCTATGAGACCTTTGGGACTGTGCTCGCCACCACAAAGCAAACTATGTCCAGCTCTCATTTCATACTCTTAAGATATTTTCCTAAGTCTGTAGTGGCTGGAAACTGGCAAATTTGTTATCATGCATGATAGTCTATGTAAGTAAGCTTTCTACCATGATAACAAAACACCCAAGTTAAGCAATTTAGAAAAAGAAAGACGGTGTTTGAGTCATTGTTTTTCAAGGTCCCAGCTAACAATTGGGCAGAACTACAACTTTCACACGTCTGTTGTGGCTGCTGACTGACAGTGGCAGGGAAGACATGTTAAAACAAAACCACTTACCTCATGTTAAGAAAGTGACTTGTCCCCTGAACCTTCACCCTGGTTCTGAAGATATCTGTATTCCCCCTGAACACCTACACTCCAGTGTCATTCCCTTCCCCACATCCTGCCTTTCTATGTTTATAACCCCTGTGTGAATGAATTACGATTTGAGAAAAAATAAATTATATATAAAAAAAAGAGATGCACAAGACAATGAACAGGACCTGAGGTGTTTAGTTCCTTTCAAGGGCATGTCCACAAGTGATCTAAAGCCACATTACCATGTTTTACCTCCTAAAAGTTCCAGAGCTTCTTCAGGACCATGTTTATGATATAGACATTTGGGGACATCCAAGATTCAAACAGTAACTTGGCTCCTTGGCTTCAGTATGAAGACTACTTCCACCCCCATGCACCATGTTATCTACTGTTTATTTCTTTAAACTTATTTATTTCAGGAAGAGAAACTCACTATGATTATCTACACGAGTTATATTTGTAGGGTGTGTCTTATCTCTAAAGGCAGAACCTTACCTTGGAAAGTTATATCTACCTAAAAGTTCTATTCTACTTAAGTTAAAGTTCTCTCTTTTCCTAGAAAACAGAGCACATTTTTGAAATTGTAAGCTTCAAACTGGCTTAAGATTCTTGTTTATTTGACAATATACATATTTTTTAAAACGTTAAAAATAAGACAGCTAATCTGTTAATCAACATACTTTATAGTTTTTGAATGTTTGTTGAAACTATTAGACTAAATTATTAAAATACATATATTTTATGACTCTGTCTCTGTCTCATTTTGAGGCAGTAACTCAATTTGTTACCCAACATGGTTTGAAATGTTCAATCTTCCTGTCATTGTTTTCTAAGTCATTGTTTTCCTGTCATTGTGGTTACTAATTAAATAATTTACAAATTAAATACATGTTATTCATTAGTATTTACATAATCATATTTAAGTGAAATTGTCTGATGACTCAGTACAATGTTTCTAGTCCCAGATGTCCACCACATCCATACCTTCCTCCTTCTACTGGTACAGCTCTAGTAAGCAGCATGCAAACTCTTCTTTCTTCCTTATTAGAAGCACAATAACTTTTTTTTTGTGCCAGGTTTCAGATAACTGCTGAGAATGAAGAAAGAGTCCTTAAACTGAATGTCTTCTCACTGCAGACCCCAGTTTCTGAGTCTACAGGAAGCCCATAGTCCTAGGTGGGAAATGCCACTAGAACATCTTTAATGAGTTTAAGGAAACAATGTTTAGGGGATTGGGGATTGCAGGTTAATGAGGCTTAGATGATTTCTGATTAAAACAGGCTTACCTATGACTATGGATGTATCTATTAGCAACCAAAAATTTCCTTGGGAAATGCCCAAGTCATTTCACTCTGAGAGAGACCTGCTGCTTTCCCAAATACCAGAGCTCTCTTTTACTCTTTGGGTCAAAGGGAAGAGGTGGAGGCTATTGCCACCCACTATGAGTAACCTGGGGGCTGAAGTGAAAGAAATTCAGGAAGCAGCGCTACGTTCTATTACTGTTGCCGCAACTGTAAAAGAACATACGGAACCAAATTAAACAATACTCTTTAGAACATGCAAATTTTCTTCTCAAGACCCATTTCTATTTTTATGAAGAAAAGTCTCAACATATCTGTGTATACCACTAATGCTATGAGGTCCAAGACATGGTGAGATAACCAGGTAACTGCCATCATTAGCTAAGGTGAGATGCTTGAAACTACTATCAGGGGCCCTGGTTACATGTGTGATCCTTTTCTTCACAGTAAACCAAAGGCAGGTTCAAGGCTGCCAGCAATCAAGCTCAGAAAAGGTGCATAAAAGTGTATATTTCTCATACTTAGACTTCATTATATTTTGTGCCTAAATTGACACCAGCTTGGGAAGACAGTCTGCTGAGAGAGATCCTTCTTGTACTTGTAACATTTGAACTGTATTCTGCCCCATCACATCCAGAAGGGTGTGCCTGAGACCAGACTTTACCCTGATTTTGACTTTTCAGGGGTTTGTTAGTTACAGAGCTTGTTCTGAGGTCCAAAGAGAAGCATATATGATTGCTAGCCATAATGCAAGGCTAACTCTGAACAAGCTAGTATTTCCTGCACTGTTTCTATTTTATGATGTTGGATTTTGTCAGTCATGGAAAATGAAAAGCAAAAATTCATCTCAACTGTGTAAAAATGCTCAATGCAAAGCCAAGAGAAGGTAGGGTTTCCTAGTTAGGCATGCCTGTGAGGAATCCAAGCATCGTCAAAGAAAGCTCAAGGAGGGCAATACAGGAAAGGTGTTTCAAAGGATTGTTGATTATAAATGTTTAAGATAAAAAGATGGTTCTTTTCTTTTTTGAATTAAATTTTTGTTACATTTACTAGTGGATGTGTATGAGTGTGTGTATGTGAGTGTATACATGTGCACGAGGATTTGTGTGTGCATGAGACTATATGTATGAGGACATATGTGTGTGGTGTGTGTGTTTGTGTGTGCTTGTGTGTGTGTTCACTAAGATGCTCATGTGAAATAAATCAATCTCTTGTCTTTACTCTGAACAGAAAGCTTTCTTACCTGCATCCTTACTACTTGCTAAGCCATCTCATGGGCTCCCAGGGAAACCCTTAAGCCTCTTTTTTTCCCTTTATGTTGGACGTCCTGTGAATAGATTTGTGCTAAGCAGGAACATGCATTTTGTACTGTCCAATGGAAGACAATTATCTATTACATAAGAAGTTGTCATTTTCAATCACAAAGCTCTAATCATGACTGTTTAGAATATTTTCAGAGGTGTGGGATAAGTCAATAAATGACCTATTTCTTTTTTTCCATGTTGAGGGGCTGAACTGAGGGCCTCACACATGCTAGGTCACTCTACCCCTGAGAAATATGCCCAGCCTACACGGTCTTTGAAATTCCAGGAAAGCCTGAGATTCTATAGAACTATGAAGCATCTTAGTATATTCTTTTACTATCAAGAGAGAACCAAACTTTGAGCTCTGCACTAATTGTCAAATCCCTTCCACATGATATGAGGCACAGGGTTATCCAGAGTCAGTGCTGGCAATTCTGATGCCACCTAAAGTGATTAACAATGAAAAGCTCTTGTGCATTTAGATATTTATCTGAATCAGGTTGTTTGATTCCACTGACTGTTCCCTTTATAGATGGAGATACACTCGGGCAAGCTTCAAACAGCTAGTGCGTAGAAAATTCTTTGGGATGAGCAGAGTATATGCATTGTAATGCATTGGGCTGCCTTGTCTACAACAGCTACATAAAGAAATCCACCTGCCTGGTTCCCTGCTTCTTTTTTTAACCTCTATAATGATGAACCATAGACACCTAATCTGCCTTGGAGACGTTGAAAACAAGTAAACAAAACCATGAAAGAAACAACAGTTTAGTGCAGCTTATTATACTTTGTATTTCATTTTATTTTATTTTTGAAGCAATGCTTCACTCTGTAGCCTAGCTCTGCTAGAACTTGAGGATATCCTACTGCCTCAACTTTCCAAATGTGAGAATCACAGGCATGTGTCAGGTAGGTGCATCTTTTTGTTCACTAATTGTTACTACATGTAGTTATCTCTACATGTTCAAATATATTCCTAAATACAAGCATTTCAGCTGTATGTTTCTATCTGAGAGAATAAATATAGAAACTGCTTAAACATTTTTCAATGATGCCCGTGTACTTGTGTGTGCTTGCATTTGGAGGTTTATAAGCTTTCTATACTATAACAATAATACTTGATACTTCATTACAAGATTTAGTAGTATGAAGAAATGTAATTCATAGTCTTAAACATTTTACTTGTTAAGTGTATTATCAGGTTTCTAGGGATTAAATAAAAACCCTAAATACAGAAGTATAATATTTTGATAATTTAAGTATACTACTATAGTTTTATAATGATTTTATGATTATATAATTTTTGTTTTATTTATTATACAATTTTTAAATAGTTTGGTTATACAATTTATAATTGGGCATTTTTCTATACTGAATGTAACATTTATAACTTATTGAAACTAATTTTGATGGTCACGTGTAATTTTATAACTCTATCAAAGGGATCACCATTTACTGATGATATTTAGGTTTTTTAAAAGGGAAGTAATATTTATTGAGTCATTTCTGTGTGTCAGACATATTCCAGGTAAGCAGGTATTATTTTGCTTCTATTAAAAATGAAGCAAACATGGTGTAAGGCAACACCAAGTTTTAAGCCACTCACTGTAAAATGTGCTTTCTGAAGCTCTTAAAAGAACTCAGAAGACAAGACTGCACAAATGGTCCATTTTCAATACTGAGTCCAAGCTGAAGGACAGTGAAAAAGCTGGTTAGTCTCAGAACTCTTTCTTCCCCTGTCCACTTTTGTACAAAGCCTCCTGTCACAAATATTTTGCCCCATGTCTAGAAGAAACAACAGAGTGATCAGTTGGAACAAATATGCCTTAGTGAAGTCACCTGCTTACTATTGTAGGTTGTACTTGTCTGCACAATTGCAGTACTAAAATACTGTCTGTCTGTCTGTCTGTCTGTCATCTATCTAATTTTTCATCTATTAATTTATTTATTATTTCATGTGTTTCTGTGTGTGTGATATAGAAGTTGAAAGATAAGCTGTGTGTGTTGATTCTATCTTACATGTGGCTACCTGGGATAAATTCAGGTCATCAGGATTGACAGCAAACAGCCTTTTCCTGCATAGCTATCTCACTAAACCTAATAGCAGTTCTAAATGACTGCCTATTGGTATTTATGGCTATCAACTAAAACATTATGGAAACAAGGAAACTATAGTATGCAGCTCATCTCTGTTGTGATAGAGCAACATTTCACATGGCACATTTGGTGAAGTGTACATACCAGTGTTTCAGAGTTAAGAATGAACACAGGTTTCATTTTCTTTGGTGGCAGCTTTCTTTAAAATTTTGTCTGAGATTAGATAGAAAACTTAGATTCCAAGAGGAAGGGGGATTTCTCTACTTACTAAAATAAACATATCTGAAGACTAAGAATTTCTGAGTAGTAGCTTTCATCAAGCCTGTGATTGGCATGTAGAATTCAGCAGGGGGAGGGCATCTCTCTTTTGTATGTAATCCGACTGAAATGTAGACTTTCACTGACTGTATGTGCCCAATCCTGAGAGGCCTTGTAGGTCCTTCCTGCTGCTTGTGAAGTACTGAGTGCTTTAATTGCAACACTGAAACAAGGGGCAGAAGTTCTAACAGAAAATAAACAAAGACATGTATCCCAGTGGAGTTATAAAAGTACTTTTATAAAACATAGGACATTTAGTTAATTTAAATGATCACATCTGTGATTCAGAATACATCTGGTCTTGTAGAAAATAGCTGGGTCCAGAAGCCAGGCTGGTGAAGGCTGAGTACATTGTAACAGGGAGATAATTGGTCTCAGAAGGAGAAGGTTTCAAGTACTCAGCTATTCAACAGGATTTCAAAGAGTGTCTCTAGAGGAACATTGATCTTGACACACCACTCTTTTTTTGGTGTGTGGTGTCCTCTGACTGTTCGTGAAGACAATGACAGTTAGCAGGGGATCTGGGGAAAAAGGCTCCCAGAGCTCACAGGAGATGCATTCCTGTGTAGCTGGACTCTAAGTCAATCAACACGTGGGCTCTTTGAGTCCCTGTCTTCAAAGCAGCTTTGACTCAGAGCTGAGAAGGAAGGCCATTTGAAGAGGCAACAAATGCTTGTGGAGAGAGTGAGCATTCTAGTAGCTTCTTTGTGCTAAGAGCTCCCAATCCAGGGGCTTAGAAGCCCTAGGAAATGGAGGAACTATAGTCAATGTTGGATTGTCAATGTTGTCCAGAGTGAATTTTGGGCAGCAAAAGATTATGCAGAGGTAACTCCCATTTAAAATGCTAAAATTCATTTTCACACACTCGTTTAAACCCAGAGCTGCCTTTTAAACATATAAATCATTGTAAGTACAAATTAAGTATAGAATTGATAAGTTTTTCAAAGCCTTCATTGTGTTGGGAACCATTTCTTCCCTTGGATTGTCTTAGGGTTTGACTGCTGTGAGCAGACACCATGACCAAGACAAGTCTTATAAAGGACATCTAATTGGGGCTGGCTTACAGGTTCAGAGGTTCAGTCCAGTATCATCAAGGCAGGAAAATGGCAGCATCCAGGGAGGCATGGTACAGGAGGAGCTGAGAATTCTACATCTTCATTTGAAGGCTGATAGTAGAATATTGGCTCCCAGACAGCTAAGACAAGTGTATTAAAGCCCACACCCACAAGGCCACACCTCCCAACAGTGCCACTCCCTAAGCCAAGAATATACAAAGAATCACAATTATTAACTTCCTTTAAACATTTGAAGGCATAAATAGAACTTTCATATGATTGACCAACTTCCTTTCTAAAAGGGTATGTCTGGTTTGGCAATTTTTTTTCAAGGTCTTAAGAAACTAGCAGGTCAGGTGAATTTACTTTATGAATAAAGGGGGCTCTAGGTTCCTTTAAATCACTGGTTCTCCAAGTATGGTCCCTAGATGAGCACCGTCATTATAGACATTATTAAAAATTTATTAGACATATAAGTGCCTGACTCCACCCAGACCCCTAGGATGTGAAAGGAGGTGGGACCAGGACACTTGTGTCCAGGTGGTTACTATGTCTGCTGGGTTGGCAAACGCAGGCTTCTAACATCCCACTCTTCCAGCAGATTTGGAAGGTTTTTAAGTTGATATAAAGACTCACTTAATCCTCTTGTTTGCCTTTTCCAAAAAAAAAAAAGAAGAGGGCTTATGGATTAAAATATCATAATTGATTATCAATACATAAAGAATTCCATATATATTACATAAAGGATATAAGAATGTATAATCCTTGATTTTCTAAGAGATTTTTTTGCTGTAAAAACAATTCTAGCAGCATGTATCAAGGGAACTCAACTTTTAAAATTCTTCTCTCATATTTTATATCCTGACTGCAGTTTACCTTCTTTGCCTCTCCCTCCCTACCATGCCCTCAACCTCCCTTTTGCCCCAAATCCACTTCACCTCCTGTTTCCCTTCAGAAAAGGGAAGATCTCCCAGGGATATCAACCAAAATGGTATATCAAGTTCCAATAATTCCCCTCATATTAGACATAGCAACTCTGCGTGAGGAAAAGGGTCCCAAAACCAGGCAAAAGATTCAGAGACAACCCCTCCTCCACTGTTAGGGATCCCACAAAAGACAATCATAACATATATGCAGGAAACCTAGGTCAGATCCATTCAGGCTCCCAAATTGTTGGGTCAGTGTCTGTGAGCCCCTATGAGCACTGATGAGTTGATTCTGTGGGTTTTCTTGTGGTATCCTTGAACACCCTGTCTCCTATAATCCTTCCTCCCCAATTCCTCAGGATTCCCCAAGCTCCACCTGATGATTGGATATGGGTCTCTGCATCTGTTCCCTTCAGGTGCTGGATAAAGATTCTCCGGGAAGGAATACACTAGGCTCTTGTCTATGACTATAGCAGAGCATCATTAAGACCTACCTTCCTTCCTCCCTCCCTCCCTTTCTTCCTTTTTCCTTCATTCTGTTTTTGTTTTGTTTTTTGTTTTTCTTTTTTTTTTATTTTTTTATTGGATGTTTTATTTACATTTCATGTGTTGTCCCCTTATCCCATCCCCCACCCACTCAGGAACCCCCTATCCCCTCACCCCTCCTCCTTCTTCTCTGTGGATGTAACCCCTACCTACCCCCCCACTCCCACCTCCCCACCCTCAAAATTCCTACCCCCTGGGGTGTCCAGCCTTCATGAAGTCAAGGATCTCTTCTTCCACCTATGCCCAGAATTGAGAGTTCACCTTGGTAGATTATGTGATGGGAGGTATTTCTTTTCTGGTCTAGTCTATTTGGTGTTCTGTAAGCTTCTTGTATGTTTATGGGCATCTTGTTCTTTAGGTTAGGGAAGTTTTCCTCAGTAATTTTGTTGAAGATATTTACTGTCCCTTTAAGTTGGGAATCTTCATTCTCATCTATGCCAAGAAACTTTGGTTTCTGTTGCTTATGTTCTTACACTTGCCTTTCGCCATCTGGTTAACTCTAGTGTTGCCTGCCCTCACTGTGTAAGACTGGAGTCTGTATTTCCAGTTATTTTGCTTGTTGCAGAGCTCCTCAGAGTCCAGATGTCTCTGTGTTCTTATGATCCTAATCTCCTGGGTAGAAGAACTCCTGGGACTCAGGCCACCTCTTGGATCTGGAAATCCTGCTCTGGGTGCAGTGGTTCCTCTAGGATGGCTTAGGATACGATGTCTCCCAAGTGCAAACCACCTTGGTGTCTGCTGCTCTGAGTGCAGTGGCTCCTCTAGGATGACTCAGGATTTAGTATTTCCACAGGAACAGACCAATTCTGTGTCTGCCCCAGCCCAAAGGTTTGTTTTTCAAGACAGGGTTTCTCTGTATAGCCCTGGCTGACCTGGAACTCACTCGGTAGACCAGGCTGGCCTCCAACTCAGAAATCCGCCTGCCTCTGCCTCCCAAGTGCTGGGATTAAAGGCGTGTGCCACCACCGCCCGGATTTTCCTTCCTTCTGTCCTTCCTTCCTTCCTTCCTTCCTTCCATCCTTCCTTCCTTCCTTCCTTCCTTCCTTCCTTCCTTCTTTCCTTCCTTTTTCCTTCCTTCTGTCTTTCTGTCCTTCCTTCCTTCCTTCCTTCCTTCCTTCCTTCCTTCCTTCCTTCCTTTTTTCCTTCCTTTTTTCCTTCCCTTTTTCCTTCCTTCCTTCCTTCCTTCCTTCCTTCCTTCCTTCCTTCCTTCCTTCCTTCCTGTCCTTCCTTCCTTCCTTCCTTCCTTCCTTCCTTCCTTCCTTCCTTCCTTCCTTCCTTCCTTTTTTTCTTGCCAGTCCTATTTGGTTCTACTCTGGGTCTCTGGGCTAGGCCTCTGGTTCCTGTCCATCCAGACAGTGTCAGGCAGAAGTTTCATCTCATGACATGGGTCTCAAGTTGGACCAGTCCTTTGTTGTCAGTTCCCCCAAATTGTGTGCCATCTTTACCCCAGCGCATCTGTCAGGCATGACAAATTGTAGATAAAAGGTTTTGTCGCTGGGTTGGTGTCCCAATCCATTCACTGGAAGTCTTGCCTGGTTACAGAAGATGGCCAGTTCATGCTCTGAAATCCCCATTACTAGGAGTCCTCACAAAGGTCACCCTCGTAGATTTCAGGGAGTTGTCATTGCACTAGGTTTCTACCTTTTCCCTAAAATGTCCGTCCCATTTCCAGTTGTCTCTCCTAGTACTCTATCCATCCATTCCCCACCCCCACTCCATCCCCCTAGTCCACTAAAAAGAATCTATTCTATTCTTCCTTCCCAGGGAGGTCAACGCATCTCCCTTGAGCCTTCTTTGTTACTTAGCCTCTCTGGTTTGTGAATTGTAGCATTATTTTCCCTTACTTAATAGCTAATATCTATTTTTAAGTGAGTACATACTATGTTTGTCTTTCTGGGTCTGAGTTTCCTCACTCAGAATGACTTTTTTCCAGTTCCATCCATTTTTCTTCAAATTTTATGATGTCATTTTTTAATAGCTTGTATAATGTATCACTTTTTAAGAATCTATTCTTCAGTTGAGAGTTATCAAGGTTGTTTCTAGTTTCTGGTTATTACAAATAAAACTGCTATGAACGTGGCTGTGCAAGTGCCCATGTGATAGGATGGAGCACCATTTAGATATATTCCCAGAAGTTGTATAGCTGGGTCTTGAAGCACATTAATTCCCAATTTTCTGAGCAACTACATATTGATTTCCAAAATAGATGTATAAGTTTTTATTCACAGCAGCAAAGGATTGCTCCCTTGCTCCAGATCCTTTCCAACATGAGCTGTCATTTGTATTTTGGATCTCAGCCATTCTGACAGGTATAAAATGGAATCTCAAAGTACTTTTGATTTGCATTTCCTTGATGGCCAAGTATGTTGAACTTTTCTTTAAGTGTTTCTCAGCTACTAGAGATTACTCTGTTGAGAATTCTTTGTCTATATCTGCACCCCATTTTAAATTGGATTATTTTGTTTGTTGATGTCTAGTTTCTTGAGTTCTTTATATATTTTGGAAATTTTCCCTCTGTCAGAAGTGGAGTTGGTGAAAATCATTTTAGAAGTATTGGTATTAGCTTCTAAAATCATTTAGAAGTATTCTTTGGACATCTGGTAGAATTCTGTGTAGAAACTGTCTGGCCATGGGTGTTTTGTTTTTGTTTGTTTGTTTTTTGTTTTTGTTTCCTCCTTGTTTAGGAGACTTTTAATGATGGCTTCTATTTCCTGAGGGGTTATAGGTATATTTAAATTATTTATCTGATCTTGAGAATTTAATTTTAAATTTATTTGATAACTCTGTAGGTGGTTGCTATTTGAAACAATTTCTAGTGAAAATGAAGCAGAAGGGATACAGAGACCACAGCATGTAAAGTCAATGTGGGAATAATATGTGGACCTGTAGATGACACTGCCAATGTAATATGATGAAGACAGTCTTTTGAAATGACATTCTCATGACACTTATTAAGTGTTAGGCCTGAATCATAGGGTCCCAAACTTAACAAGGTGTATGGTTATCTTAGTCAACCATTTTAGGTATCTGATACCCTCTTCCCTAGAAATTATAGTTTATACTCTTTATACAGAGAAGCTACTTATCTAACTTTTGTTACTCAATGTATTTGTCCTATTCTGATTCATTTCTCACTTTTCCTGTTAGTAGAACACTTGAGTTTTATATTTAAGTCAGAGTTGGATTGAGACAAAGGTGTTTGACTCCACACAGGTTATTTTTATAACAGTGTTATGAAAGAATCTGTAAAGCTTGCATGCTAGATTTGATCAATGTATTGCAAGTACTTGGTTTGTGCTTATGTTTTCACTTTTTCATCAGTCTAATGGAGACATTCTTGTGTGTACAAAATATGACACATTAAAGCACATTCAAGATTCTCCTGAAAGCTTCTTTAGGGCACTATGCATTTATTTGTACATATGAAATCACAAAATAACTTTCTGTAAAGATAATCTTCATTTGGAAATAGAATCACAAGCAAATAAAAGACTAAGCTCATTTGTCTCATTAATAGTGACTTGAGGACAAAGTGCTTTCAGTGGAAATGAAGCAGGAAGGATGCGGAGACCACAACATGCAGAGTCAATGTGGGAACAATACTCTGATGACAATCAAGATGCCACCGCCAATAAAGCATGATGAAGATGGTGTTTTTGAAATGGCTTTCCAATGAAGGTCTGCAGGCTAATGCTGGCCAGATTGCATTATATCCTTTTCCTATGTACATGAATAACCTGCACTGTCATGCACTCTGGGCCTTGTCTTAGTTTAGTCTAGTTTTTGTCTCCTGTTGCTCTGATAGAATGTCCCGATAAATGCAACTTAAAGGGCAAAGGGCTTCTTTTGTTTCACAGTTCGTGATAATGTCTGTCATGGCAAAATGGCAAGACAGCAGAGGCTAAAGCAGTTAGTTAGGCCATCTTTTCTTCACTAGTTATACAGTCCAGGACCCAACCAGGGATTGGTGACACCCACATTAGTGGCTCTTTCCACTTTAATTAAAGTAAGACAAATCTTCAACAGGCCTATCCAGAGGACTATCTCAAAAACATGACAGTTGCTTTAACCATTACAGGCATCTTCCACCTTGTTTCTTAGAGTGGTCCCCTGGCTAGCCTCCATTCATTGACCTTCTGCATCTGCAATCCTGTATGTCCCCTCTGCCCATTCTATGTGTAGAATTAGCCACAACCCCCTCAATCAGATCATATTATTCTTGACACTAAAATCATTGATTTCTTCCCATCATATTCTAGGCCAGAGACATTGGCATTGTTCCTTGAAGCCTTCATAATGTAACCTTTGATTTTCTTTATAGTCCCCCTGGCTTTGTGTATTTTGCCTCACAACATTTGAAAATCCACACTGCTCTCTGGTTGATGTATTCTTTGTGTTCACATGACTTTCTAATTTACATTTTAGACCTTGGTTGAAGATTTCTTCTTTGTAAACCAACCTCCCTTCTTATCTGCCTATTGACATAGCAATCTCAATTCTGTGCTGCTCCTCAGTTTCCTGCTCCTCACCAATCTGCTCTCTTTCTTTTTTCATAATACTTACCTTTTCTTTTTGTTGTTCTTGTTGTATTCACTCCCATTCCATACAAAATGTATACTCTCTAAGGTCAGAGAATTTTGTTTTACCTTCTTCTTTCTCACATGCTTCTCATGTTTAAATTGGACATCCTGATACTGATCTGCATTTTTAAACCTCATCATAAGCTATTTTTTTGTCTCTGGATGCTGTGACATTATCAGAGGGGATGGTTTCCAGGACAGGTTTTGCCACCTTTTCTCTCTGCTAACATTAATTACTGCTTCTTTAATTCACCTCAATCAGTCAGTTCTCTCTTCCTTGTGAAGAAAGATTCAACTTTGTCCATCAAGTCTGTTCTTTGTCCTCTCACATTCTCTCCTGACCCATGTTCTTACCAGTGTTAATGTATTTTTTGTCAGATTCTCTTGATAAGATGTCCCAGACAGTGTGTTTCAGTAGACAGAAAAATCAACACCTCAGAGAAAAAGTTTGAACACTTCCACAGGTGCCAACAGTGGGTGTGGGTTAGTGTCTTTATAGCTTTCACTTTTCTGCTCAGGAGTGGTGTGGATACATCAAAGTGGCAGCTGGTGAGCACTGACAGAGCCCAGTCAAGGGTAGTGCTGGCACTCTGAACCTAGAGCAGCAGTGACTCTGTCCCCTTTGAGTATTTCTCCTTTAATCCCAGCATTCCAAAGCTTATATGGTCCAGGCCCTTTCTTAGCATTCCTTTTTTAATACATGGAGGATAACTCTTGCTTCTGTGATGTCATTCAAGGTCTCTGTCTGAATCCTAAGCATAGAGTTGGCCCTGATTTCTCAGGTAGCTACATCTTAACAATATGGCCACATTTCTCCAAAATTAAAAAAATTACAAGGAGATGCTTAAGGGCTATCTTATAAAACAAGCAATGACAGCAACAGACATGCTAACACAAAATGAGGCCATCTCACATGGCCTTAACCCCAAAGAAGTACAAATAACTGTGGAATGCAGAGACAGGGGAAATAGCTCTACCCAGGGAAAAGAACTGTTGGGTTAGGCTGAAACAGTCCTATTAGGCAAAAGGAAACTTTATCTTTTTGATTCTTTAAGCAATTCAAGTGATGTCATGAGCCACACAGCATAGAAAGGATGTCATCAGAAGTCTACCTTGAGACAGGGAGATTGCTCAGTTGTTAACAGTGCTTGCAGTGCAAATTATGCTGAACTTTGACTTCTGACCATCATAATGTGTTTACAAACATGTGTATCCACAAACATGTTGTAAAGCCATGTACACACTGATCCAGAAGAGAGCTTCAGTATTTTACTCAGAACTACCAGATGAGTTTGAGTTCTCTGAAAATCTAAATTTCTAGAAAATGCAGGAAAAATAGACGTTAAGTGCTAAATAAAAGGAGAATTTATTTCCTAGATAACTTTCCTTCCATAATTTATTAATAGATTTGCTATCAATAGTGTATCTCAAGCCATGTTGCACTCAACTAATGGATTTGTTAGTTTTGATTCATGGAAATTTTTTTCGACAGGTGTCCCCGAAGCAGTCTAAAAAGTGCTTTAACATACAGTCACATTGTGGGGGACTCTGTAGGTGTTCCTGCCTGTCTTTGCTCGACATAACTGCAATTGAACGGTGCTCAGCAGTACCTTTGACATAATGTAGCTATAAATGAAAACACATCTGTGGTGAGCATCAGTAGGCTGTCCCCTGCAATTGATCCTGCTTTGTGTATCCCTCAGCTGAGAAGTCATAGTTTGTTAAAAAATACAATCTATTTTCCACTGAAATATTCATTACCTTTACAACTGATTTTCTCTTTTGTTAGCCTGGCTCCTGGTTTTCTCATGAATTTATTCAGTACTATGGACAAAGAATGGGAGTTGGAGAACATGACAGAGTTATTACACAAACCCACTGGCTGGAAGGAGATACCAACATAGGCCATGTTATTTCTTGGTTAATACAGCAAAGCTATCAAGTGAGTTTCATTGCTTATTTTTCTTTTTCTGTTTGTCTTCTGAAATAGACTTCTAGATTATCTCACTTCATGGAAAACAACCAGCTCTGAATGGGAGGCTTCTCTTCCATTGACAAGCACCTCTAGCATCCATTCAGCTCAGCTGACCACTGTTCTCAGCTACTAGCTTTGTGTTTGGTAGTGATGACATAATGTTGATTCGAGTATTGAAGCAGTTCTCACAATTTTCCCTCTTTTTGCAGGCAAAGAAAGGTGGCTGGAATTTGATATCTTTGAAATAGAAGTAGGATCTTTAGAAGGCACACAGGAGAGGCTAGGAAAACTCTAGTCTCCAGCTGCTCCTTGAATAATGGAAATCTATTTCACAATCCTTGGGATCCCGGGCAAAAGCCCCAGGAACCCTGTGCATGGAGGGAGCATGCCTTAGAGGAAAGCAGTTCTTTATGCTTTCAAGGTCTGTGTGATTGACACTGATTCTACAACTGTGCCCAGAGGTGCTTAGGCACAGGGACTCTGCAGTGCCCAAATCCAGGCAGAGTGCCACATCTGGATGTTGCTCTACAGTTACTGCTATCCTTAGGTGGTGATGAGCACCAGTGGAGGATTCTGACTCTTTTCTTCTCCCTGTTTCTTTATTAAGTGTCATTTTTGCTAAGACGAAGGGGAAGGGTTTGGAGACTTTTAGTGAGGATCTACCTTACTGGAATTTCCCATTCTTTGCCAAATCTATTCCAAAAGTCACCTAATCCAATGCCTTTATCGTTAGTTTAAATGGTAGAAAGAATGATTTCATTTTGACTCTGAAAACTTTTTTTCTTTTCTCTCTTTCTTTTTCTCTCTTTCTTTCTTTCTTTCTTTCTTTCTTTCTTTCTTTCTTTCTTTCT
>NW_021621098.1:2151876-2161819 GCF_004785775.1 Grammomys surdaster
TCTTTCTTTCTTTCTTTCTTTCTTTCTTTCTTTCTTTCTTTCTTTCTTTCTTTCTTAAAAAAAATTGTGAATGCCATGATAGAACATTATTTCTAATTTGAGATGCCACTATGATTTCTATGATAATACCTGCCCTTTTGGCTCTTTCTCTGTCTTTCTCCTGGATAAAAAGGATAGGACAAGACTGACACTCCAGAGGTCAGCCCTGCTTGGAGACAATGGCAGGGTCTGAGCTGCTAAATTCCTCCTGATAAAAGAGATCTTGCTGAGGACCAATTTAAACTGGAAAGTTTGTGGACTTCATTGGGCTATTTCAAAGTTCATGCAGTGCTGGCGTTAATCCTCTTAACACATAAGGCTTTTCGGACTGGCACTACACAATGTTAGCAGAATAAAGGCCTGTCCAGCTTTTAGGCTTTTATTTACATTTCTGTGCATGTTGGTGTGTAAGTCTCTTTCTTCTCTCTCCTCTCTGGATGCCTCCCTGGCCACCATCACATCCAGCCCCAGGTGTTTCAAACTGGTTGAAGGCCAAACTGCTTAGCCTGGCATATTAAAAGCTCTTACATAACCCTGCTTTTCCCAAGCCATGGAACACAAGCTGCAGTGTGTTGGCCTAGGGATTCCTTTCCCCCAATCTCTTTCTGCAAAGGATAACATCTTGGCTGTCACAAGGTAAGCGTTTCCAGTATGAATGTTTAATGAGGGTGAAGTCAGCATGCAGCATGCTGTTTATTTTGCTTTCTAATAAAGCCAAGCTCAGCAATGCCCTTCCTATTACTGCAACTTCTTACACCTTTGCAGCATCTGTGGTCCTCTGAGGAAATGGCTTTCAAAATCTCCCTTCTTCTGATAAGTTAATTACATAAAGCATGAAGAATTCAAGGTTGCAAAGGAATCAGGAGCTAAAAATAATCCCTAAGAGCTTCTCTAACCCCCAATACTCTCTGTGTGTTCATAATAGAAACTGAGAGAGAAAGGGTAAGAAGTAAGCATGGAGGCTTATCAGAATACATTTTAGATTCCAAATAGATCTTGGGTGTGGAAAGCACTAGAAAAAAATAATTGTGTGAGTGAAGACTTAGAAATCAGGAAAGCAAAAGCTTTTAGGATCTACAAATTTTCATATAGTAAGAAGCATTAAGTACAAGATGAAGCCTGCTCAGTCTAGAACTGACAATGTGGCCTTGGGGAAGTTCCTCTTCCTTGAAGACTGAAATGGCTTTCTTATAGCATGTCCAGTGTGACCAGTGCAGTTACCCAAACTACTCTTGAAGATAGCCTGACTCTTGATTGATTAGCAATATCCCAACTACCATGCTAAATGTATTGCACACATTTGCACAGTCTTTAAAATCACACAAAAGGGTAATTAAAAAGTCACCTAAAAGTCCAAACCACTCTATTTAAAAATCACAGAACAGGGCCAGAGAGAATGTTCACTGTGCAATGGTAGTTGTTATGTAAGCCTGTAGATCCCAGTTCCATTTTTAGACCTCATAGAAAGGTAAAAGGAGATGGTCTACTCTACAAGTTGAACTCTAACATCTACAAACATACTATGGCTTGCATAGTCTTCACTCCCACTGTCACATATCACACACACACAGCACACATACACACACATACACACATACACACACACCACACACACACACACACACACACACACCACACACACTTATGTACGCATGCACGTGTGTATGCACATAGACTAACTAGAAAAAGAAAAACCAGACACAAGAAATGGGCTCCCTAACTGGTATGCCTGGCTTAGAATTTCTTCCTCTCTCCATTAAGCTTCATCTTCTCAAGTGGTAAAAACTAATTGGTTGCTAAGTATAGAAAAGTATCCACAACTGTCTATTTCCCTTTTGGCTTCCATACAGGTATTGTAGAAATGCTCACCTTATAAGCCAAGGCAAATTAATGCTAGAGAAATAGAGAAATGAAGTCTGCATTTGTTTAGTTTGGGCAGCAGAGCCTGAGAGAAATGGAAGTTGATGTATTGGGGCCTGTGTGTCATGGTGTTTCAAAACCCACTCATTTTAGACTAGAGGGAGAATAGAGACAGGAATAAACAGAAAGGTTGTCATTTTGAACAAGTTTAATGGTCTGTCAAAAGAAGGAAAACCTCGTGTATCCCTGGAAAGATTTTCAGCTTTAAATGGGTGCAAGAAAATCTGGATAACCTCAGCTGGGGAAACAGTTCAATTGGTAAAGTACTTGCTTTCCAAAAATGAGGAGCTGAGTTCAAGTCCAGGGTTCCCCACATACAAAAGCTGGAACACATTTGTAATCCCAGCACTAGGAGGTGGAAACAGTAAGATGCTTGGAGCTTACTGGCCAGCCAGTGTAGCTGAGTTGGTGAAGCCAGACGAACACAAGACATTGTCTCAGAGAAAACAAATAAAAGCAAAAGCCAACAACCAGAGACAAGGCTCAGAGTTAACTGTGCCTAATGCTCTGACACAGGACTCATGTTAAGTTCCTCAGATCCACATGGTAGTTTGGAACTTTATAAGGAACCAAATACCTTCTTCTGGCCTCTATGGGCAGTAGGTATGTACTTAGTATACATATAAATATGTAGGCAAAACACTCCTACACATAAAAACCAAACAGTTTCTAAGGAACAATACTCAAGGTATGCAGGATATGCACATTCTCATGCATACAGATCCATGTAGACACACACACACACACAAACAGTTACTCAGACACGGACACAAAGAAACACATATTCATACACACAGACAGCCACAAAGATTCACATATAGGCACATAGACACAAGATATTCTCCTAATCTATCTCCAAAAGTTATTTGCACATGTGCTTGTCCATGTGCAGTTAAGATGCACTCTCACTTTTATATTACACTCTTTAATCTACTTACTTTTTAAGCTTGTCATCATGTTCTGAGGTATTCTGTATAAATAAGTAGACACATTTAATGTCTTTTTGAGTTCTATATTTCTTTATGGGCTGGCAACTTCTATCTTGTGTTTTTTCTTGAAGGTCTATTAAGGGTCATCAAATATTTTGCATTTCCATCCAAAGCCATGATGGGCATCTGTAATATGACCCTTTAGGTACTTCTGGGAAGGTTTTTCATGGAAATACCTTAGAAACAGAATGGTCTACCTATAGAACTGATGTGGTGTCAAGATTATTCACCACAGACAGGCTGGGGGTCCCACTAGGTAGGTCTTTAAGATACTAGAATTAGCTTACAAGAGACATTTTACTATACCACTTGCCTGTTTCCCCCCTTGGGACCTGCATCTTTCTGGTTTGGAGGCATCCTGTGTCCTTTGTCAGTTCTATGCAATGAAAAGCAGGGTGATGTTGCCATTATCAGCATCCTGTTAAGCCAAAATTCTACATTGGCTCCCTAGTCACTGACTTTGGAACATTGCCAAAGTATTTTGACTAAGTAAACTGCTCTGTTTTCTCATCCACTGAGTAAGTAACAGTGTCCACCCACCCCAGCCCCATAGAGAATGGTAAGTAGCAAATAAGCCAGTGCAATAATTCACTCAGGATGGAGTCCAAAACTGAGCAGGGTTCCAGTTCTGTATTATAGAATTCAGGGAAAAACCCTCCCCAGATGATTTTACCTTCTCCTTACTATTCCTTAACTTTCCCATTTCCCTTTAAGATTGTCCACTGTTCTTTAAGTCTGGTATCATGTCTTATTGCTTATCTTTTTTTTTCGTCAAATATCTGCCTAGCTTATAGAAGAGATGTTTGTTAAATTTTATGAAATAAGAGGAATAGGATCTAAATAAGGTCTAAGAGTTTTGTTTAGCATGTGGAAGGCCCTGGATTTAATCTCTATCAACACACACATATGCACACACATACACATACATTCTCTCTCTCTCTCTCTCTCTCTCTCTCTCTCTCTCTCTCTCTCACACACACACACACACACACACACTAGCACGTATACTAACACACACCATATACATGCAACACACACATCCTCAGGTGCACCTCACTGCCACCTCAGGTTCTGGTTACACCCCATCCACTGACTAGACTTGTTGTTGGACTAATTAAGGAATTCCCTTTTCATCTGGAAAATTACCATAATGCAGCTTCAGAAGCATAGCTCTCTGTGACCTTTGAACTTATCTTCAGTAGACTAAAATGTGCTTCATGTATTGCAAATATCTGTAAACAAAAAATATATTCACAGATATTTCCTTATTTGTAGCAGTCATTGAAATTTTGGTGCCCCAGTAACATATGAAAATGCTGCTCATCTTCTGGTAAAATTTTTCTATGTAAGGCCCGCAGAGAGATACTCAGAGCCTGGGAAAAAGAGCAGGAGAATTTAAGGTCAGACATCCAAACTCCCAATGACCTCCTACTAGATCTCACTTCTTTTATTGTTATTAAGGGCTTATTTCATTGTTAATTATATGTATGAATGTGTGTGAAGGGGAGTATACATGCATGTGAGTGCAAGTGTCAGCAGGAGCTGACAAGGTCATATTTTATACTTTACACTTTTTAAAATTCAGATTATCTTCAGAAGTGACCTTGAGTTTCAAGACTCTCTGAACTCATAAGAAAAAAAATGTTTCCCCAGGCATGTTATTTTCCTTAATTTGGCATGGAGCTTCGATTTTGATAATAGACAATAAGGGCTGTGTTACTAGACAAAAGCTGAAAGATTGACTATTTATTTATGTAACTTAGAAGAGCTAGGAAGCTGGGGGGGGGGAGGAATGAAAATGAAGAAAAGAGAAATGGCATTGAGTGCTAACACTATGAATGATGAGTCAGAAATGATATGGCCTTTCAACATAACTCATATACTAAATGTGAGGGGCAAAGCTCTGAAAGAGCCCTGTTACATTTCCTCTAAATAATGCCTAATGGAAAAGATGTACATTGAGACACATTTGTTCTGTTAGTGAGTCAATACAAATTTATAGTTATCTACTATAGTAGGTTGGATCTTGAATATTGTTTAAACATCAGCAGTTTAATGGTTTGGTCCTCAGTGTGCTAATGTTAGGAGGAGACAGAAACATTAAGAACTGGGGTCTGGGCTAGAGAGATGCTCAGAGGTTAAGAACACATCCTTCTCCTTCAGAGGGTCCCAGTTGGCTGTCAGTATCCACAGCATTCCAGTTCCAGGAGATCTGGAATCTTAAGTAGCCTTGAGTTTTAAGACTCTGAACTGAACTGAGCTCTGGCTTCTGCTAACACTTTCACTCACATGAACACACCCCCATACACATAGACATAACTGAAAAATGAAATAAGCCTATATTAACATCAAAAGAAGTTGAATCTTGTGGGAGGATTTTAGGCCATTGGGTATGCTTAGCAAGATCTGGGGAACTCAGCCTCTTCATACTATTTGCTTCCTGGTGATAAAGGTGACCAATTCCTCCCAAATGCCTCCACCATGATGTGCTATGCTGTCTCATCATAGATCCAAAACAGTAGAACAAATTGGTCATGAACAGGAAAAATTTGTAAGAAATTAAGCAGTGTGTGGGGTACTGGGTCAGGGGTGGGGAGGATGGGGAGCTGGAGGCTTCAGGGAGAATCCTTTTCTTCTTCTAAGTTTATTTTGCATGGATTTTGTTATACTAAAGGCAAACTGATTGATACCATTTTATTTAGGTCTATTAAGTTTGTTTTAAAAAAAATCCAGTCTACTAAGAAAATTTCCCAAGAGCTGAACTATGGAAAATGAGAAACAGGGATATTATAACCCTATAGTGGCTTTTGGTTTTTAGTAACTCTCATCTCTCCTCTTTTCTTCTCTCTTCTTTGCTCTTTTTTATTGAGGGGGTTGTTTGATTTTTGAAAGAAGTTTTGCTTCTTATTTAGAATGTTCTAAACCTCAGAGTATAAGTAATCCTCTCACAAAAAAAGCTAGGGCTCTAGACTCACAACATAATGCATAGCTACCTAGTAAATGACTACATATTTAATCAAGATGTCTTAATGAATTTTACTAAGTCACAAATGGTAGGAAATACAACTAAGCCAATGAAAAATCTCTGCTTGTTTCCTCTCCTTTGGTCATTTCTTGTGGGTCACATAGAGTTGTCCTTTGAATATACTTGACCTAAGGGAAGCAGCAATATTAGGAGGTGTGGCCTTGTTGGAATTTGTATGGCCTTGTTGGGAAATGTGTATCATTGTGTAGGCAAGCTTAGAGGGTTCCTAGGCTCAGGCTCTACCCAATGCAGAATTATCTCCTGGTTGCCTTCTTATCAAGATGTAGAATTCTCTGGCTCCTTCTCCAGAACCATGTCTGCCTTCACACTGACATGCTTCATGCTATGATGATAATTACCTGAACCTCTAAAACTGTGATCCGGCCTCAATTAAATTTTGTCCGTTATAATCGTTACCTTGGTCATGGTGTCCCTTCACAGCAAGGACACTACCTGTGACACATAGGTAAACCACCACATGAGTCTGGATATTACATGAAGAATGAACAGCAAGTTGAGTTTCATTGATATTTGCAGAGAAGCTGCTTTCTCTCCTTCTCTGGGAAGACTGTATAGTCTCTGGGCTCCTCTAATCCTTCAAAGGAAGAAACAGGCCTTTTCATCTTGAGTTGTTTTAGGATAAATGATGACCAGGCTGAGAATCTAGGCTTCCACAATCTTTGGTCCTCTCCTCTCCTGTCCTCTCCTCTCCTTTCATCTCATTTCTTCTCATCTCCCTCTCCTTCCTTCCTTCCCTCCATTTATCCATCCACTTGGCAAACAGAAATTATGTACACAGTTTATGATTCTTGCCTGGTGCCACAGGTATATAGGTAAATAAGAGAGGGATTTTTGTCCATAAGGAACTAACAGCAAATAAGCAGCAGTATGTTTGCAGTATTGTAAGCTTAGTGCTTTGGTAGCTGTGGAAGGTCTGATAGACTCCTCATTTGTGTAAAAAGGACGGCGGGTGCAGTAAAATCTTCTTGGGGAGAAATACTAACCTGGTTTCCAAGACTGAGTACAAATTCATCATTATGATGAGAATGAATTATTAGAAACAAGGGGCTGAGAATGGAGGAAGGCAATGGCTCAGCAGTATAAAACTCTGTTTCTTCATTGTGGATCACACACATAGCTCAGCATTTACAGGAGGAGGAAAGTAGACACAGATGAGATGAGAGCATTAGGAAAGGCCAGGATGAAAAGGATATTTTCTTGCTCAATTGTCTGGACTTCATTCTGGAGACAACAGGTGATTCTCTAAGGGATTAATATAACAGTAGGATATGAGGGAACATTCCATAGTAAATGTTTGCAGAGAAGAGAGATGGGCTACTATCTGTCACGGCAGTCAACAAACCAAGTAAGAAACAGCATAGAATGGGCAGTAATACTGACTGAAAACAAACACAGGGAGGCAAGACGGCTCTTGAATTTTAAGAGCAGAAATCAATTAACCTCAAAACTAACACAGAGAGAAAGTGATGGAAAAGCTAATGATACTTCCAGGTTGTACTTTGAGAGCCCAGTTTTGTGTCTTTCTCAGCAAAAATGGATTTAGGATGCATCAGATATCTTAGTGAATTGGAAAGATGAAGTTCCATGAGATGTTCTGTGTTCCAGATACATATGCTGTTTGTTTGGTCAGCTTTGAGATAGGTGCTGTAAACTAATTCTACATAACCCAACTTCACAATGTGGCTGTGAGCACAGCTTCAGAGAAGTGATACTAGACCTCATATCTTGTTCACCTAGCAGGAAGTAAAATTTGTCTCTTTTGAAGGGTCTGGTCTCCCTTCCTTACTGTATCCAGGAATTCCCAACTTAACTAATTAATATTGCCTGGGCTTAAGTTGTGTGTGTGGGTACATAAGAGGGGAAGTCTGATCTTATTGTTTCAAAGTTAGCAAGATAAAGTGCAGGTAACTGTTGCATGCATTTCACTGATGCCCAGGAAACACAGAAAACAGACTGCCACAGAAATGTGCTACTCAGAGAATACCTGCTCACATCCAGGACATCAGAAGTAAGTAACATACTTGTCCAAAAACACAACAAAAATTGCAGGTGAAAACTCCCATTTTCAGCTACTGACTTAGATGAGTACTGTTGCAATTAGACACAACACAAGAAAGTGGAAGTGTAATGACAAAATATGGTCTTGTTTCCCTTAGCAACCCACAAGGATAATAAAAAATCCTCAAACTTATTGAAAAACAACAACAACAAAGAACTGAGGTCTTTCTGGTGACAATGATGTTGTCTGGGTTGAATAGAAAAATTTTCTTAAGTAGGTTTTGAGTGTGTGTGTGTGTGTGTGTGTGTGTGTGTGTGTAGTGCTTAACTCTTCTGTTTCCACATACTCTATTCTGGTTGTCATCAGAAGTGCCAAGGGAATGCCCTATAAACTCACTGAGAGATTATAGTACATGCTTGGTGGTGAGTAAGTCACAATGCTCCAGAGACACTGAAGTTACAATATTTTTATATGTTTCCACACTTACCACCTTGATGGTTCACTCAGAGCCCACTTCCTTAAATTCAGAAAAATCATCCACATTATCTTCCCTGAAGAGGCGGGGCCCAAGTCAGCCCTATATGAGAATTGTGGACCACCATGATAAAATTTCATAAAGAAATGTCATAAAGTGGGGTTAACCTAATGCTCAAGGACAGAGTGGGAACACCTAGCAGAATCGGAGCACTTCAGTGTCATCAAGCAGAGTCAGAGCACTTTGGTGACATCCTGGATTTCTCTGTGCAGATTCCCCACTTGGGGTGGAAGGAGAATGAAGAGGGTCTTATTATTGACCATCTAACAGTGTAGGTAAGAATTTCTTTATGACCAGTTTCAAGATACACAGAGAGGGGGAGATTATAGTTTCTAAGACCTACTTTGGGAAAAAGAAATTCAGCTAGGATATAATAAATTCTATATATTTGCAGATTCTAGAATATCCATGTTCTGCATTTGAATTTTAGAAATACATATGTGTACACATACATGTATACATATACATACTCACCTTTCTCTTTTCCCTTTCAGTTTTGCTGGTCATGAGAGAAACTAATGTATGTCTGAGGATGAGGTAACTTTTTAGAAAAACCTTACAAACAAGATGTTATGTATTCTACACTGTCCTTGAATTCCCTGTGTAGCTGAGAATAACCTTCAACTTCTGAAGGTTTTGCTTTCACTTCTGAGTGTAGGATTTCAGGGTGTGACTGTAAAAACCATATTGGGGTAAGATGACTAAGGAGTTGATGAGAGGAAACATAGCAACTATTAGAATACAGTAGTGGAGGCAGAAGGATTGTGAGTTCTAGCACAGCCTGATCAATGTGTAAGACCCTGTTTTGAAACAAATTAACAAACAACCCAAGCAAACCCCAAAGAAAGAAATAAAGAAAAAAATGAAGGAAGGAAGAAATGACCTTTTGACTAGCGAGGGAAAAAAGGAGAGGATGTCCTACTTAATGTGAGGAGAAAGTACCAAATTATAAACAAGTCACTCAATATCATCACACATTAACTGGTTTGATGTTCTCTGAAAAAAGAAACAAAGTTAATGCATTTACTTAGGCACATCATTAAGACACACATTCAACTGAGCACAATTATTCTGACCAAAGAAAAATCAGCCCATCTATATGTCTTTTGTTTGCAGTTATTTAACATTTATATTTATATAGCCCACACAAGCAGTTAATTCAGTTAATTTAGCCAAACAGCCAGTGATTTCAGGAGGGAATCAGGGCTTTCGGATGAGTTATGTTGCAGAATGCTTGCCTCAAGTCCCAGCTGTTTGGCTGGACTCTGTGCCTTTTATTCGTAGTATTGGCAAGAATAGACATAGCTCTCTAAGCTTGGAATGGCAATGGGAGAAAATGCTGCTGAAATGTGAACAGTAGCTGAAGAAGAGAGAGAGAGAGAGAGAGAGAGAGAGAGAGAGAGAGAGAGAGAGAG
>NW_021621098.1:2161829-2167123 GCF_004785775.1 Grammomys surdaster
AGAGAGAGAGAGAGAGAGAGAGAGAGAGAGAGAGAGAGAGAGAGAGAAACAATACTTAATCATAATCTGATGTGATATGCTTATTGTTCCTGAAGAGTTTGTACAATATTTATTGACTTTCCATGAAAATGTAAGTAGACCAGAGCATGGTTCAGGTCAAACACTAGAAACTAACCTGATTCAGGTTAGATAGAAACTAAGCTTCAGAAAGTGTCCTGTTTGGAGCTATCCTAGGCAGCACATTGTGGACAGAGCCATAAATGAAGGTTATATCTTGAAAAAATCCCACGTCTGGGCTTCAGGCATGGCACTGTATGATCTCTGTGTTGCAGAGAGGCAAATCTTCCCCTTAGTGTGCCCCCTGTGGGTGAGCAAAGCTGATTTGCTGAAGAGGATAATGCTGCTGCTGCTGATGATGATCCTCATGTGGAATGAACAAATGGTGAGTAGCCTAAGGGAACCAGATGCAAAGAAGAGTTTATGGAATTTTATTGTGAGTGATAATGCTGTAAATGAAAAATTGGTGAGGCATCTGAAGAAAAGAGATGTTGGAAGGCGGACCTTTCTCCAAATTCAATTTGGTTAAGCTGGGATTTTTTTTTAAGATATGCAAATAAATGACCTTGTTTTCAAGTCAGTCCTCAGCAACAACAAAGACACAATAAAAGTAGAGAAGTGATAGCCATTTTGATATAAAGCAACTGATAAAAATCCAAGTGGGAAATAGCCATTAAAACCAATCATGTAGGATACCAACTGGCAGATGTGAACAGTCTTCACTCTGAGGTCAGAGGAAACAAGTTAATGAATTTACAAGCAATTCTTTCTCACATAAAAACAACTAAACCTTGAGGCCCTAGAAGAATATAGTAACCGCAGCAAGCCATTCACTTTGCTTTTGACTGAGGGTAGAGTAGACATGGGGATTTTATAATGTTGGATGGAAGAGTTCAGCTTCTCCCACACCACCCACAAAGTGGCGCACATCAGGGTGACTTTGGTCAGGGCCGCCCTCTCTACTGAACATCATCTCTGTTTTCTATCACAGCTAACATTTTCATTTTTCTCTCTCCTGGTCTATGTTAAAGCTAAAGCCACTCAGATTTACAATTGACTTTCTAATTTTAGGGTAATACCATCCAGTCCAGAATTAGCACACATTTGGCCAGAACTTTCTATTAAATTTTACCACCACATTAAATGCTTAATTGGTTTATGGCTCTGGGTAAGAGACAGAAGAACTGGGTCTAACTTTCCTAGCATAAAAGTTATTATCATTTTCAGGCTTCAAATGATATGGGTTTAAAAAATATCTATTTCTCTAGGTAGCAAATCACTCCACAAAATATATTTACAAATCAAGATGGAAATATTATAGGGACATTCTTGGGATTTGGGAAACTGTAAGCCCAGATTGCAGTTTGAGGAACCTCAGAAACTGCAGCAGAGACAAGAGGAATACAGTAAAGTGGGCAGGCCAGGAAGGCAGTTCTCACTCTATGGTCATTATCCTGAAAATACTTCCTAAGGAGAATGAATTGCAGAAGAGTTTGTTGTTTTGTTTCATTTTCCTTTTATTCTTCTTCTTCTTTTTTTTTTTGGTTGTTTGTTGTTGCTGTTGTTGTTTTGTTTTGTTTTTTTTGTTTTGTTTAATAGAAATTACTTCAAAGAAATCTCTGTAGCATAAAGTTGGAAACAAGCTGGGTTGCTGAAAGTCAAAGCAAATTCTTCCTGGGAGGAGTTTCAGAGTCATAGATCCACAAATCCGCCTAACAAAACCCTGAGGAGAGACTCTGGAATAAGCAGTTCCCAGCATAACCTGAACATAAGTAGGTATCATGCCCCTCTGCCCCAAAAGGAGATTCTCTAAGGTTTAGCTCCCTGATGAATATGCTTTTCTGGTAGAGATCCATGGCAAGTTCTAGTTCACTCCAAGGATGTGTTTGGATGGGAAAGCTAGACTCTGCCATTATTTAAGTTTGTCGTTAACAACATACAGATAACCATTGCAGGCAAAACCGCCTTCCAGACCTTGTAGGGTGACTTCACTTTTCTTCTGTTTTTCTTTCTTTATCCCTCCATCTGATACAAAGTAATCTCAGTTTTTGTGTGAAATAATATATTTATTTTGTACCTCTTTTTACTTCCCTTTGATGGCTTTCTAAAGTATATTATTTTGGTTCACAAAGAATTTCAGAAAACATTTGAACAATCTTAATAAAACTGATGAACTCTGTAAATTGTTATCTGAACAACAGCAAAAATCTCTCCTTCAGATTCAGATTCATGGCCTACATTTAAGTAATTGTATATAGACATACATATACACATACATATATGTCATATATATATATTTGTAACATATTATATATATATATATATATATGCATATATATATATATTCATACACACACACACACACACACACACACACACACACACACACACACTCCTTGCTAAGGCTCTTCCAGCATATTTCCAATTTTTCCAAGCCCCTCATGGAAGCCTTGAGATCCTAGTTGACTGAGATGACATTTGTTTTACTTTCCTTTCAGAATTATTAGTAAAGAGCTACCTAATTATCCCAAGCACTTCTGTACTTGGCTTAAATAGAACTTTGTTAGTCATTAACAAACAAAAGCATGCCCCTGGAGTGGAAGACAAAAGCACAAGAGCTGCATGTATTCATTGAACTTTATTAGACAATGCTGTGTAAACTTTCAAATTCAGAACAAGTTATATAAAAAGTTTTACCTTAATGGGAGATGTGGTGAGGACAAGGACTTAACATATGAGACCAGAGCATGAGAGACAAATAAATTACAACAAGAACTCCTTTGACCACCTCAACTTTGAAAGGCATTTAAATTATTAATTTGGTCATTCTTAAATGTTCTGTTTTCAAGATTCCATGAATTTTCAAGAAGTTCTCCAAAGAATTTTGTTTTTGTACACTGCATGCATAAGGACTTGTGGCATTAGAAAGGACAATTGATACATTTATAATTCAAAGGTGCACAAAACCACGTTCTGTCAGCATTTAGTGTTGAAACTATCCCAAGGCATGCCCACTGTGTGCTTATAAGAAACTGGGAATAAAATAAGTGAGACTTTTGTTAACAGTTTTACTTAAGGGTCTCAAAGACTCCCATGGTCCTCTAGGTTATCCCTCAGAAGTAGAATATTTATGCATTAATAACATAATAAGCTCTTTATGAGGCACTGGGAGAGGCATAATAGATATGTGATTAATAGGATAGAGCCTCTAGCTTCTTGATTTTATTGTTTAAAATAAGCTTCATGAAGAAAAATGAGGTCTTGATATGGCCCCCAGTTCTGTAGCTATACATAGTAAATTCTCAAAAGTCTATGACTAGTGCAGATAGCTGTGAGATCATAAACATTAGATTTTTTGCCCTTTGTTACTAATACTGTGATTGAGTTTTTTGAAAATGTGATTACCTGACATTAAACATTGATGAGTCATGATATCCTATCCCCTCTTTTTTTTAATTTCATTTTTAAAATAACTATGTAGGCTATGAAGAAAAGAAGAAAATTGAAGCCCAGTCTTTAGCACATGATTACATAACAGCACCAGGCCAGCACCCAATAAGACTACCGACTATTACTGTCATCTCCAAATCAGCTGTGTCACAGGTGAAGACTAGATTTAAAGTTAGAAGAAAGACGTGATGAAAGAAAAAGAATTAAAGCAGTAAAATATGAACCAACCCATCTATCTCAATCGTTTACCCTTAGTCACTATAGAAAAGTGAGTTATTGAATGTAACATTCATCAGTTGGCCATTTCAGGTATGCATATGAATATTGCGGTCTGTACCCAAGGGCTGAAAATTTGGATATTTGTCGATTCTCTTGAGTTTCTGGTGAATTGATTGTTGCCTTCTTAAGCTTTACTCTTCTGTTAATATCAAAAAAAAATATTTCACCAATTCAACAGATCACTCTGGAGGCCACACAGTTTGAATTCAGAATGTAGTATAGAAAGTAGAAGCCTGATTTTCTTACAAGAGGATCGAGCGCTTAATGAAAGAGTGGAATCTTATGGCACCCACACTTCTAAAAGCAAGTTAAATAATGAAGTATCTGGTGAATGAACTGTGTCTGTGTATATCTACAAATCTTTGTATCTGATTTTGAGTTAAGTTTGTTCCTACTTGTTTTGTTGGGCGGCACTGCATCATTCATTCTTTTTTAGTGACAGCAGAGGGCAACAGGCTTGCATATTTAAGTAGGCAGGGAAATGATTTGTCGGACTTCTGTCATTAATCTCTACGAGGTAACTGAATCCATTTAAGACTCTAGACACTGCTATTGTATTCCTGTCAGGTCAAAATTACTCATGAGTTGGCTAGACTGCTGTGGTAAACATGAAGATTTAACCCATGAACTTGAAAAAAAGTGGTGAATTGGAAAAATTCATTGAAAATCATAATTCACCAAAACTAAGAAAAAATCCTGGGTCTTATATCTATTAGAGAAATTGAATCCATTACTTATAACTTTCCCATAATGAAAATCTCCAGGCTCAGAGGACAAAGCACTTTATCTTTCCAATATTTAAGAAATAAATAACCACAAACTTACATAAATCTTTGAGGAAAGAAAACACAATAAAATTCATTCCTCATTTTGTGATGTTTAGCATGACTCAGATAACAACAAAAACTTTCTGATAATTTTTCTTATAGATATACATACAATATATTATATACTTATTTAAATCTAAAATGTATAAAATTGTTAATCAGAACTAAGGAGGATTAACTCCAAAAATACAAATTTGGCTAAGTATTTGAAAATCAATTAATGTAATTCTTCATTCAAAGAGGGAAAATCATATGATTAATTAAATATAGAAAAGCACTTTAATGAAATCTCTTGGCTATAAGCATGGAGCTTGTGATAGAGTTGATTGCCAATCACAGGCAAAGATTTCACTTCTATTGTTAGTCAGTGATAGTGACAAGATATATCCCTGTGCAACCCTGCCTCCATAGCCTGAGGAGTTGCTGTCTTCTTAGAGACCCCCATGTAGGGTAAACCTGGTTCTCAGCTGTACTATGGTAAAGAATTTCAGGATGAGTCAGAATGATTAAAAAGTAGTGAGTTTATTAAGATAAAGGAGAGTACATAGTTTAGATTGAAGCATGGATTGAGAATAGAGGGGAGATGAGAGGAGAGAGGGAGGGAGGAGAGAAAGAGGGGGGAGAGCGGAAGAGATGCTGTCTGCTTAGGGAACACAAAGTAAGGTAAACAGGGTTAGAAGA
>NW_021621098.1:2167223-2184073 GCF_004785775.1 Grammomys surdaster
GGGAGGGAGGGAGGGAGGGAGGGAGGGAGAGAGAGACAGAGACAGAAGCAGAGACAGAGAAAGAGACCCAGCGACCCATGACATTAAAGGCATGGGTCCAGACTTTCCAAGAGAATGGTGAGTCACCCAATATGTCTATAAGATTGCACATTATCACTACTCAACGTATGTAATTTATAACAACTATAGCATTTTATAAATGTAAGTTTAAATTTACTTAAACCTAAAAGTTAAGTTTAGAAGTTATGCAAAGACATGTGTACTGGTTTGTGATCTTAAAAATTTAACTTTGTAAATGATATTATATAGAGAGTGGAGTTTTGAGGTGAATTATTTAGATGAATAAATGAGCTGTTAACAGTAAAGCCTAAGGTTACAAACATCTATGTCCTAAATAAGCCTTGTTTATTTGCCCTTTCTGCCTTCTGCACTTGAGATACCTTTAGGGAAATGTTATCACTGGAGGCTATTGTGGCTTTGTTCACTATATTGACATTTATAAGCTGTCAGTCAGGGGTACAGCAAACAGAAGTCCAGATGAGGGCTACTTTCTCTTCCTATCACCCTTCATCTTCTCTAACATGTCAGTATACTTCACTATCACCTGTAAAATAACAAAATCATCATTCTTATCATCAACAATGACAAAACCAAACACACACACATACACACACACACACACACATTTCATATCTGTTTATGATTAAAATTAGTATGAAATCATCAATAAAAATAGCCATAAACATTATATAGCTGTCATCAAACAATAATAGAATGTTGAAAAGTTTCCCTATGAATTCAAGAACATTCCACATTTTTAGTCTAATCACTTCCTCATTGTGTAGAGGCTCCAGCAGTAGAAATAAATAAATAAATAAGTAAATAAATAAGATAAAATATATAATACAAAATGTGAAAGACTTCAGAATCATAATGATAGATGCATAAAATTTCCAATATTTATAAGGTTACTGCTAGAATTTGTAAGTGAATTTAGAAAGGTCATAGTATACTAGACCAATAGTGTATTCACACAAAGAAGAAAAATGCTGAAATTCAAGCAGACATTCTGTGTACTCCCATTTCTAGAATTTTAATGCTCAGAAATTAGTTGACACCACCTGTTTTTATGTTTCTATACCAAAGACTGTAAAACTCAAACTAGAGAAGTCAAAGATAATTTTACTAATGATATAGAAAGACTTTGCCTTAAGATATTTTTCTCCTAATTTGTCATAAAATGTAATTAGGAATTGAGAGTCTCAAAGGGACATTTTTCTTAGGAAATTAAAAAACCTAATTTTTATACAAACCAGAAGGGCCACAAATAGTAAAATCAGTCTTATAAAAGAATAAAATTAGAATATTTACACTAGTAAATCTCAAGACTGCCTAGAAAATTACCACAATGAAAATAAAGTATAAACTGTTTCAAAGACAAATAGGTAGACAAGTAGAAAAATAATAGAATTCACAAACAAAACATCCACATATAGAAAGCTGAATTAATGTAGTGGGGTAAGGAAGGTCTTTAAAATAAATGTATAAACAGTTCTCAACCAATAGTGTATGTATCTGGTAGAAAAAATTGAATTCTACCTCACACTATATAGAAAAGCAAATTCTGTATGAATTACAGACTTAAATGCAAAAATAAAAGTTCCAAACATATTAGTCATCTAAAAAGTAAAAATCAGGACAAAACCATTGAGGCTACTGCAAACATTGGGAGAAATTTGTTCTCTTATATTAACTGGAAAAAATTCATGCATTAGACAGAAAACTACTTACTGCTGGGTACCTATATTCTTTTGTCTATACTTGTTTGTTCTGAAGTAAACCTTTGAAATCCTAGCACAGTTAGAATTCAGTAAGCTTGTGTTCTATACATTTCATAGTATCATTGCTCTGTGAATTAGACCCCCTTTTTTTTCTGATAAGTGTTTTCTCACTAGTCATTACTGTGAGACTGGAAAGCTTGTGTTAACCCTGCATCGTACCATTGTGTTCTCCTCAATTGTATACTTAAGCAGACATTATAAACCCTTCAAGCACTAGATAACAGGCATAAATCCTACGTTCATACCTTACATGATCACCACCAACAAGCCTCATTTATTTACAGTTTATATTTTCATATTTTTTCTTTTTTACACTTATTTTCTTCTACTATTGCTTTAGCAAGGGTTTCAATGAATGCTATTAATATTAATGATTACTAATCTGCCTAAAATTTTTAATAACAATCTCTCTATAGTTCTTATTAAAACCCATGTTTCTCAACACTTCTGGTAACTAACTACATTTTATAAGATTAAAGAAATTTCCTTCTAAACTCAATTTTAAATTATATTAAGAATGAATGTTGTTGTGTCAAAAGCTTTTTAAAGTTTCTGTTATTATTTTGCAATATGTATATATTATTTTATAAATATTACTTTATAGTCCTTAATGTTAAAAAGTATTTCATTCATAATTCTTTAAATAATTCTCTGGTTTTCTGTTGATAGGTTTATAATTTTTTAAAACAAAAACTTACACAAGAGCAGCAAGATCATACACAGAATGGATCCATATCTGCCTATCCAACTCAGTTCATAAACTGTTGAATATCATTGTATTCCACTCTGTTCACAGTTCTCTGCATCTTGCTGTTTTTATGACCTGCTTGACAGCAGCTTCACCCTTTTCCTGTAACATTTTAGCATATTTAAAGAATAGCTAATTGATCACAGTATAGCTACCAAAATCACACCTTTAAACATCATAGAAAATAGTTTTATCTGGGATATGCATACAAACTCTGTCCAATGTGCCCGTGACACCTCCACAGCTGTTTCTTCTAGAGCAGTAACTAACCCAGAATGACACTTTTCAGGTTATTGTGTATCACTCTCATTTTCTTCTGTCTAGGACAAAGTATTTGTGTTTTGATATGGTTTTATTTGGTAGAATATCCTGCAATTTGATTCTGCTAGATATATCCATATGGGGTTTTGTTTTTTTTGAAATTAATTTTTATTGGATATGTTATTTACATTTCAGATGTTATCACCTTTCCCCATTTCCCCCTCACCCAGAAACCCCCTATCCCATCCCCCCTTCTCCTGCTCCTTTGATGATATGCCCCCACCCACCTACCCACTCCCACATTCCGGCCCATGAATTCTCCCACACTGGGGCATCCAGCTTTCAATGGACTAAGGACTTCCTCTCCCACCTTTGCCCAAAATGGCCATCCTCCCCTACATACACAGTTGGAGCCATGGGTCCTTCCCTATGTGCTCCCAGGCTGGTGGTTTAGACCTTGGGAGCTCTGGTTGGTTGGTATTGTTGCTCTCCCCAAATCCTTTCAGCTCCTTCAGTCTTCTCTCTAACTCCTCCATTGGGAACCCCATGATCAGTTCGATGGTTAGCTGTGAGCATCCACCTTTGTATATGTCAGGTTCTGGTAGACCTCTAAGGAGACAGCTGTATCTGGCTCCTTGTCAGCATGCACTTCCTGATGTCCACATCAGCTTCTGCCTTTGGTGACTACACATGAGATGTATACCCAGGTGGAACAGTCTCTGGACAGCCCCTCCTTCAGTTTCTGTCCCACACTTTGTCTCAATATTTGCTCCTTGAGTATTTTGTTACTCCTTCTAAGAAGGAACAAAGCACCCACACTTTGGTCTTCCTTCTTCATGAGCTTCATGTGGTCTGTGAGTTGTATTTTGGGTACTGAGAGCTTTTGGACTAATTTTCACTTATCAGTGAGTGCATATCATGTGTGTTCTTTTGTGATTGGGTTACCTCACTCAGGATGATATTTCCTAATTCCATCCATTTGCCTAAGCCAGATATGGTGGCGCACACCTGTAGGATTTGCTGAAGGAGGCAGAGGCAGGAAGACTACAAGTTTGAGGCTAGCCTGGGCTATTCACGTGGTTTTGAATCAAGATTATTCTTTGAAGCAGGAATACCCATGAAATGATGCTGGGATCTATTTAATGTCTTATATGAAGCCCTGGTACTTAATTCTTTATTTTTTCTTATTGTTTTTTTTTTCTTTTTGAAATGAGATATTTGTGTAGACCAAGTTGCTTGGAAACCCATTCTGTAGCTCAGGTGACTTCAAAATTGCAATTCTTCTGCTTCAGCATCCTGAGTGCTGAGGAATTAAATACATGTAGTACCACACTAACCTTAATTCCTATACTTTATTTTGAAACACTTTGGATGAATGTGTATATGTCCATGTGTGCAAGTGCATAGTGGATGTTGTACTTGGCATTTCTGTTTATAACCTCCTTTTCAACTTATTTGTTCACTTTTTAATCTTGTGTAAATAGAAAGCACAGTGGTTATATACATCTTTAATCTGTGTTTATAGAATTTTTTCTTTGGTGAGTGTGTGTGTGTGTGTGTGTGTGTGTGTTCATGAGCATGTTCACACAGATAGGCACACGAAAAGGACAACTTTCAAGGGTGGAGTTCTACCTGGCACTCTAGAGATTCAACAGTCACCCAGCTTTCACAGCAAGTACTTCTACCTGCTGAGCCATCTCACCAGCTCTCCTGGTGTCCTTTATGATAATGCTGTCTAAAATCAGCTAAGAAACTTCTCCTATTTTGCTCTTCTGTATATCAGGTGGATCTTAACAGTTTGAAGAACTTATTCATGATGGCATTTTAACTTTTAGAAATATACCTTACAATCCATTTACTATAATCTTATACAAATCCTTTTGTTTTAGGAGGTTTGAAGATATTTTATAGATCAATTTAAAAATGTGCCCTTTCACAGGGAAGGTAGGGTAATCTCTCTAGCTTTTAAAATAGGACAGGAGGCTGAAGAGATGACTTCGTAATTAAACAAGTTTGATTCTCTTCCAGAGGTCCAGAGTTCAGTTTTAAGCTGCAATGTTAGATGGTTTATACTCAACTATAACTCCAGCTTCTGGCCATTGCTGGTACCTGTGTATATATGTACACACATACACGCAAACACACATTACAAATTCACTTAATTTAAAATGTATTCATACATACATGTTTTCATGTTTTAATATTTTAGATCTGTTCTTTATATGAAAATATTGCTATTTTAAAACCATCAGTATATACATTCTTATTAAACAGTCTTATCAAAGTTCATTTTTTTGCTTGTTTTTCAAAGGTTCAGAGTTTATTTTAATGATCCACTCTGTGTCCTTGTTTTCTATCTTTTTCTGTGATACCACTCAAGTGCATAGTCAACTATTTGTATTTGATTCTGCTTGCTGGTGATACACACTCAAAATAAGATGCATTCATGTCAATGTACCTCTAATTGGAATAGTAGCAATGAACCTGTAACCAGTATAAGTTCTATTATTTTGTTAAATTTACTTTAAAATGGACTTGACTTTAATGGAATGCAAAAATGAAAATGCAGCAATGCTCAAAATCATTTTATTCATCCTGCCCAAGCATCCTATCTCTAACTAGCCTTGCCCCATACAATCAGGCCAGAAATTTTACCAAGAGAGGTCACTGGTATTTGCTCCTTCGATCTACTGTTCAATAATTAAACAGAAGGGCAGCTTGCACGAATCCAATACTCTGTTGTATCCTGGGATTTTCTAGCTTTATCTAGAATTTCAAGTGTTTTACTCCCAAGTATTGGTTGACATTCCAAAGACACTCTGATATTTGAAGATATTGATATATACTTCAATAGACCAAGGTCTACAAGTACTTAACCACATCCATGGCTATAGAGCCACTATTTTATGAGCTGTTTGTATGTCATTTTGACCTTCTTACTGAATTTGAAGATCATTGTACAAATAAACTCTGAACTATAAAATATTCAACTTAAAAACCACCTACCCATGCTTTCTGCACACTCAGCTGTCACTAGAAATGAAAAGCATAAAGACTGAAATACTTTCAAACAGAAATCTTTCAAAAAATTCCCATAGATATAAGTACACTACATATTTCTCCCCCTGGTGGCTTAAAAATGCCACAAGTAACTGACAAACAAAAACCAACAACAACAAAAATTCTTCTTGACTGGCTGACATTTCACTTTCTTTAGGAAACACAGGAGATGTTGTCCCTAAAACTGTCAAGAGTGCTACTTAAATTGAGCAGCAGTCAGACATCTACTTCTGTAAGACATGGAATCTCTTGTTCCCTGAAAGTTTTCAAATCTCAGACAAACAGTAGTCTACAGCTTTGGTCATTTTATTGCTCTCGTCCTGACTTGAGGATTGTCCTACAATAAAGAGAGCTTGTTAAAAATGAAAGCCATAATATTCTGGTAAGTGGGTTTAAAGAGAGCATGCATGAAAATGTTCAATGGAAAGCTTCACTGTATACAAGATGTTTTCCCTTCTCTTCTGTCTCAATTTTTGTATTATACTTCATTTTAACCAGTCCTGTGCTATTTTGCAGAAATAGGTTACGCAAGCCAGAATGTCCATTTTCTTCGGCTCTGAATAGACACATTGGTGCTATGCTGCAAATGTGCTGAGGTGTTTTCTTTTCCTGTCTGTTCTTTTCTGATTTTTAGGATTCCTAAAGCTTAGCTGCGTTCAGCAACATGGGAAAGTGTGCTAGATAGTTTTATGTCAATTTTACATAAGCTGGAGTAATCAGAAAGGAGGAAGTCTCAATTGAGAAAATACCACTATAAGATTGGGCTATCGACAACCTTTAGGGCATTTTTTTTTAATTAGTAGGGGAGTACAGCCTTTTCTGGGTGGTACCATCCTGGGCTGGAGGTCCTAGATTCTTTAATAAAGCAGGTTGGTCAAGCCATGAACTGAAAGACGAGAAGCTACACTTCTCCATGGCCTCTGCATCAGTTTCGCCCTGTTTGAGTTCCGGTCTTTACTTTTTTCAGTGATGACAGTGATATGGAAGCATAAGTCAAATACCCTTCCCCCAGTTGCTTTGATTGTGGTGTTTCATCACAGGAATAGTAACTGTACAACAAAGAGCAAATGCCAGCACACTCCCTGCTCTGAAAACTGTCATTCACTTCAGGAAAGTAACTGCCTGTTGGCTGCAGAGTCAACTGCTTGTCATGTTGGAGCATGTAGCATTTGCTGCGAAGTCCAGATGTACAGCTGAGGTCAGTGCCCTAAGGACTCAGCACAAGGATGCTGTGATCCCTGGTGGTGACAGGGTCTCTGCTAACAAGCCTCTAGACATTCTGGATGAAATGTCATAACCTCTGCACAGCTATCATGGAAGATGAAACAAAACATGTAAAGACCTTTAATAGCTTTAGAGTCTGGGAAATGAGTGAGGCAGCCAGGGTGCCAGGCTCTACTCTACCGAGCTGATGTCAGTTATGTGAGCAACAGTGACCCCTTACCCATTACTTTATCCCCAACACTCAGAGATAAAAAGATAACTTGCAATAATAGGTTTTCCTATGATTGAACTTCCAGAGCTTCTAGCAACTTTGATCTTACTACTCACTGTCAACCAGTATTCAATAAATAATTACATAGTATCTATGATATATAAGTTCCCCTACATAAAAGTATAGGTGGATAAAGAGGATGATGGTCACATTCTCTACCTTCATGGAGTACTAGATATGAACCGTTAAACTACTTCATGTCTTGCCTAAGGCAGACTTGCAATTGCTTGTGCTAGACTCCTAAGGAAACAGTCTAAGAAAGGAAAAATTATTTGGCTGACAGTCTTAGGGCTTTCAGCCCAAGGTAACCAGCTTCTGTTGCTTATAGGCAAAGAGAGTTAGAACATCATGGCCTGGAGCATAATGTGAGCAAATTGGATCATTTCATGATGGACAAGAAGTAGTAGCCAGAAACAAAATTCAGAGGCATGATCCCAGTGATCCACCTCCAGCTACATAACAACTCTTAAAGTTTCCCCCTCCCCCAAGTAGTATGAACATCTGAAGGCCACCCTTTTGAGCAAATGAGATCTTGTGAAGCAGTTCATATTCTAACAAAGTGCACAACTTCACCATTTCTGCCAGAATATTTAAACTTATCTATCATCTTTTATTGCCACAAAAATCGTATGAAGTGTTGGTGATTTATCATACTGGGAGAAGTTTCTTTCTTGACCTTTAGTTCTAGCAACATAGATTTACCTGGAAATGCCTATACCCCAGTTAATGTGGCCTTTTCTATTGACTGGAAAACACCATAATTGTTTCTTATATTCTGCTTAAAAGGTCTTTGTCCAGAATTTGCTTTCACTCCAAGGTTTTGTCTTTGGAGAGGAATCTGAGAATCCAATTAGATTTGTGATTTAATATCTTGGAATTATAAATATAAACATAGACTGCTAGCTAGCCTGCTCTCCTGGAGACACCATATCCTGAGCCAGCCCAGAAGATCTGCTGCACTCAGAGCATTTGGTAAGAACCCTTCAAAAGTCCCACAGCTGCCACTGGGAGCACAGTGGTCTCAGGACCCACCACCCCCAAACTCCCTTATGCCTTGTCTTTCTGCTAGCCAGACTGATAGCTAGTCTGCTTCCCTGGAGACAGTGTATCATGAGCCATCCCAGAAGATCCATTGCACTCACGGTAACTGACACTACAGCCTGAGGTATCTCAGGAGATCCTCTACCCACAGGACAACTGACACCATAGCCTGAGGCATTTTCCTCAAGCTACTTCATAAAACAGAAACAGAAGGAGCATTACCCAATTCATTCTATGAAGCCACAATTACTCTGATACCTAAACCTCACAAGGAGCCAACCAAAAAGGAGAACTCCTGACCAATCTCACTTGTGAATATTGATGCAAAACCATTCAATAAAATTTTTTCAAACCAAATCCAAGAACACATCAAAACTATCATTCACAATGATCATCCCAGTGATGCAAGGTTGGTCCAATATACGAAAGTCCATTAATGTAATCCACTATATAAACAAACTCAAAGGAAAAAAATCACAGGATCATCTCCTTAGATTCAAAAAAAAGCATTTAAAAAATACAACACCCCTTCATGGTAAAAGTGTTGGAGATATCAGGAATTCAAGGCCTATACCTAAACAAAATAAAAGCAATATACAGCAAACAAACAGCCAATATCAAATTAAATGGAGACATACTTGAAGCAATCTCACTAAAACCTGGGACAAGACAAGGATGCCTACTCTTCCCATATCTATTCAATATAGTACTCAAAGTGCTGGGTAGAAAAATAAAAAAACAAAAAGAGATCAAGGAGATACAAGTTGGCAATGAAGAAATAAAGGTATCACTGTTTGCTGATGATCTGATAGTATACATAAGCAACCCCAAAAACTCAAGCAGAGAACTTCTTCAGCTGATAAACAACTTTAGCAAAGTGTGGCCATATATAAAATTAATTCACATCAATCCATAGCCTTCCTTTATACAAATAATAAACAGGTTGAGAAAGAAATTTGGGAAACAACTCCCTTCACAATAGCCACAAATAATATAAAATATATTGAGGTAACTCTAACCAAACAAGTGAAAGATCTGTATGACAATAACTTCAAGTCTTTCAAGAAAGGAATCAAAGAAAATCTCAGAAAATGGAGAGCTCTCCATGCTTATGGATTGGCAGAATTAACATAGTAAAAATGACCACCCTACCATAGACAGACTACAGATTCAATGCAATCCCCATCAAAATCCCAACACAATTCTTCAAAAACATGGAAAGAGCAATTCTCAAATTCATATGGAATGGCAAACAAACAAAAGCCAGAATAGCAAAACAATACTTAACAATAAAAGAATGCCTGGGGAATCGCCATCCCTGACTTCAAGCTTTACTACAAAACAATAGTGATAAAAACTGCATGATATTGGTACAGAGACAGACAAGTTAATCAATGGAATAGAATTGAAGACCCAGAAATAAAACCACACACACAGAGATAATTGATCTTTGACAAAGAAGCCAAACATATAATATGGGGGGGAAAAAGCATCTTCAATAAATAGTGCTGGTCTAACTGGCTGTCTGTATGTAGAAATATGAAAATAGACTCCTATTTGTAACCCTACACAAAGCTCAAGGCCAAGTGGATCAAGGACCTTCACATAAACCGAGATACACTGAATTTAATAGAAGAGAAAGTGTCAAAGAGCCTTGAACTCATTGGCACAGGGGTAAATTTTCTAAACAGAACTCTAATGGCACACACTCTAAGATCAAGAGTTGATAAATGTGTCCTCATGAAACTGGAAAGCTTCTGTAAGGCAAAAGATCTATCCAATAAGACAAATTGGCAACCTACAGATTTGGAAAAAACCTTCACTAACCCCACATCCTAGAAAGGACTAATACCCAAAATACATAAAGAACTCAAGGAACTAATCACTAAAAAACCATACAGCCTAATCAAGAAATGGGGTATAAAACTAAACTGAGAGTTCATAACAGAGGAATCTCCAATGACTGAGAAACACCTAAAGAAATGTTCAAAGTCCTTAGTGATCAGAGAAATGCCAATCAAAACAACCCTGGGATTCCACCTTATAGCAATCAGAATAACTAAGATCAGGTGAGAACACTTGTTGGTGAGGATATGGAGAAAGAGGAACACTCTTCCATTGCTGGTGGGATTGTAAACTGATACAACCACTCTGGAAATCAATCTGGTGGCACCTCAGAAAACTGTAAATAAGTCTACCTGAAGACCCAGCAATACCACTTTTGGGAATATATCCAAAAGATGCACTATCATGCCACAGGGCATGTGTTCCACTATGTTCATAGTGGCCCTGTTTGTGATAGCCAGAAACAACAACCGAAAATGTGGTTCATTTACACAATAAAACACTACTCAGCTATTAAGAACAAGGACATCCTGAGTTTTGCAGGTAAATAGATGGAACTAACAAATATCCTGAGTGATGTAACTCAGACCCCAAAGGACATGCACAGTATTTATTCACTAATAAGTAGATATTGCCCCTCACCAAAAAAGTACAAAATACCAAAGATAGAGTCCACAGATTTCAAAATAGTCACAAGCAGAGGGTCTAAGTGAGAATGCTTTAGTCCCACTTGGGAGGGAGAAGAAAGCAACCACAAGAAGGGGGGGCAGACCTGGACAGGAAAGTGGACACAGGGGTGGGGTGTAAGAGGGGAACCTGATCTGGTATTGGGTGAGAGAAAAGGACTGAATACCTGAGGGCCAGCAGAAAGAATGGAAACAGGCAACTTCAGGAGGTAGGAGGTTGGGTGGGGACCCTCCAGAATGCACCAGAGACCTGAGAGATGAGAGACTCTCAGAACTAAAAGGGAGGTACTTTAGATTAAATGCCTGACAGTAAGGAGAGGAAATTTATAGAGCCCACTTCCAGCAAGAAGACAGTGCATCAAGGGAGGGAGGAATTTGATGTCTGACATTCTGACGCATATTTGTTCCTGTCTGAAAGAACTGCAGGGAAGGAAATGCAGAGGAGCCTGAGCAAAAGAAGGTCCAGTGACAGGTCCAAAGTGGAATTCAGCTCAACGAAATGCCCCAAGACCTGACACTATTACTGAGGCTATGGAGTGCTCACAAAAAGGGACCTATTATGACTGCCCTTTGAAAGATCCAATAAGCAGCTGAAAGAGTCAGATGCAGATATTTGCACCCAACCAATGGACAGAAGCTGCTGACCCCTGTGGCTGAATTAGGGGGAACTGGAAAAAGCTGAGGAGGAGGGCAAGTCGGTAGGAGGACCAGCAATTTCAATTAAACTGGACCCTTGATATCTCTCAGACACTGGACCACCAACAAAGAAGCATATACCAGCTGATATGAGGCCCCCAACACATATACAGCAGTGGACTACTGAGTCTGGGTTTTGTCAGAGAAGACGCACTTAACCTTCAAGACGCTGGAGGCCCCAGGGAGTTTAGAGGTCTGGTGGAATGAGGCTTGGAGGGGTGGGAAATGGGGACATTTTTGTGGAGTCAGGAGACAGGGAGAAATATGGGATGTGGAACAGTTGGAGGGTGGACCAGAAGGGGAATAAATATGGAGTTTAAAATAAATAAATAAATAAATAAATAAATAGAAAGAAAGAAAAATATAAACTAAATATAAACATATATAATATATGTATATATGCATGTATATATGTATATATTGCTGAAGATATATGGCTGGGGAAAATCTCCCTTTCTCTAAATTCTTGGCAGGTCTTTTTCTTTTCATCTCCAATTCATGTGTCATGTATCCCAAATTCATGTGTCATGAGTCTGGCCAAGACTTTTGTCTATACTTTGAATCTTCTTCTTCAAAACCTGTAGACTTATGAAATAAAATGATAAACAGAAATTCAAAGGCCATACACTCTTTTAGATACAGAGTGTTTTTCCTAGCATTTACTTGAATGTACAGGTCACAATAAATAGGAGAGAGAAACAACAACAACAACTAACAAAAAGGCAGAAAAGGGATTTTTCAAGGTGTAGAGTCAAACCTCTGAAACACCTTTGGTGTCAATATATTTTGGTGCAACTACTTAGAACAAATAGTTGACTCAGTTTGTTCAAGTTTAACACAAACATGTTCCATAACTAGCAATCCCTTTGCATGATTCCAATGTACCAAGAGCAAAGACATGTACTAGCATGCTCATAGCAGCACCTTATGTAGACTCCTCAGACTGAAAACTGACATATCTTTTTAAAGTAAGACATTAATAGTGTATGTGCTTGAATGCTCCCTATAAATTCATGTTTTGAAGGCTTTGTCTCTAAATCCTGGTGCTACTTAGATTAGATGTGATATTGTTTTATTTTGTTTGTTTTGTTGAGAAAGAGTCTCTCTGTGTAGTCCCACCTGTCCTGGAACTTGGTATATAGACCCGTTTGGATTTGAACTCTGTAGCGAGAAAATTGTTAATCTGCTCTGAGCTCCTGGTGGGTGATCATACTTCTTGTTGCCCACCAGAGTTTGCTGGATTTGAGAATTAAAGTGTGTACACACACACACATACACACACACACACACACACCATTTATATTTTGATATGCCTTTACTAGCTCAATGGTTGGGCACCTCTAAAGCTTCCCACAGCTAGCACATGCTCCCCTCTGGTATCTCTGAGTTAACACTTTCTAAATCTATATTTTATATCTGCTGCCCTGTTTCCTCTGGTCAGCCATCCCATGAACCTGCTTTCCCTTCGCACTTACACTGCTGAATAATTTCTGTCTTGCAGCTCTTAAATCAGATCTCTCTGTTTCAGTGTCATGTCCATTCTGTTCTGTCTCTTCTCTGCATTTCTTGCCTGGTAATCCTAAAAGTTCCACCTCTTTCTTTTATTAATCAATCAAAAACCAACTGGGGAGAGAGACTCTCAGTGTTTGGACACATAGATTCCCATGTGATTTTGGGAGCTGAATTTAAACAAAGCATTAGAACCAATCTCGAACACAACTCATCAATTGTCTGCTTCTGTTTCCTAAGTGCTAGGACTATGAGATTAAAGACATGTGCCAACATACCTACCCTAGATCTTTGACTTTCTAGTCTAGTTAAAAGGAGGTAAGAAGAGATGAGGCCTAGTGAAAGGAAATTAAATCATCCCAGGTATGTTCATTAAGGGAACATTAAAGCCTTACCATCTCCTCTTCATCTCTTTTGCTCCTTAGCTGCCATAAGGAGAGTAGGTTTACTCTACCCTGTCCTTCTGTGATGGACTCTATACCACTGTTGACCAAAAATCAACCAGGACAAGAGACAAATAGTTAAAAGCCTGAAATCCATTGACAAAAGAAAACTTTTTGTTTCCTTCTCAGAAATTGATTGCTATGCATGTTTTCTTACAATAAGATGCAGAGACACAGATAAATGTATTGTTTTATGATGACATAAAGATATTATTGAACACCACACACATACACACACACACACACACACACACACATACATGTTGAGTATAAGAAAGCAACAGAAGAAAGGACTTTTTGGTTGACTTAAAGTGCATTAAGATTAAAAGTAAGCATCATGTGTCTCAAACCAGGTGTTACAAGGACAGATGCTACCTTCAGAGCTTTGATAACTAGAAGATAATGGTAGCTAATAGAGATTAGTGATGCTCTATATCTTATTTGGATTTTAATTGCACAAACAATCTGTGTTTTACATAGATCCAATTTTATAGAATTGCTGTTGTCTAGGATTATCCTGCAAAGTTTAAGGACACTGCAATGGCTAATGCATCAGCAAGGTTGTATCTTTGTAGTGTAGGACTTCAATAATCTCTTTCTCCCATTAGGCCACATCTAGTTCTCTTATCATTCAACAGTCATCTAACTATTGATTTACCAATAGATCATTCAAACTTGTAGAAGTAGAGTCCTTGAGTACCAACGTCTCATCTGCAACAACAGATCTCTTAGTCCACAAGCATTTGAGGTATGTTTCAAATTTAAATTTCTAAAGAAACCTGTATTGTATATCTATTGTTGATTGAATGTGAATTGCCCTCCATATGTCTCTAAATGGTGGTACTGTTTTGGAAGGAAGCAAAAGATTTAAGAAGTGGAGCTTTGGTGGAGGAATTAGGTCACCGGAAATAGACCTTGAGGCCAAGCCCCACCTCCTCTCTGCCCCTACTCCTAAAAAGATGTGAACTTGTGTTTTATACCAGGGTTGCCCTGTGCATTTTCGGCTGTGATGGATGGGATCTGTTCCTAAATTGTGATCTAAGAGCAAACCCTTCTTGCCTCAAGCTGCTTCTCAGGTATATAACTTTAGAAACAAGAATCAATAATTTGGAAATTTTTCTTTGAAGATTGAGTCCTTCTTAGAAGAAGCAACAAAATACTCAAGGGAGCAAATATGGAGACAAAGTGAGGGACAGAAACTCAAGGAGGGGCCATCTGAGGACCATTCCACCTGAGTATCCATCCCATGTGCAGTCACCAAAGGTAGATGCTGATGTGGAAGTCAGGAAGTGCATGCTGATAAGAGCCTGATATGGATGTCTCCTCAAAGGTCTTCAGGAGTCTGACATATTCAGAGGCAGATGCTCACAACTAGCCATTGAACTGATAATGGGGTTCTCAATGGAGGAGTTAGAGTGAAGACTGAAGGAGCTGAAAGGATTTGTGGCACCATGAGGAGAGCAACAATACCAACCAACCACAGCTCCCAGGGTCTAAACCACCAGCCTGGGAGCACTTAGGGAGGGATCCAGGGCTTCAGCTGAATATGTAAGAGTGGAGGGCCCTGCTGGGCATAGGTGGAAGATGAGATCCTTGACCTCATGAAGGCTGGACGCCCAAGGGGGTGGGAATTTTGAGGGTGGGGAAGTGGGAGTGAGGGGGTAGGTAGGGGTTACATCCACAGAGAAGAAGGAGGAAGGGTGAGGGGATAGGGGGTTCCCGGGTGGGTGGGGGATGGGGTAAGGGGACAACATATGAAATGTAAATAAAACATCCAATAAAAACATTAAAAAAATTGACCACATGCTTCATCACAATGCAAGTCTCAATAGATACAAAAAAATTGAAATAACCTCCTGTATCCTATCAGACCACTGTGGGTTAAAGCTGGATTTCAACAACAACAGAAAGCCTACCAACTCATGGAAACTGAACAACTCTCTGCTCAATGACCACTGGGTCAAGCAAGAAATAACAAAAGAAATTGAAGACCTACTGGAATTTAATGAAAATGAATGTATAACATACACAAATTTATGGAACACAATAAAATTGGTGCTTAAAAAGAATGTTTCTGATACTAAGTACAGTGCCTTCATAAAGAAGTTAGAGAGATATCACATTGGCAATGGAACAGCTTGAAAGTTCTAAGACAAGAGAGAGGTACAGCAAAGAGGAGTGGATGACAGGAAATAATCAAACCCAGGGCTGAAATCTATACCATACCAGCAAAGACAACAGTACAACAATCAGTGAGACAAATAGCCAGTGATCTGAGAAAATCAACAAAATATACAAACCCTTAACAAAACTAATGAAAAGGCAGAGAGAATGTCTAAACTAACAAAATCAGAAGTGAAAGGGAGATATAACAACAGACACCAAAGAAATCTAAAGAATCATTTGGTCATATTTTAAAAATCTATGCCATTAAATTAGAAAAATATAAAAGACATGGATAATATTTCCATAGATACCACTTACCAAAGTTAAATCAGGATTAAAAGACAAACATTTTAAATATGCCTATAACCCCTAAGAAATTAGAAGTCTCCTAGTCAAAACAAACAAACAAACAAACAAACAAACAAACAAACAAACCAGCCAACCAACCAACTGTAGGGGCCAAATGGTTTTAGTGTAGAATTCTATCAGATTTCAAAAAAGAGATGAGGGCAATACTTCACAAGTTATTCCACAAAATAGAAACAGAAAGATCATTGTCAAATTCATTTTATTAGTCCAGAGTCACCCTGGTAACCAAACCACACAAAGACTCAACAACGAGAAAGAATTTTCTCCATGAACATTGATACAAAAATACTCAATTAAATACTTACAAACCAAATCAGAAAACACATAAAAATCATCATCCACAATGATCAAGTAGGCACCATTCCAGAATGTAGGGATCATTTAACATACAAAAATCTCAATATTATCTACCATATAAACAAACTTGTTGGCATTCGGTCTAGTGTGCCTGACTCACTATAAAAGGGGCTGCTTGCCCCATCCTCTCTCTCTTGCTCTCTTTCTCTCGCTCTGTCCTCTTGCTCCTTCTCACCCTCTCTCTCCCTATTCCCATCCCTGCTGTCTCTTCACATGCTCATGGCTGGACTCTACTCCTCTTCTCTTCTTCCCTTCCCTTCCCTTCCCTTCCCTTCCCTTCCCTTCCCTTCCCTTCCCTTCCCTTCCCTTCCCTTCCCTTCCCTTCCCTTCCCT
>NW_021621098.1:2184473-2205229 GCF_004785775.1 Grammomys surdaster
TCCCTCCCTCTCTCCCTCTCCCTCTCTCTCTCTCTCTCTCTCTCTGCCTTTCTCTCAACTCCCATTCCCATGCCCTGAATAAACTCTATTGTATACTATACTAACATGTGGCTGGTCTCTCAGGGGAAGGAATGCCTCAGTGTTGGCCTGAAGAGAAACCCCCTTCTCTGATTCCTTACTTCACTTCTACCAAATATATTCCCTTTGTCCTTATCTTTTTATAAAACACAACAAAACTTAAAGAAAAAAATCACATTATCATCTCATTAGATGAATATGCCTTTGAAAAAATTCAATACCTTAATGGCAAAAAACTTGAAGAAATCAGGAATACAAAAGACATATGTAAATGTAACAAAGACAATTTACTTCAAGCTGATTCTCAACATCAAACTAAATGGAGATAAACTCAAATCAATTTCCCTAAAGTCAGGAATAAGACAAGGCTGTCCATTTCTCCATGTCTATTCAATGAAGGAGTTGAGGTTCTATTGGTAGCAATAAAATAACTGAAGATGATCAAGGGGATATAAATTGGAAAGAATCAATTCAAAGAATCCTTATATACACATGATATGATAGTATATATAAGTGGCCTCAAAATCTCTACCAGGAAACACCTGAAGTTGACAAACACTCTCAGAAGAGTAGCTGGATACAAGATTAACTCAAATAACCAGTAGCTCTCCTATATACAAACAACAAACAGTCTGAGAAAAAAAATCATGGAATCAACACCCTTCTTAATAGCCACAAATAATATAAAATATATTGAGGTAACTCTAACAAAGCAAGTAAAAAAACCTGTATGACAATAACTTCAAGTCTTTCTAAAGGAAATTGAAGAAAATATAAGAAAATAGAAATATCTTCTATGTTCATTGATCAATAGGATTAATATAGTAAAAATGACTATCCTACTAATAGTAATCAACAGATTCAATTCAGTCTTCATCAAAATTCCAACACAATTCTATACAGATCACTAACGAACAATATTCACCTTCATATGGAATATAAAGCAAACCAAAACAAACCCAGGAAAGCTAAAACACTCATGTATAATAAAAGAATTTCTGGAAGTATCACTATCCATGATTCAAGCACTTCTACAGAGCTACGGGAATTAAATCCACATGGTACTGGCATCAGTGAACTTGAATTGAAAACTCAAACTAAATCCACATACCTATGGATACCTAGTTTTTGCTAAAAATCCAGAAATATACAATGGAAAAAAGAAAGCATGTTTTAACAAATAATGGCTATTCTAACAATATATTATCATGTGGAAGAATGCAAATAGATCCATATCTATCACCCTACATGAAACTCAAGTCCAAATGGATCAAAGATCTCAGGATAAAACAAGATACACCAAACCTGTTAGAAAAGAAAATGGGGGATAGTCTTGAATGCATTGGCAGAGGAGACAATTTCCTGAGCAGAACAATAATAGTGCAGGCACTAAGAATAACAATTAAAAACAGGACCTCATGAAACAGAAAAGCTTCTGTAAAGAAAAGAACATCATTAATAGGACAGCTGCCCACAGAATGGAAAAAGTTGTTCACCATCTCCACATCTGACAGAGAGCTGATATCCAAAATATGTGAAGAAATCAACAAATTACCCATCAACAAATTAAGCAATCCAATTAAAAATAGGATGCAGAATAAACAGAGAATTCTCAACAGAGCAATTTCATATGGCCAAGAAGCACTTAAAGAAATGTTCAACATCTTTAGTCATTGGGGAAATGTAAATCAAAACTAATTTGAGATTTCAACTTGCTCCTGTCAGATGGGCTGCAATCAAAACACGAGTGACAGCTCATGCTAGCTAGTATGTGGAGCAAGGGGAACACTCCTTTGCAGGGTGGGCCAGAAATTAAATACATTTTGCAGGGAGGAATGTCCAGGAAGGGAAGCTTATTGGATAAACCCTCAGGGCCTCTAGATATCTCATTAGCATGGGGAACTTTGTTTTGGGCTACCTGACCACAGGTCATGTTTCCTTACATGGGAAATGTGGTACGTGTTCCAGGACAGGGAACTGGCAGGGAGCAGGGAGCTGACTACTGTCTCAGGTAGGTGCCTGGGTGCTGGGGACTCTGAATCCACCCAATCTACCAAGTTTTCTGGCATGGTGCACTGTCCCACAGGAGAGGAAGGATTGTCAGACACAGATGGGTCAATGTTACCACAAAAAACTCACAGAATAATCTAAGCAGCACTTATAGAGGCTCACTTAGACTGAACTGACCATCAAGGACCCTATATAGGTCTGACCTAGGTCTTTTGTATATTTGTTATAGTTGTGCCATTTGGTCTTCTTGTGAGACTCCTAACAGTGTGAGCAGGAGCTGTCTCTGTCTCTGTTGCCTGCTTGTGGGACCTTTTCCCCCTACTAGGTTGCCTTGTCCAGCATTAATATGAGGGGAGGGGCCTAGTCTTATTGCAACCTGATATGCAGTTGATTGATATAAATGGGAGACTTGTCCCTTTTTGAAGGGAAATGGAGATGTAAGGGATTAGGGGATAAGGGGAGTTGGGGATGAGAGACTAGGGGAAGAAGAAGGAGAGGAAATTAAGGTCATAGTGTAATATCTGAGAAAATAAGGAAAATTTAAATGATATCATTAAATACATGGAACAGAACTGTCAATGACCTTAGAAGCTAGACAAGAGCCATGGGATTGTGTTCTCCATTAGTTCCTAGAACCATCTGATCTTACTACCACTTGGTTTCAGAGTCTGAAATAAATTCTTGTTATTTTAAACAATTTGTGGCAGTTTGTAAGCACAGCCCTTGAAAATGAATAGCCCTTATCTACAGTGTTTTAATTTCTGTTATTCAAGAGAGTTTTTCTGGGTGGATTGTCGTCCACTATTGTAAGATTCAGAATTGGCTATTGACTAAGTATTTGTTAAGTAGCATTCAGTCCTTATGTCTTTAATACTCTCTTAAAGTACTTCTAATTTCTGTGCAAGTGATAAGAGTCATGATCTTGTTCTGTTACTATTTCTACCAATAGCATCATATGGGAAATTTGGGTGTTTTACTTCTCTTCAGTTTGTTCATTGTGACAAACAACTCAGATCTGAGCTCCTTGGAGACTGAAAAAAAAGGTCACTTGCCCATCAGTTGTATTCTCTATTTATCAGTGGTGAGGAAACAGCAGAAGAAAGTGACATTTTTCTGGCTATGGATTCTGCTGATTTTTTTTACAGTGTCCAGCATTTTCAGGGCACTATATAATGTGTGATCATAAGCAATGACTATGTTTGCGAAACATGCCAGGACTAATATACTCAAGGAAGACTGCCATCCATCAAAACAGTTATCCTGGCGCTCTATCCTGTGCCATTGCGGCCAGCATTCAAAACATTGCCGGAACTCCTTTTGCAGAATTTTCTTCAAATCTGGTTAACAAACCACACAAGAAAATCATGTCCATAAATTTATAGTCACACATAATTTTGACCATTAAGAATGTCATTTTGGTTGATGGCTCTTACACATCGCATCTATCAGTATTGACTTTGAATAACTTTTGACTGTCTCTCCAAGTGGAGATATCCATGGAGGGATATCTGCCTCAAATGAGCACATTCAAAAGAATAATAGCTTTAAAATTTGTTTCAAATGATGCTTAGTAATATGCCTTGAACATGGTTGACACCCAGTAAATATTTGTGAGATCATAGGAAAACTTCCTCAAATTGAAAAGACATAAGATATTTTATAAAGGATAGGTTTGCAAGATGAATAGTAGAAAGAGAATGATGGCAATTCAAGTGGAAATATCTGGTTTCTTTGGAGAGAGTTGGGTCATAATAATGTTTTACTGGAGCCAATAGGTGAAAGAATGTTATGCTAAAACAGACCCATGAAAAGATGTTTTTCTTAAGTCTACACATGAAAGAATCTTTTGCTGAAGCAGACATGTGAAAGTATGCATGATGTTTCCAAAGAATATAAATATGACCACAACTTGTGGTACAAGTCTGGTGCTTTGGATTGACTTGTACTGTTTCACTAGTCTCCACTGAGAACACTCTGAAATTGGTTAACCTTGCACTGTGTTGCTGATCTGAGATTGTTGTGGTTTCACAGAGAGTAACTTTCCAAAGAACTTCTCATTATATTTCAATGACTTCTTGCTGCTTTCAAAGACTCACACAGATCCAGCAGAGGCTCATGGCTTATTCTGGTTGAACTGCTGCTGCTGATTCATGTGTAGTGTCTGCTGAGTGGACTGGACTACAGTTGCTGATTCCTGTTTGGTGATTTGCTACTAAACTGAATTGCTGATATCCTGACAACAAAGATAGGAATCACCTCCAAAGAACTATTTCTAAATAAGTCCAATTCCCCTATGTCCTAATAACCTTTCTTTTCCATTACTTCTGGTGGTTGGGGGGTTAGGAGGGAGGTTAAAGCATTTAAAAACCCTTATTAAAGTAGATATCGAAAAATCAAAGCCTACAGCCTATTATTTGTTAAATTGTAATGCATGTTGAAAATAGGTAATTTTAGAGGAGGCTGGACTCCCAGGAGTTCCAACATGTCCAGTAAGACACAAACCCCTGCTCCTCAAACAAGGAGTAATTTAGGACCTGCTAGGACCCACAAACTCTCTCAAGGCCTGTGGCACAGGACCCTTCCTGTCTGTGTCTGTACCTGGAGCAGCCCTAAGACTTCAGCTCTGTACCCAACCCCCCTCAAACACAGAGGAGGCTGAACTCCCTCCCTGAGGAGCTCTAATACATAGGAACATAGGATAATAGGATCACAGGATCTCAGGAGCTTGGTCACACCAGGAATTCAGGAGTCCAGAAGCAGCCTGACTCCTAGGAGCTATCACAAACAGGGTCTCAGGATCACAGGGTCACAGAGACAGCTGAACTCTGAGGAGTTAGGACACAGCCAAGATAACAGGACAGACAGGCTCCAGTCAGAGATAGTGACTGAAAGTAGCACTAGAAATAACTGGATGGCAAAAGGCAAGCACAAGAACATATGCAACAGAAACCAAGGTTACTAGGCATCATCAGAACCTAGTTCTCCCACCATAGCAAGTCCTGAATACCTGGGGACAACAGAAAGGCAAGATTCAGATTTAAAATCACTTCTCATGATGATGATAGAAGACTTTAAGAAAGATATAAATAACTCCCTCAAAGAAATAAAGGAGAACACATGTAAACAAGTAGAAGCCCTTAAAGAGGAAACACAAAAATCTTCTAAAGAATTACAAGAAAACACAACCAAACAGGTGAAGGGATTGAACAAAACTATTCAGGACATAAAAACAGAAGTAGAAACAATAAAGAAATCACAAAGGGAGATTACCCAGTTAGAAAACCTAGGAAAGAGATCAGGAGACATGGACGCCAGCATCACCAAAAGAATAGAAGAGACAGAAGAAAGAATCTCAGGTGCAGAAAATACCATAAAAAACATTGACATGACTGTCAAAGAAAATACAAAATGAAAAAAACTCCTAACCAAAACCATCCAGGAAATCCAGAACACAATGAGAAGACAAAATCTATGGATAATAGGTATAGAAGAAAGCAAAGATTCCCAACTTAAAGGACCAGTAAATATCTTCAACAAAATTATAGAAAAAAACTTTCCTAACCTAAAGTAAGAGATACCTATGAACATACAAGAAGCTTACAGAATTCAAAATAAACTAGATCAGAAAAGAAATTTGCCCCATCACATAATAATCAAAACACCAAATGCACAAAACAAAGAAAGAATATTAAAAGCAGTAAGGGAAAAAGGTCAAGTAACATATAAAGGCAGACCTATGAGAATTATACCAGATTTCTCACCAGAAACTATAAAAGCCAGAAGATCCTGGACAGATGTCATACAGACTCTTGGAGAACACAAATGGCAGCCCAGGCTGCTATACCCAGCAAAAATCTCAATTACCATAGATGGAGAAAACAAGATATTCCACAACAAAACCAAATTTACACAATATCGTTCCACAAATTCAGCCCTACAAAGGATACTAGAGGGAAACCACCAACACAAGGAGGGAAATTATACCCTAGGAAAAGCAAGAAAATAATCTTATTCCAACAAACACAAGATAGCCACATAAACATAATTCTACCTCTAATAACAAAAATGACAGGAAGCAACAATCACTTTTCCTTAATATCTCTTAACATCAATGGACTCAACTACCCAATAAAAAGACATAGACTAATGGACTGGATACATAAACAGGAACCAAAATTTTGCTACATACAGGAAACACACTTAAGCAACAAAGACAGACACTACCTACTCAGAATAAAAGGCTGGAAAACAATTTTCCAAGCAAATGATCCTAAGAAACAAGCTGGAGTAGCAATTCTAATATCAAATAAAATTGATTTTCAACCAAAAGTTATCAAGGAAGATAAGGATGTGTACATCATACTAGTCAACAAAAAAATCAACCAAGATGAAATCTCAACTGTGGACATCTATCCTCCAAGTACAATGGCACCCACATTCATAAAAGAAACTTTACTAAAGCTCAAAGCACACATTGTGCCTCACACAATAATAGTGGGAGACTTCAACATCCCACGCTCATCAATGGATAGATGATGGAAACAGAAACTAAACAGAGAGACACAGTGAACCTAAGAGAAGTTATGAACAAAATGGGTTTAGCAGATATCTGTAAAAACATTTCGTCCAAAACCAAAGGAGTATACCTTCTTCTCAGCACCTCGTGGTACCTTGTCCAAAATAGACCATATAATTCATCACAAAACAGGCCTCACCAGATACAAGAAAATTGAAATAATCCAAAGAATCATATGAGATCACCAAGGGCTAAGGCTGGCCTTCAATAACAATAAAATCAATGACAAGCCTACATACATGAGGAAACTGAACAATGCTCTACTCAATGATAACTTGGTCAGCATAGAAATAAAGAAATTAAACACTTTTTAGAATTTAATTAAAATGAGAACACATCATGCCAAAACTTGTGGGACACAGTGAAAGCAGTCTTAACAGGAAAACTCATAGCTCTAAGTGCCTACAAATGAAACTGGAGAGAGCACACACTAGCAGCTTGACAGCACACCTGAAAGCTCTAGAACAAAAAGAAGCAAATTAACCCAAGAGAAGTAGACAGCAGGAAATAGTCAAGCTCAAGGCTGAAATCAACCAAGTAGAAACAAAAAGAACTATACAAAGAATCAACAAAACCAAGAACTGGTTCTTGGAGAAAATCAACAAGATAAATAAGCCCTTAGCCAGCCTAACCAGAGGGCACAGAAAACAGTATCCAAATTAATAAAGTCAGAACTGAAAAGGGAGACACAACAACAGAAACTGAGGAAATTCAAAAAATCATCAGATCCTACTACAAAAGCCTATACTCAACAGAACCGGAAAATTTGGATGAAATGGACAATTTTCTAGACAGATACCAGACACCAAAGTTAAACCAGGATAAGATAAACCATCTAAATAGTCCTATAAACACTAAAGGAACAGCAGCACTCATTAAAAGTCTCCCTACCAAAAAAAAAAAAAAATAAATAAAAAAATAAAAGCCCAGGACCAGATGGTTTTAGTGCATAATTCTATCAGACCTTCCAAGAAGACCTAATACCAATTCTCTATAAACTATTCCACAAAATAGAAACAGAAGAAACTATAATTGATTCATTTTATGATGCCACAAAATACACTCATACCTAAGTCACACAAAGACCCAACAAAGAAAGAGAACTTCAGACCAGTTTCCCTTATGAATATCAATGCAAAAATACTCAGTAAAATTGTTGCAAACCAAATCCAAGAACACATCAAAACTATCATTCACAATGATCAAGTAGGCTTTATCCCAGGAATGCAGGGATGGTTCAATATATGGAAATCCATCAATATAATCCACTATATAAACAAACTCAAAGAAAAAAACACATGATCATCTCACTAGATGCTGAGAAAGCATTTGACAAAATTCAACATCCCTTCATGGTAAAATTCTTGGAAAGAACAGGAAACCAAGGCCCATACCAAAACATAGTAAAAACAAACCATTAGCCAACATCAAACTAAATGGAGAGAAACTTGAAGCAATCACACTAAAATCAGGGATTAGACAACGATGCCCACTCTTTCCCTATCTATTCAATATTGTGCTCTTAGACCTAGTCAGAGCAATTAGACAACAAATGGAGATCAAAGGGATAAAAATTGGAAAGCAAGAAGTCAAAGTATCACTATTTGCAGATGATATGATAGTATACTTAAGTGACCCCAAAACTTCCACCAGAGAACTCCTAAACCTGATAAACAACTTAAGCAAAGTGGCTGGATATAAAATTAACTCAAACAAATCAGTAGCCTTCCTCTAATAGAAGGATAAGCAGGCTGAGAAAGAAACTGGGGAAATGCCACTCTTCACAATAGTCACAAATAATATAAAATTTCTCGGTGTGAATCTAACCAAGCAAATGACAGATATGTATGACAAGAACTTCAAGTTTTTAAAGAAAGAAATCAAAAAAGATTGCAGAAGCTGGAAAGATCTCCCATGTTCATGGATTGGGAGGATTAATATAGTAAAAATGGCCATCTTGCCAAGAGAAATCTAAAGATTAAATGCAACCTCATCAAAATTTTATTTAGTTCTTCATAGAGATCGAAAGAATAATTCTCAGATTCATTTGAAATAATAAAAAACCCAGGATAGTGAAAACTATTCTCAACAATAAACGAAAATCTGGGGGAATCACCATCCCTGACCTGAAACTGTACTACAGAGCAGTAGTGATAAAAACTGCATGATATTGGTACAGAGATAGGCAAGAAGATCAATGGAATAGAATAGAGGTCCCAGAAATGAACCCACATGCCAATAGTCACTTGATCTTTGACAAAGGTGCTAAAGCCATATAGTGGAAAAAATACAGCATTTTCAACAGGTGGTACTAGTTGAACTGGAAGTCAGCATGTAGGAAAATGCAAATCGATCCTTTCTTATCTCTTTGTTCAAAACTCAAGTCCAAGTGGATCAAGGACCTCCACATAAAACCAGAGACATTGAAACTAATTGAAGAGAATGTGGTTAGGAGCTTCAAACACATGGCACAGGGGAAAAGTTCCTTAACACAACAGCAATGGCTTATGCTCTAAGATCAAGAACTTACAAATAGGACCTCATAAAATTGTAAAACTTCTGTAAGACAAGGGATATTGTCAACGGGACAAAATGGCCACCCACAGGTTGGCAAAAGATCTTTACTAATCCTATATTTGATAGAGGGCTAATATCCAAAATTTACAAAGAACTCAAGAAATTTTACACCAGACAATCAAATAACTCTATTAAAATTGGGTACAGAGCTAAACAAAGAATTCTCAACTAAGGAATATTGAATGACCATGAAGCACGTAAAGAAAAGTACAACATTCTTAGTCATCAGGGAAATGAAAATCAAAACAACCCTGAGATTCTATCTCACACCAGTCAGAATGGCTAAGATAAAAAACCCAGATGACAGCAGATGCTGGTGAGGATGTGGAAAAAGAGGAACACTCCTCCATTGTTGGTGGGATTGTAAACTTGTACAACCACTCTGGAAATCAGTCTGGCAGTTCCTCAGAAAATTGGATGTAATATTACCTGAAGATCCAGTGATACCACTCCTGGGCATATACCCAAAAGATGCTCCAACATATAACAAGGACACATGCTCGACTATGTTCATAGCAGCCTTATTTATAATAGCCAGAAACTGGAAAGAGCCCAGATGTCCTTCAACAGAGGAATGGATACAGAAATGTGGTGCATTTATGCAATGGAGTACTACTTAGTTATTAAAAACAATGATTTCATGAAATTCTTAGGCAAATGGATGGAACTAGAAAATATCATCCTGAGTGAGGTAACCCAATCGTAAAAGAACACATGTGGCATGTACTCATTGATAAGTGGATATTAGCCAAAAATCTCACAATGCCCAAGACATAACTCACAGACCACATGAAGCTCAAGAAAAAAGAAATACCAAACTGTGGGTGCCTCAGTCCTTCTAAAAGAAGTAACAAAATACTCACAGGAACAAATATGAGACTATGTGTGGGACAGAAACTGGAGGAGAGAATATCTAGAGACTCCCCCACCTGGAGATCTCTCCCAGATGTAGTCATCATATGCAAACATTGTTGTGGATGTCTGGAAGTGCATGCTGACAGGAGCCTGATACACTTGTCTCCTGAGAGGCACTGCCAGAGCCTGACAAATACAGAGGTGGATACTCATAGCTAACCATCAAAGGGATCACAGGGTTCCCTGTGGAAGAGTTTGAGAGAAGACTGAAGGAGTTGAAGGGGCTTGTGGCCCCATGGGGAGAGCGACAATACCAACCAACCAGAGCTCCGTGGGTCTAAACAGCTAGCCTGGGAACACACATGAAGGGACCGATGTCTCTAACTGTATTTATAGAGGAGGATGTACTTGTCAGGCATCAGTGGGAGAGGAGGGCCTTGGTCCTGTGAAAGCTGGACGCCCCAGTGAGGGGAAATTCGAGGGAGAGGAGGTAGGAGTGGGTGCGGGAGTGAGTGGGAGCACACCCTCATACAAATATGGGGAGGGAGGATTGCTTAATGGATTTCTGGGTGTGGGGAGTGGGGAAAGGGGATAATATCTGAAATTTTGAAAAATGAAGTACCCAATAATAAAAAAAAACAGAAAAAGAAAAACAAACAAACAAACAAATAATGGAACTGGCTATGGCAGTCAAACATTTGAGACTCTTTATCAGCAATTTAACATTACCCACATTATGGGGATTCCTTATATTTGTCAAGGACAAAAGACTGTGAAATAGGCCCATGGAAATTTAAAACAATATTTTCATAAAATAAAAAGGGAAAGATATACCCCTGTAAACCACAAATTTATTTAAATCATATTCTTTTTATTTTTTTAATTTAAAGGTCTTTTTGTTTTGTTTTGTTTTGTTTTTTTAAATTTGGATGCCAAGAAACTTTCTGCTGAGTGTCTATAGCACTCTACAACTAGGAATACTTATGCATAGATGAAAGGGAAGGATCCACTTACTGGCATAAAGCATGATCCCAATCAGGTATTAAATATATGGAAGAGGGTATGTTTGTGTTTTTTCTGCAGGATGCTGAAGGAGCATGGTGGCCGCCAGAGCAATTGGTGAGACATGCTTATGCCAGGACAAAGAATGATGCTAACCTGTGAGCTTGCTGAGTGCCCTGACAATGGTGACTGGGAAGCTATATTGGACATAAGTTTCCGACCCACCATTACTTACCTATACCCCTGATGGGACAAGCTGCCTTGCCTCAAGATCGTAGACCTTTTGGAACAGAGAATCAAAGAGAGAAGTTATAATGCCCCTTATATTTTTCTTAAATGTGACCAGTTATTCAGACTCAATCATGGACTGGTCTAGAAATCAGTCCAATATTGGCAATAACAGTCTTCATTTGGAAATCTAGTTCTGGACACTTTCAGCGACATATATGGAAATTAGCTGCAGTTCTCCATGATGTTATATTAGCAAGAGATAAAGTTGGGGCAGGATCTGGATTTTTCAAAATACTTTTGTTTTTTTTTTTTTGTTTCTTAGTTAATGTAAGTTGCATTGATTGTACACTTTTTAATCGTATTTGCATTTTGAAATCAGGCATGTCAGTTATGGAGGTCTATCAACCAGCTTCTGTTTTAGTGCCCTGAGTATCACAGAACCTCAGTATTCTAAAAATAGCTTGCAAGTACTGGATGAAATGAGTCAGGCTTTAAGCAGAAGCAAGAGGATAGTGGGCTTGATTATTGCTTATATAACAGCTTTAATTACATTAATTGCTAGCACCACTGCTTCTGCAATTTCTGTGACACAAGAAGTTAAGACAGCTAATTTGTTAATCCTTTAGCAAAATATGTTACTAATGTGTTGAATATACCAGAGGATTTAGATAGGCATTTGGAAGAACGGATTGATGCACTTTTTCCCATTCAAATGACTGAAAGGAGGTTCAGACTTTAAGGGTAAGGAGCCATCTTGAGTGTCATGCCAAATACCATTGGATTCATGTTAGTTCTTCAAGTAGTTTAATGACACATACAATGTATGTGGCATAATTCTAACGTCTCTTGGGATGTTTTAATGATACATAGGGAGCTTATGAATTTCAAGAATGCTGTTCTGCTGAGCATTGTTGTGATAGATGTTGCATATAAAATTACCCATGGCCTGAATTCAATATTTCTATTTTGGTCAAGCCTCAAAAATGGCATATATAGCTTGATCATGCTAGTCCTTGTTTCCTGGGAATACTTTTATTCCTGCCCATTGTGTTAAAGCTTTTCTTCAACAGCATCAACATATTGGCAGCCAAGTACATGGCTTGAACCTGAAAATGGACCCCCAGTCAGAGTTATTAATTTAACAGGCTGGCAAGCCAAGGATGGGTAAGATTCTGCACAGAACCTTATCAATGTAAGACAGAGGACAGCTTTCGATAATACATATTCCACAATGGGTAAGGAAGGCACTCTTGACAGAATGACCTAAGACAGGCCGAGTCTTGCTATTGAAATAAAAAAGGGGGAGAGGCAGAGAGCCTTTGGGGCTGCTTGACAAGAATCTGACATGGGTCAAGGACAAGGAAATGGGCTGCTTGGCAGGAATATGACATGGGCCAAGGACTAGGAAGTAGTCTTCAGGAAGGAATCTGATATTAGGCTAGAACAAAGAAGTAATTTCAGGCAGGAATCTAAATATTAATCTAGAACAAAGAAGTAATTTCAGGTAGGAATCTAAATATCAGGCTAGAACAAAGAGGTAATTTCAGACAGGAATCTAAATTTTAGGCTAGAACAATGAAGTAGGCTTCAGACATGAAAATGACCTTGGGCTAGGACAGGGAAGTAGTCTCATATACTTTGGTCATCCTGATAAACCTTTAGAAACAGTGATCACGGGAGTGTTCACGTAATTAGGTGTAATGCCTTGCTTTTTCTTTGACTATTTGTGTTCATTGAATTGCTTGTTCCTTGACTATTTGCATCTATTGTATTGCTAGTCCCTCAACCTAGAACTAATGTTAATACATGTATGTAATCAAAATGGTATGAAAGCATAAAGGAGGAAGGGGAATGAAATAGGGAGTTCTAGGGAAGGAAAAATGGGGAAAGGGGATGACATCTGTATTGTAAATAAATAAAATATCCAATAAAAAGAAAAAAGAAAATAAGTAATTTTAATTTCGTGACACATCAATGTCAAACTTGCTCTTTATTTTTAAAACATATTTTATATATATAAACAGAGGATTATGTTGTATATCTGTTTACTTCCTGTTTTCTTGAATGATGGATATCATAGTGGAACTTGATTTCGTGTAAATGTTTCATTCCATTTTGTTGGTTGTTGCTACCTATTCCTTTTTGGTTAAATTCTGAGACTCTAAGTTAAATCTCTGAAAGCAGCGGGATAGCAGATAAACAGGAGACAGAGACTGAGACCACTAGCAATGCAGTAACTAAGTAGACTGCTGTAGAGACTGGGTCACTGGCATCAGGCTACTGACTCACAGTACTGGCTAGCATTTTCTCACGCCAAGCACAGTGTGGGATAACGTTCTTGGGAAGAATGGATATATATATATATATATATATATATATATATATATATATATATGCCCCTTGGTCTTAAATGGTGCTGCCATAGTGAAATACAGTACAGTAATATAACAATTTCTTTTTAATTTTTATTAATTATTTTACTTATTTACATTTTAAATGTTTCCTTTCTTGGTATCCCCACCATAAACCCCCCATCCCATGCCCCCTCCCATTTGCCTCTAAGACGGTGCTCTCCCACCCACTCACCCCTTCCTGCCTTACCCCGCTAGCATCCCCCTGTCTTTTGGACACATACCTCCACAGGATCAAGCACCTCCCCTCCTAATGATACCAGATAAGGCAGTCCTCTGCTAAATATGTATTGGAAGCCACAGACCAACTCATGTATACTCTTTGGTTGATGGCTTAGTCCCTGGAAGCTCTGAGAGGTTGGTCCCATTAGTTGATATTATTGTTCTTCCAATGGGTTGCAATCCACTTCAGTTACTTCAGTTCTTCCTATAACTCTTCCATGAGGTCCTCAGGTTCAGTTTAATGGTTGGCTGTGAGTATCTGTATGTGTCTTAGTCAGGTGCTAACAGAGCCTCTCAGAAGAGAGCTACGCAAGGCTCCTGTCTGCAAGCACTTCTTGGCATCAACAATAGTGTCTGTTTGATGTCTCTAGATAGAATGAATCCCCAGGTGGGGCAGTCTCTGGATGGCTTTTCCTTCAGTCTCTGCTCCATTTATTTTATTTTTTTTGTCCTTATGCTCACTTTAGATAGGAATAATTCTGGATTAAAGACTTTGAGATGGGTGGGTGGCCCCAGGCTGCAACTGGGGGCCATGCTAGAGGTGGTCTCTTTAGGTTCTATCTCCCTGCTCTTGGGCAATTTGGCTAATGTCATCACCGTGGGGTCCTGGGAGCCTCTCATATCCCTGGCATCTGGACTTTCTAGTGGTTCGCCCCACCCCCACTCCCCACTACAACATATTTCTATTCATTCTCCTGGTCCTCTGGGCTTCTCTCCAGTCTCTTCTCATATCTGGTCCTGACACCCCCATTTCTTTCCTTCCCATCATTCTCCCCCCATGTCCCTCCCTCCCTCTGCCACCCATGATTATTTTGTTCCCTCTTCTAAGTAGTACTGGAGCACCCACACTTCGGCCTTCCTTATTGTTAAAGCTTCTTATGGTTTGTGAGTTGTATCTTGGGTATTCTGAGCTTTTAGACTAATACTCACTTATCAGTGAGTACATACCCTTTATGTCTTTTGGGTCTGAGTTACTTCACTCAGGATGATATTTTCTAGTTCCATGCATTTGCCTGCAAAATTCATGAAGTTTTCATTTTTAATCGCTGCGTAGTATTCCATTGTGTAAATGTTCCACATTTTCTGTATCCATTAAGATTATTAAGGGATATCTGTGTTGTTTGCTGCTTCTGGCTATTATAAAAAAGGCTGCTATGAACATAGTGGAGCATGTGTCCTTGTTATATTTTGGAGCATCTATATGCCCTGTAGTACTATAGGTCTGGGTTTTCAGGTAGAACAACTTCCATTTTTCTGAGGAACCACCAGATTGATTTCCAAAGTAGTTGTACCAGTTTGCAATTCCATCAGCAGTGAAGGGAGTGTTCCTCTTTCTCCACATTCTTGCCAGCATCTGCTGTTGCCTGAGTTTTTGATCTTATCCACTCTAATTGGTGTAAGATGGAATCTCAGGGTCATTTTGATTTGCATTTCTCTGATGACTAAGAATTCGGGACATTTCTTTAGGTGCTTCTCAGCCATTTGAGATTCCTCACTTGAGAATTTTTTGTATACTTCTGTACCACATTTTGTAATAGGGTTATTTGGTTTTCTGGAGTCTAACTTCTTGAGTTCTTTGTGTATTTTGGATATTATCCCTCTATCAGATGTAGGATTGGTAAAGATCTTTTCCCAATCTGTAGGTTGCCCTTTTTTTCCTATTGACAGTGTCCTTTGCCTTACAGAGTCTTTTCAGTTTCATGAGGTCCCATTTGTCAATTGTTGATCTTAGAGCCTGAGCTTTTGCTGTTCTGTTCAGGAAAATTCCCTTGTGCCGATGTGTTTGAAGGCCTTTCCCAGTTTCTTTTCTACTAGATTCAGCGTATCTGGTTTCATCTGGAGGTCCTTGATCCACTTGGACTTGAGCTTTGTGAAAGAAGATAAAAATGAATCGATTTGCATTCTTTTACATGCAGACCTCCTGTTAGACTCGTACCATTTCTTGAAAATGCTTTTTTTTCTACTGTGTGGTTTTGGCTTCTTTGTCAAAGATCAAGTGATCATAGATGTGTGTGTTTACTTCTGGGTCTTCAGATCTTTTCCATTGATCTACCTGTCTGTCTCTGTACCAGTACCATGATTTTGGTTTGTTTTACTTTATTTTATTTGTTTATTTTTTTATCACTATTACTCTGTAGTACAGCTTCAGGTCAGGTACGGTGATTCTCCCAGAAATTCTTCTATTGTTGAGAATTATTTTCACTATTCTGTTTTGTTTGTTTGTTTGTTTGTTTGATAGATTGGTTTGTTTGGTTTTTTTGTTGTTGTTTTGTTTTGTTTTTGTTATTCCAGATGAAGTTGAGAATTGCTCTTTCTATCTCTGTGAAAAATTAAGTTAGAATTTTGATGGGGATCGCACTAAATCTATAGATTGCTTTTCATAAGATGGCCATTTTAAGTATGTTAATCCTGCTGATCCACAAGCATGGGAGATTTTTCCATCTTCTGAGGTCTTCTTTGATTTCTTTGTTCAAAGACTTGAAGTTCTTTTCTTACAGATTGTTCACTTGGTTTTTAAGACTTACACCAAAATAGCTTATATTACTTGTGACTATTGTGAAAGGTGTTGTTTCCCTATTTTTTTTTCAGCCTGTTTATCCTTTGTGTAAATGAAGGCTACTTATTTGTTTGAGTTAATTTTATATCCAGTTGTTTGTCAAGTGTTGGAGTTCTCTGGTAGAATTTTTGGGTTTCCTTATGTATACTATCATATCATCTGCAACTAGTGATACAATGACTTCTTCCTTTTCATTTTGTATCCCTTTGACCTCCTTTTATTGTCGAATTGCTCTAGCTAGGACCTTGAGTACTATATTGAATGAATAGAGAGACAGTGAGCAGCCTTGTCTTACCCTTGATTTTAGTGGGAATGCTTCAAGTTTCTCTACAGAAAATTTGATGTTGGATGTTGGTTTGTTGTACATTATTTTATTACACTTAAGTACATGCCTTGAATTCCTGATCTTTTCAAGACTTTTAATATGAAGGGCTGTTGTATTTTGTTAAAGGCTTTCTCAGCATCTAATGCAATGGTCATGTAATTTTTTCTCTATATAGTGGATTAAGTTGATGGATTTCCATGTATTGAACCACTCTTGCATCCCTTGGTTTACTATTCTGTGCATTTAGTGCTTTATTATGTGAGAAGAGGATTTCCTTTTCTGGTCCAACTTATTTGGTGTTCTATAAGAGTCTTGTACATTTATGTCCATCTTTTTCTTTAGGTTAAGGAAATTTTCCTCTATGATTTTGTTGAAAATGTTTTTTGGCCCCTTGAATTGGGAATCGTCACTCTCTTCTATTCCTACTATTCTTAGGTTTGCTCTTTTCATTATGTTCTGAATTTCCTGGATGTTTTGGGTTAGGAGCTTTTTGCACTTTGTATTTTCTTGACTGTGTGTCAATATATCTTCTATGCCTGAGATTCTCTCTTTTATCTCTTATATTCTGTTGGAGATGCTTTCATCTGTAACTCCTGAGTTATTTCCTAGGGTTGCCATGTCCATGGTTGTCTCCCTTTGTAACTTATTATTTCTATTTCTATTTTTAGATCCTGGATGATTTTGTTCAATTACTTCACCTGTTTGCAATTTTCTGTATTTCTTTAAAGGATTTATGTGTTTTGTCTTTAAGGGCTTCTATCTATTTACTTATTTTTTCTTGTATTTCTTTAAGAGAGTTATTTATGTCCTCTTTAAGGTCCTCAATCATTTTCATGAGATGAAATTTTTAGTCAGAATCTTGCTTTTCAGATGTGTTAGGTATCCAGGGCTTGCTGTGGTAGAAGAACTGGGTTCTGATGGTGTAAAGTGGCGTTGATTTCTGTGGCTTATGTTCTTGTCCTTGCCTCTCTCCATTTGGTTATCTCTGATGATAACTGGCCTTGCTATCTCTGACTGGAGCCTGCCCCTACTGTGAGCCTGGTTGTGTGGACCTCTTGGGAATCAAACTGTCTCTCTGTGTGTGCAGGGGTAGGATGGAGGGGGCCTGGAGCACCAAATCTGACCCTGGGTGAAGTTGTGGATGGGAAAGGAGGTGTGTCTCCAGAAGGGTAGATAGGTCCTTCTGATATAACAGTTTCTTGAAAAGCCAGACATAGAGTTACAGTATGACCCAGGACTCCATTCCTAGCATATACTCAAAAGACATAAAACTGTGTGTTCACAAATATGTACACAGATGTTTATTGCAACATTACCTAAATGATAGGGGTAATAAATGTTTATAAATGGGTAAGTAAGTGTGGATGAATAACTAAACTAAAAATGCCCTATCCATGTCCTTCTGGTACAAGAGCTCACTTCATAACCCAAACTATCTGTATATTTTCAATGGATAAACAGTACATTACTTGGCAATAAAAATACAAAGTAGACAGAATGTTACAAGTGAATGAATAAAGAAAGTTGAGGAGGCCAGCAGAGAGGTGATCCCAGAGGCAAGAAGGAAATCTGGCAGAATACAACTTAGGAGCCAGTGTTGGCTCAAACTGCTATAGTCTGACACATGACAGTTTATGGTAGGCACATTTAAGTACATGCTTCTTTCATGGAGATGGTTTCTAGAGATAGGCTACATGTGTTATCTTAAGGGCTTAGCAGAGATTCTGGTGTGGTCTTGGCCGTACAGATAGCATAGAGATCATTTGAGCTATTAGCCATCTCTCATCCTGATTATCGGAGCTTGTGGGAGGCCCTAGACATACAGAGGGCACATAGACAATTAGCCACCTCTGGTACAGCTTTGTGGGCACTGCAGATGGCCTGGCTCTACAGATAATAATAGGAGTTACTTAGGCTATTAGTCACTTTTATTCTCAGCCTTCTTGGCAGAAAACAGGTTATCTCTCTTTTCTTTTGACAAGACAGCTCTGTGTGTTTAACATCCCTGGTTTTCCTAATTCTATTTGTGAGTGCCAGGGCCTCTGTGCTCACAGCAGAAAATAACGTGCTAGAGGAAGGACATTCCTGTATTCCTACTATTTGGTAGCCAGAACCAAGAGGATCATCAATTTGAGGCTAGTCTGTGTTACAAAGTGAGCTCTTGTCCCAGAAGCATGAAAGAAGGGAGGGAGGGAGGGAGGGAGGGAGGGAGGGAGGGACAGAGGGAAGGAAGGAGGGAGTAACCAAGGGAAAGAAATCAGTTACAATGAATCACATATTTTATGATTTCATATACATAAAGATTTAGAGTAGTCAAACTTTAGGAACAAGAAGGAAGCAGGCTGACAGATTTAAGGGAGACAAGAAGCTGAAGACTATGGAGCAGCCAAAGACAGGCGCAGTCTTCAGTTAACAAGTAACAAAATATTCTAAAATTGAGAGTGATGATGCTTCCCATAAATACAGAAGTAAAAAGTCACTAAACTTTATATTTTCAATGGATAAACTGGACTATATAGAATTGTATCTTAATATACAACTCAGAAGTGGCTCAAGTCCCTGAACACCCCAAGTCTCTGATAAAGGGTCTTGTAGTAGATAATGTTAATGCTTCTGCCAACAAGATAGGGAAAAGATCACCCCTTTCAAAGCTCCTACAGCAGCTTGGAAAAAAGTGGGTGAGGTTAGATTAGAGGCGATCGATTTTAGCCGCTTCACATATTCCTCCTCTTTTCCTCCACAGTATATCATGATTACCATGAAGGTGTGCAACCAAACTCTTAGTGAAATATATTATCTTTAGACTCTTGGGTATTCTTTTTTTTTTTTTTAATTTTTTTATTGGATGTTTTATTTACATTTCATATGTTGTTCCCTTACCCCATCCCCCACCCACCCAGGAACCCCCAATCCCCTCACACCTCCTCCTTCTTCTTTGTGGATGTAACCTCTATCTACCCCCCCACTCCCACCTCCCCACCCTCAAAACTCCCACCCCCTGGGGCGTCCAGCCTTCATGAGGTCAAGGATCTCATCTTCCACCTGTGCCCAGCAGGGCCCTCCACTCTTATATATTCAGCTAAGGCCCTGGATCCCTCCATAAGTGCTCCCAGGCTGGTGGTTTAGACCCTGGGAGCTGTGGTTGGTTGGTATTGTTGCTCTCCTCATGGGGCCACAAATCCTTTCAGCTCCTTCAGTCTTCACTCTAACTCCTCCATTGAGAACCCCATGATCACTTCAATGGCTAGTTGTGAGCATTTGCCTCTGAATATGTCAGACTCTTGAAGACCTCTGAGGAGACATCCATATCAGGCTCTTATCAGCATGCACTTCCTGACTTCCACATCAGCATCTACCTTTGGTGACTGCACATGGGATGGATACTCAGGTGGAAAGGTCTTCAGACGGCCCCTCCTTCAGTTTTTGTCCCTTGCTTTGTCTCCATATTTGCTCCCTTGAGTATTTTGTTGCTCCTTCTAAGAAGGACCGAATCACCCCCACTTGGTCTTCATTCTTTATGGACTTCATGTGGCCTGTGAGTTGCATCTTGGGCATTTTAAGGTTCTGGGCGACTCTTGGGTATTCTTATGTCTCAAAAACTGAAGCTGTCAAATATTTTGAAGATACCAAGTCTTTTTAATAGCTATAAATTCTAGCGTAGCTACAGGGTTTTTTTTCACATTTTTATATTTGTAATTTTATATTAACAAGATGTATCAACTTTTTTTTTCTTTTTTTTCTTTTTTTTATTGAATGTTTTATTTACATTTCCTATGTTGTCCCCTTACCCCATCCCCCACCCACCCAGGAACCCCCAATCCCCTCACACCTCCTCCTTCTTCTCTGTGGATGTAACCTGTATTTACCCCCCCACACACTCCCACCTCCCCACCCTCAAAATTCCCACCCCCT
>NW_021621098.1:2205329-2243418 GCF_004785775.1 Grammomys surdaster
TTGAGAACCCCATGATCAGTTCAATGGCTAGTTGTGAGCATCTGCCTCTGAGTATGTCAGACTCTTGAAGACCTCTGAGGAGATATCCATATCAGGCTCTTATCAGCATGCACTTCCTGACTTCCACATCAGCCTCTACCTTTGGTGATTGCATATGGGATAGATACTCAGGTGGAGTGGTCTTGAAACGGCCCCTCCTTCAGTTTCTGTCCCTCACTTTGTCTCCATATTTGCTCCCTTGAGTATTTTGTGGCTCCTTCTAAGAAGGACCGAATCACCCCCACTTGGTCTTCCTTCTTTATGGGCTTCATGTGGCCAGCTACAGGGTTTTTTAAATGGAATTAATTTTGATATCACTCTGGTGTGTGTGTGTGTGTGTGTGTGTGTGTGTGTGTAGTGCATATGTACATGAATATATGTGTGTTCATGAATGTATTTGTGGAGGTTAGAGATTGATATCATGTGTCTTCCCAAATTGCTATGGCTTCCCAGAGCTGCTCTTATAGCCGTAAGTCATACATTGGACAGTTTGACATGGGTGGGAATCCAACCTTGTTCTTCCTGTTTGTCTGACTAACGCTGTACTGACTTGAATCATCTGTCTAGACCAAACCAGTGTTCTTACAGAGTTAAAAATCCAACACTGGGCTGCAATGGGACATTTTTCTAGCTCAAAACTGTGATGATGCTAAGTAAAATAGTTCTTTTTCAGTTAAAAATATTTTTAAGTCTCTTTATTCAGAAATAAGTGCTTTTGTCCTTAAAATTATACTGAGCACAATCAAATTCTCTGTGGTTCAGAAGCACTGGAGATCTTTCAGGGTGTGCAGTCATTATTATGTATATCAATTTTCATTGTAAGCCATTGTGAAGGCATTCTGAGTATTGATGTTTAGTGTAGATAGGCCTAATCCCTGGTGTTCAATGAGTATGTCTAGTTAGCTGGTATGTCATCAAGCTGCTTCGCACTTCCTGCACGGTGTCTGACTTCAGGTTTTCTATTGACTTCAATTGACTCTTTTATCAGTTTCTAGGGAGAGAGTTTTCTTTTTTATTCTCAGTGGTTTATTTATGCAGAGGCAATTGTTGCTATTTCACCTCTACACTCAGTTTTTTTCTTCACTCCATTACATAGTTATGCTTAGTCTATGTACTACTATTTTAATCGGCTGAACATCCAAAGAGGAAGTCAAGTGAACTGGAGGTACAATACACTGAAGGCACATGTACTTCTGAGTCATTAGACAGTCAATTAAATAGTGTAACTCAAGCTTTTTGCACATATGTTAAGATACCAGATTAAAAATGCATGGAAATAGCATCAGTTTATTTGAAACAGTCTCTAAATATAATATAGTCTATTGTTTTACAAAATGATATAAAATTATGAAACAACAGTGGTTCTATTATCAAGTGATGTAAAAGTTTTATGGTGTTATTTACTGACTTTTCCCTTTTGTCTGTGTGTTTGTGTTCATGTGGATGCCTGCTCATGTGTATATACATGAGTGTACATGTATGTGTACATATGGAGATGAACAGACAACTTTACATATCATTTCTCAGAAGTCAACCTCGGATTGGGGGACAAGGCTTTTATTGGCCTCAAGTTTGTTCTAGCAGGCTACCCTGGCTGACTAGATACACCCATGAATCAGTATGTCCCTGCCTTCTAGCTCAAGAATGGCAAGAGTCACACCTATTTGGAGTTTTTGTTGTTGTTGTTGTTGTTGTTTTTCTTTTTATATTGTGGGTACTGGAGATCAAACTCAGGTCCTTAAGCTAGCATGACAAGGACTTTCTGGATCCAGCCATCTTCCCAGCCTAATTGCGTTATTTAAAGGACATAGAAAATGTTTTCTTTCCCAGGCATTTCCTCTATAAATTTTCTAAAGTGCCAGATGTCCTTATCATTAGTCACTTGCTCTGTAAGCACATTGCATTCAGAATGACATGATTTTTTATATAATTTTGTTCTTTAAGGAATAGGGTACATTTACCAGAAACCAAACAAATACATTCTTGATATTTATGTAGGAGGTTATTTATCTGTCTTCTATCTAACTGTAAATACTAAGTTTTAGAGAAAAGTAAAGAAGATATGTGAGTTACTGTGAAGAGGCTGGAGGGACTAAAGAGCTAGAGAATAAATGAATTATGAAAGCCTGTGTAAGAACAGGTGATAAGGATCAATTTCCTCAAGTCATTGGTTTCTGGTTGGTGTTTTATGTAAGGAATAGACATGGATTATATAACAGAAACCCAAGGGTAATATGATGATGGCCCCTCATGCTAGGATTGATGAAGAATAAAGGAAACAAATGGGTAAGCAGGGAAAAACTGAGCACGAGTTAAGTCTTAGAATGTAGAGTTAACACAAATATTTGAGAAGAGACTTGTTAAACTATGAAGAGACCACACAATCTGCAAGGCCTTGTGGGATTTCATGCTGTTGTTACACAGCAGAATTCATAAATCCTCCATGATACTTCCCTAGGTCAGGCAAAGGAGGCCTGGAGCAGTTATGACCCCTGAACCTCAACTGGCAGACTGGGAAAGACTGTAAAAGGCACCAGCCTGTGTTGACTATCCATGTGAAGTATAAATGTGTATCAGATTGTATTCTAGAAATGCAAAGTTGCTAGATAAGTGTCACCCTCAGCTTTGGGTTGGGGACACTTCTTGTTTCGATGGCCAAACATTGAGAATAAATAACTGTTGACTACTCAGCCCTAAATGGGCTTCTATCATTCCTACCATCCAAGTTCTTCCAAAGACCAGGGACCATTGTGGAAAATAGAGTAGAAAGAAAGGAAGAGGTAGGTAATGGGGAGGAGTGCTGAGGAATGGTGTCATGTGCACATGACATGGACCTTGAATTTATGAATCACTGAAGTTGTGGAACCTTCATAAGACTGTCTCAGGATCTGATCCATAAGATTCTGCAACACTAATAATGTTTCACAGTATAATAATGTGAAACATTATTAGTGTTAATTAGACACAGTAAGCTACTAAGAATCAAAGATATGTATTGAGAACAGGAAAGGTATTGGGTGGTACCTGCAAGTAGGAGGGGGAAGTTTGGCATTGATATGATCAAGATATGTTGTTTACATTGGAAGAATAAATAAAATAAGTCTTATTAAAGAATTTTCATGTTGCATGTAGATGATCAAGGTGATTCTAATGTTGCTCTAGCATTTGGAAGTTGAATTTGTGGATTAGATATTTTTCTTTAACAGGTAAGATCTTTCATGAAGTTCCTGAAAGAGCCAAAAAGGCGTGAGAGTCATCTTTTCTTTGATTCTATAGAACACAAATGAATTCAGTATTGCAATACCCAACATTCCAGCTGTCCTTTCTGCTGATGGTAAGTTTCATAGCAAGAAACAAATAGTACAAAGCAAGTGATATTTAGGTATATGCAAAATTTCTGCCACACTGCCCAAAGGATACGTCTTTCTGTGTCAGTCACTGCAAACATCAGTAGTACCTTGCGGTGGCTAGACTGACACCCACTGAAATCTCCCTGATTTTTTTTTCTTTTCCTAGAAAAGGGATGGATGTCTATCCTCAGCTTGTGTGGAGAGAAGCAGCTATCTCACCCATCTCCTTATCCAGGGTTCATGCAAGGGCAGTGGCAATTTCACTTTGCCCAGTGGAGACTGCAGAACATTTGGTGACAGAAAGCTCCAAGCTAAGGAGAATGTCAGAGAGCTTATCCTACTTCCTGGCTGGCTTAGCTCAAGGAATTCTGCACTTTGTGCATTTTGGGAGCTGGACTGTGCAATGCTAAAGAGTAAAATAAAATTTAAGGGAAAAAAAAACAAAGTTTATTAGAAAGGACATTGGTACATGAAATAATTTCAAAATTAGCTATTTATTGTAGAAGAAGCACTTAATGGCAGTTTACACAGCTGGGACAGTACCTTGTCTATAGAACACATTTCCTTCATTTGCATTGATATTCATAAATATTCTCAACTCTAAAAATATAGTAAGCAAAAATGAAATTGCAAATCTTTTGTGGGAACTTCTGCAGGAGAATCACCGACTTATTTCCTTGTGTCCCTAAGAACACAGTATGGCTGTTCCCCACCTCTATCTGGTACCATGTGACTTGCTTCCAGCAAAAGAAAAGGAAGTATGAGTATTATGAACCTCTTCCCCATCCAGCTGCCTTCCTCAGGCATCAGTTTCTATCTGATGGCTGGGGAAGGAGCCTTGGATTCTCCCCCTGAACCTGGAGGTGCTATAATTTGGCAGTAACTTTGTAGATTATCACTTGATGAGATATCATTTGGAATCTTTATAAGTAAAATTATCTTATTGTTGAATGATTATGTTTTACAATTTGTTATAGAACTTCTCCTCTTCCTCCTCTTTTTTTTTTTCTTATACCTGAGTCTCATGTAGCCCCAGCTGGATTCAAACACACTCTGCCTCTTGGCTTAAGTTACTGTCTGAAGGGTTGTAATTCTGGGCATGAAAAATTTAGTACCTCATTCAAAGACTGTTTATTACACCTCTCTTCTTAGCATGGGCTACTAGTGGTCCCTTGAGCAAGTGATTGACCTGGTCCAACTGGAATATTAGTTCCCCATCCAGGCCAGAGATCCTATTTTCTTGATCATAGGTATTTTGGTTTTTGTTGTTGTTGTTGTTGTTGTTGTTGTTGTTTTTACTTTCTTCTGTAACAGTAGTATATCAATTATAAACATTTGAGACATTAATGGATAATGTATTCTGGATAATAATTATCTGGATCACAGTGGCTTTAACATTTGAACACTAGTTATATTAAGTCAATGAACTTTCTCATTTTCTGGCATCTCAGGTTTGGGGGAAGTGCTCTATATGTTAATGAGCAGGGACATGAGAACAATGAAAAACATCTCCCAAAACAATGCAGGAACACTCTTCCTGGGGTTTCCCAGTGCTCTGGATTTTTCAAGTGCTCATTCTTCTCCTGTTAGGTAGTACCACTTTCCTCTGTGATCCATGTCACAAGAGGCAGGTGGGTACATTGTAAGGCTTGACAAATATAGTGTAAGACAGTTTCTATAAAATTCATATATTTTGATGCTGTTCTTTTTTTCAAAAAAGGAAGCAACAAGCCACAGAGAATACACAATCAGATCTAATGAGAGAAGAAAACAACAAAAACATGCAGCTACCTCAAGCACTCAGTGAATGAGCATATAAAAAGGACACTCTCCTCAAGGATTCTGCCTGGCTGGAGATATACACACACCCTTCAGTAAACACAGGGCTCATTCAAGAATTTTTTACATTTTGGAAGTTTATTTTTCAAAGTAGAAGCACTATTGTTCAGTTGTATATCATGAGTCTTAACAAATGATGCTACCGTATACTCAGTCAAATGGGTCCCAGATATGTGGGAATGCCCGTTCTCTTCAGGACTTCTTCAGTATCTGACATCAAAGATCTTGGTTTCCAAAGAGAACTGACGCTATAGTAGTAATATATGCTCATTCTCATGCACATATACAATTTCCTTAAGCATTAATATGCATGGCTAGTAAGTTCCCTGTTAAAATATGTAAAACATCTTAAGGGAGAAATGTGTGTGTGTTTGGTGCTTTGAAGGAGGCAGAACTCTGCAGGTTTGGATAACTACGCTGTTCTATTTTGTTCCCTGGGATAATGAGCCACAGAGCAGCTTCCTATGGGAAGGACATTCACCTTCCACCTTTCTGGCTTCCACATTTGCTTGTCTGCTATTTTCGCAGGCAGGGTCAAGAGCAAGGTTCACTTTAATAGTGCTTACATAATGGCTCTTCTCATTTAGAGACTCTCCCATTTATTCTCAGTGTTAATTGTGAATCTGTTTGTTAATTTCATTACATTTTGAAGCACTTTGAAATAGTTGATTTATAACAGGTTTTGAACAGATAGTAACTTCCTACAGGAAAAACGAGTCAGCAATGATAGTGAGTAAAGATTTTTTTCTTGATTTCTTACCATTATTGTGATTATTTTATTGGCTCACATAAACTTGTCTTCTCTATTTAATATGATACATCTATACATACTCCACTGGATTATTGCAAATCTTCCATTAATGGTTCACTTTTCTTTCTCTATTGATTGTTAGAAATCTGCATGCCATTTTTTTTGTTAAATTCAGAGGTATGCTGTGTGTGTGTGTCCATTGAGCCTCTTTAAATTTTGTTATTGAAAGGGTCACAATCTGGTATGTTTGCTCCAGTTGTTTTATGAACTTGGAATTGGAGTCAGATGTTGCCCTTCTGAAAGTGTGACTGCACAATAGGCTGTGGGAGTGCAAGCCTGTAAGTTCTCACAAATTTGCAAATACTGGAGAAAGCTTAGTGATTCTGAACTCTCCTGTGTTGCATAAGACTGCATCATTCTATAGTCCACATTCTAAGGTGATTTACTGGACCACAGATCACTGAGGTCAAGGAGACCCTTATCTCATATCTCAAAATATTATAGAATGTTGTCGCCTCTCTGTATTATTTACTCTGACCAAGTTTGTGCCAGTAATCTGGTCACTTTTATCTATCTCATTTCTGAGCCTTCTTTAGTCACAGAAGGAGATAGAAGGGAGTGGATGGTGGATGGGTGGAGAGTTATGCCTCAGTTTTACTATCCAGATTTCAGAGGTGTCCAAGACCCTGTTCAGAATCCCCAGGTTCACCTCAGGAGACACAGCCAGAGAAGGTTGTTCTCATCATGGAAAAGGAAGAAACAGAGGCTGTTTCCTTACATGGTCATTTTCAGCTGTATTTTCTGATACCACATGATGCTTCAGATAAGTGTCTAGAGAATGCTCTACCATTCTGTGACCTTGGTATACCCAATACAAGACTTTGCCACTGAGAGAGGGTTGCTGGAGAGTCCGTGTACAATTTGTGCTATTGTCAACTTATTATGTGCCTTTACTCAGAGATTCAGATGAAGGTCACTATTACTTTAATTAAAAAAAATTATTTTATTTTGTTTTGAGTCTGTGAGTGCTTTGTCTATGTGCCAATTGCATACCTTGTGCTTATGGAAGCCAGAATAAGGCATAAGTTCCCCTAGGACTGGAGTTATTGACAATTATGAGCTGCCATGTGGGTACTAGGAATCACAGTCAGGTTTTCTGGAATTGGAGCTAGTGCTCTTAACTGCTAAGCCATCTCTCTAGCTCTTACACATAGATCTTTAAGTTAAAGAGAAAAAGATTAAATATACAAGAGAAAAGAAAACCATGGTTCTGCGGGGCTTTCTGACTATACAGAGTTCATCAGTGTTAGACTTAAAGTTCTCTTTCCCATGTTGCCTTCTGAAGAAAAGGATGACTATTACAAGGGAGTGAACCTGTTCTAAGGACACGCACCCAGACATGCACATGCAGCTCCACACTCTGCAGAATCTCCTTGCTTATGTCACACAGGATGAAACCTTCTGCTCCTGATCATAATATTATCTGGTATGTCATTTGGTAATACAAAAAGTTCATAAACCATTAGGATAATGATTCCTAACATTACTTGTCAGTAAAATATGGAAATCATGTCTTGTTACCCAATGGCACTAATTTTATCTTACATTTATTTAGTCAGAAGCAAAGTCATCCAGAGGTGATTGTTTCCCGCAGATTAGCTCTAAGTTCTAGCTTATCACTGCATGGTACACAGAAAAACTTTCCTAATATTTTATGTTTACAGAAATAAAGATCCAAATCCCAGCTACGTCATTGGAGAAGTCTCATAAATATGAGCCAAGAAGGTTCCTGTTCTGAGATACTCAGGGGCTCTTATTTCCAGGCTCAGTTAATTTGGTGCCTTTACAGTACTCTGGCCATGGCCCTTTCCTGGACATACTTGTAGGAGGTCCTCACTACCCACTCCAAACTCAGAGTTTAGCTAAGTAGTTGCAGACACTCTACAGTCCTTTCTGCTGAGCACCTAGCTCAACATAGACTACGAGAGCATTTTCATTTTTTCAGGTCATTTGAGTTGATAGCAGTGTGAGAGAGACGCTTCTCCTGTGAACAATAATGTTAGGACTTTGATTAGTTTTACTAAAGCAAAAACTACACATTATGGTTTGAATTGCAAGGCCCCACATGAGGTCTTCTTTTAAGTACTTATTCCCCAGTAGATGGCACTATCTTAGGAGGTCTTGGAACCTTTAAAGGATAGGGGCTAATTGGAGAAAATATGTCAGTAGTGGTGAGCTTTTAAGAGGGAGTAGCTTATCCTTGGCTTGTGTCACTCACAGATTACTAGCCTCTATGATGTAAGAAGCCTCTGCTCCCATTTCTGATAGCCATGAACTTCCCTGTCTCCACCCTGCCATGATAAATTGAAACTCTCTGAAGCCATGAGCCAAATAAAGCTTTCTGATCTTAAGTTGATTCTAGTGTGTAGTTTGTTCATAGTATCACTGAAGTAATTAACGTGGTAGGATTTTTATAAGCATTCCTGGCTGGTATACAGTGGATTTGTGTGTAGGAGGTGTTTATGGTGTCAGAAAAGGAATGGTGGGGGTACGCATCTGATAAACTTCTCCAATTTTTTTTAAAAAGAGATTTCTTTTAACTTTTACTAGTGTGTATATGTGAGGTATGTGTGTGTGTGTGTGTTTGTGTGTGTGTGTGTTTGTGTGTGCTTGTTAGTATCTGTGTGCATGTGCCCCAAAAAGCTGGAAGAGGGTGTCAGATTCCTTGGTGCTGGGTTTACAGGGATCTGAATTCAGGTCCTCTGTAAGAGCTTTGATGGCTGATCTTGGCTGTCAACTTGACTGCATCTGGAATCAACTAAACTCAGCAGCTGGGCAGCCTTGGAGAGGTTTTCTTAACTCTATCATCTGAGGTAGGAAGAGCCACTGTAATTCTAGGACACAACCTTTTTTGTGGCAGTCCACATAAAAGGACATGAAACAGTTCTACAGTGTGTCTGCTTATCTCCACTCTCATTTATCTTCCTATTGAGACTTGCCTTTGGTGACATTAGAGCCTACATCTTCAAGAGCCAATGTAGATTGGAGACTAACAGCTCTCTTTGAATCCTCTGGGACTCCAGCGCCCTATTTGAACTGCTGAACCATTCAGTCTCATGGACTGACTGCTAGGTTCTAGGCCTTTTTATTTCGAGATAGCTACTGTTGGAGTATGGAACCACGGTGTCTAAGTCATTCTAAAATCATATATATACACAAAATATTCATCCATTCTATCAGTTCTGTTCTTTTAGTGAACCCCAAATGGCATAAACAGCAAGTACTCTTAACCACTGCGTGATCTCTCCATCCCAGGCATTTCTTTATCTGTTTCTTGTCCACGCAGAGTGTTTTGAAACAAAAATATCTGTCTTTGCTTCACATTGCAGGCTTTGTCTTTAATAACAATAGCCACAACTACATGATACCTTCTAACTTCCTGTAATTCATGTTTAGCACTACCGTCTGTGCTGCCTGGTAGAACAACTGAAGAACAGGCATATTCCCTCTGCTGAGACTTGACATTTTGTTTGAGATGAGAGTCCCTGAGTGAGACCTTCAACCTCATCTCCCAGTCACTTTTATTTTTATGTTGACTCAGAAAAAAAGTTAGTGCACTATGGGATCTTTCACCCAAATTACAAAATCCACAACTTTTTACTGTACCCTGACCTCTACAGAGCCATGTAACAAACGTATTTGCCCTTTTCTCAGCAGAAAAGATGTGGCTTTAGAAGTAGAAAGAAGGGATGATAGACAATGGGGGAAAAGTGTGTCATTTCACAGGGTCTTTTCTCAAATACAAAGTATTATTGCTTCTCTGAGTGATGATGGAGGAATTTAAGCTTTTGCAAGGGATGATCTCCAATTCTCAGAAGACTCCCTCCCTTTTTCCCCTCAAGGCAAAGCAGGAGGGGCTTGCTAGTCAGGGAGATGAGTTTTCTCCTGCTAAGGAAGAGTGGCACCTTTAAGAGATAAGAATTGTATAGGATTATGCAAAAGATCTCCGGCCCAAAGAGGAGCAGTTATCCACATTAGATAATCCTAAGCAGATGCTCTTAGGATCAAGATGAGACCCTGCTTCTGCCCCAGTGTCTGCCCTGCTTTGATGGATCCCATGTGGGAATTCACTTCCTGACATTTGTCACATTTGTAAAACATAAGCTTCCACTCTCAAATGACAGGCAGGATTGGCAACAAAACTCTCTATAGGTAGCTAATGAAATATCTGGCAGGGATTTTAACTTATTCCAGTGAGGCCAATAGCTGGTATTTACATATTACCTTAATGCTTGAGTGGAGTAGATGTTCTTAATATACAATTATAACACTAAGTTGTCAATTAAATGTGACAAAGATTTCTTCTTTGCAATTGTACTGGAAAACAAGGTAATCCCAATGGCACAGGCAATCCTATTAAGTTAGACATCCAAAGATCATTTTCCCTCCATGCCTCTCACACACTGGAATGGAGTTCCAAGGGACTTTATCAGTTAATTGGAAAGTAATGCTGGCAATTCCTTTATGCATAACACTTAGAATTTAACATGTAGAAACAACCTAACAAGAAAAAGTTTCCAAGAGCTGAATTCACAGCCTATGGTGATTATTATTCACATTTGAAAGATAAGAGGAGAAAATATCACATTAAGGAAGTGGATGACTGCCCCCGCTTCCCAAGCTGCTAGGTAAATGACTACTGTACTCTAAGATGGCTGGCCCTGTGTAACAAAACACTTTTGACCAGCTCACTATGCCTATTCCTTCTCCTGTAGTGCCCAGAGACTTGTTCTGAATTAACACGTTGATAAAGAGCATACACAAAGACTGAGGGCTCAACACCGCTTGTATTTCTTGCTCTACAGAGAAACAGCTTTATTAGGGAGGTGAGTTGAGAGAACTAATTACACAGGCATATCTTCTAGTCTGCTGGAGCTGCATAAACAAAGGAACTTCCTATAATTGGGAAGAGCAGAAAGAAATTCCAAGGCTGAAGTCAACAAAGCAAATACTTCATTTGGAGCTCATATCCTGAACAAAGATAATGAGAACAGTGACAATTTCTCTCAATAGATATGGCTCACACAGTATAAAGCCAATAAGCAAAAAGTAGAACTTTAACATTGATTGTTGGTTGCCAATAGCACATTACAAGGTTGATGAACATGAAACATGAAAGGTGTGAGAGCAGCCATGTCTGGTGAATAGCCTCTCATGCTATCATCATCCCAAGGTGTATGACAGCTGGGGGAAGTTGTATGGGAGATCTCTCATAATTGTAGAGTCACTTACCAAGTTCAAGCTACTCATGGAAGAAATTTTGTGTGTTTGTGTGTGTGTTTTCCCCTCTAGGTTATCATAGATATTGTGAATTGGCTGCTGATAAGACACTGGATGCTGCAGGTGAATGATATACTTTCCTATCAGGCATCATGAACTGCATTCAGAGCAGGTTTGCTCTCAGTAGGATTTCCTGAGTGGATGAGCTGGGAAATAGTCTGTGCTGGATTGGAAAGGGAACAAGTACATGTGGGGGGAACATCAGCAAGAAGATTCAAAAGGCTCCCTATGGCCTCAGAGCCAGGAGCCTGGGTTCTGTTACTGTTCAACTTAAGTGATGCAGGCCTTTCATCAAGTCTCTGATTCATTCTTAGCCTTAGTTTTGACAATCATAAAATATTAAACAACTTTACCCTGAGCATTTCTGAGACTATTGAGTGTCTTTTATTCTTCACTGCATGTCTGGATGCAGATTACCTGTGCTGTTGGCATAGCTGCAGCAGGCTCAGCAAATACTCTTGGTGATGCTCACCTGCTCTCTCTCCAGGCTATGGCAACTTATGCATCCGTTTGCTTATAAAACAATTTTTACATGATAGTTTCCTAATTGTCACAGCATCCATCTCTGGTCTTCCACCTGATTCAAGTTGTAAAACTAAAGATAAACAGAAAGCCAAAAAAATCTCACAGAAGTATTATTGGTGGCTCTTAATTGAGTGAAGATTATCTTTTAAGTATAGAGAAGGAAATAAGTGTGAAGTCAAAGGAGATATCACAAATTCAAACACAATATTTGAGCATTTAAGGTCTTAAAGGGAAAAAATCATGTCTCTTAGATTTTATGTGCCTTAAAAAAAACCCTGTGTGTTCACCAAAAGTGAGTATTTCTTTCCTCTTTTATTGACCACAATTTATCTTCTCTAAAACTGATGAAAGATTAACACAGCCATTACTTTCTCTTTGAGATGATAGGTAGCAGATTTCTTCTAGAGTTGGCAAAGGACACCGCAGATCACTACCATAAAGAATCCAAGCTTGCTTTCCCATTTTCAGGAGATCCTTGGGGAAATGGTACTAATGAAGAGGTTTCCAACATTCTCGCCCTTCCTTTTGTCCTGTGTTCTTTCATGGTTCCTTTTTATGTTCATAATAGGTTCACCTTCTAATTACTATCTCTTCAGATACTGAAAAAGGCTCCCTTGGCCTTCTCTGATGTAGAATTCATTTGTGCCAGGCACTAAGGAGTCTTTGTTTTGCTAGACTCCTACTTCCATTAGGGTTCAATGGAGCCTTTGCTTGCAAACAATAGTCTTTATCTGTGGCCTCTCTGCTTGGCTAACCACTCCATCAAGCAAACACCAAAGAGCAAGGGAGAAGATTCATATTACAAAAAAAAAATCAATGAAAAGGGTTGCATAGCCCAGGGAGACGGCACCATGCATGCATCTACTGATGGGTCTCCTTTCTGTAATCTTTCTACAGATAGAGCAAACAGCACTGTCTAAGCATCATGCTGCCCACTGATACTATTGTGAACCAGAAGATGATCCTGATGCTGTCAGCCTAAGAGAGATGATCTCAAGGCTGGCTTTCTCTTGACTTACTTTAATGAGTTCTTGAGCAGCACTGCTTTCATTACACCACTTTTGTTCTGCTACCAAGAAATGAGTTTAAACAATGAGTTTATTCAGAGCCATGGCATTTATTGATTGTGTAAACACAAGCCTGAGATTTGCTTGTGCTCCTCTTAAACAGGCCAGCTCCCATTTTTGCTTATCAGTCAGCCTGGTTTGCCTCCTACCTGTTGTATGGAAATGCTGTCCTGTGATTTGATAGGACTTCATGAAGGCTGGAAGGGGTCAGGGCTAAGGCAATTCAGATGACAACTCAGATGGTCCAATTCTAAAACTAATCTCTGACTGTCATAGATGTCATTAAAAGATAAATAAGAACATATGAAGTTAGAATGCTTCTACTTGTCAGAGAATGGAAATCAGTCCAAACAAATATTAAACTGTATTAGTGAATATCCAGTCAAGTTTTTGTTTTAATGTCACAAGAAACATAGTATTCTGTAATTTAAATGTAAGTTTTAGCATTTAATGAAGTTAATGGTAAATTTGATTCTGTGTAAGTTTGGAGGGAATTACTCACTTTGAATAATAGATAACAATGGTTGTCACCAAATGCCTCTAAAAATATAAGCTAAAATTTCCTTATAATGATTCTTCCTACACTGGAAATTAGAATTTTAGAAAATTCTAAATTCAATAAACTCTGGGTCAATGGCTGGAAATTCTGGTTGGTTCTTGCATAGAGCCTGGGTATGAATCTATTTTGTTTCAAGACTCATAGATAACCTTACTGTACCCTCAGAACAGAACATCACATGGCCTAAGTCATACATTAGGATAAACAGAGCCTTCTAATCACGACAGTGTCTGAGTCCCACTAGGACAAAAAAATGATAATGTTAGGTACAAACACTACCAAATATGGCACTGTAGCATTTGAAAAGACACAAAGTCAGTAAGCTGTCACTGACTTCAGTCTCCCCTTTCCTCAGAAGCAGATGGAAAAAGAACCATCTTGCCTTATGCAGGTCATAAGATCTTTGTGTGTGGATGATCACCATATATTTAAGCAAAAGAGTGTTCTTATTGCTGAAGACAATCTGAGAGGAATCTGAGCAAACAGCTTTGTTAACTTTCCTCCTAGTACATTTCCAATAGAGCATGCCAACCATGGCCAATCACCTGCCCTCGTAACTACTGACTTCTCAAACAGCACAAATGCATACAGCTCCCTCTGTTTGCTTTCTAATTTTCCTTCCTACACCTCTCCCATCCTCCTTCCCCCTTCATTCCTTCTTCCTTCTTCTTTCTGAGCCCCTCCCTTCCCTTCTCCATCTTCCTCCCATTTCAGTACTGTAGCTTCTGAGGATATAAAATATGAAAGTCACTAACTCTTTACCAAATGGTAAAAACCATGATGACCTTTATTTCTACTGAGGATAAGTGGTTATATTTGTTCCTTTCTTCAGAAAGGGTTTCAGAATGATGTGACTTGTGAAAGCACTGGCTTGCTGGTGTTCTCACTCAAAGAGGTTTAAATAATCACCTTAAAGTTGCCTCATTGCCACCAAACACACGATAAGTTTCTTAAGCCTCCAGCAGCAACACACTTGGAAATGAAAATTATTTCATGACTTCAAATCTCTCTTAAAATAGACAAGATGGGAGGGGGAGATGAAGGCAGAAAACAACCAGCAGTTAGATTTCTCCTAACTGGTGGATGGTCAGAGCTGTTAATTATAGAGTTGGTATAGAGATTTAAAAGGTTATGAAGGTGCTGGGTGTGGTAGCGCATCTTCAATGTCAGCACTCAGGAGGCAAAGGCCAGGGGATCTCTGTGAGTTGAAGATCGGTTTGTTCTACATAGAGTTTCAAGTTAACCAGTCCTACAGAGAACCTGTTAGAGTTATAATAGGAGGAGGAGAAGGAGGGGGAAAAGGAGGGAAGAAGAGGAGAAGGGGGAGGAGGAAGAGGAGGAGGGGGTGGAGGAGAAGAGGGAGGAAGAGGAAGAAAAGGAGGAGGAGGAGGAGGAAAAGGGTATGAAAGGCATTTAAGCCATCTTCTAATCTCATATAGGATATGCTATAATTTTTTTAATGTGGCAAAATAGTGTTAATGCTCCTCTGTCATCTAGGAACAAAAGCATCCCTTACAAACTCAAGTGATTTTTGGCAACCAACAGGCCTTCTGATACATTTTGTGATTAGGCAGGACCTTATGGAGGAATGAGAGATGCCAATGCTGGCCTTTTGAACTAAGAATGATTCCCATTACTCAAAACAGTGGTTATCTATGTGTTACACAGGAGAGTCAGATCACAGAGCTGTTTTACGTTTTATGGCTTTGTTGGCTAGCTGTTGTAAGTATATGACACTGTAATTTTCGTTGCTATCAGGCATTTTATGTTATCTTGGTTACATGGATTAGTTTTACATATTATTAAAATCCCCTATATAATAGCTCAGTGATGCCTCCCATGCCCATTGACTAAGTGTGGATAATTTTGACTATACATTTATGTTTGGGATTTTTACACTTTTCTCAGAAACTGCATGATACTTTTCTATGAAAAAGCTTCACTACACTGTGTTACAGAACACCAAAACTTATGTTTGAATCCAACTGTGTTTGGCTATTGGGTCTTCATTTATGAAGACTCCCATGTCATGTAAAACAACATTAAATGAATCTATATGCTAATCTGACTTTTTAAAATCTAGCATCCTTCTCCATGAAAATGACTTTGTTTTTCTTACAAGGCCAAACCACTGAGGAATGAACCTGGTCACCTGATTTAAAAAATTACTGTTGGACAGTTTAATATATTTATATAATAAACTTTAGTCATTTTTACATATACTTCTTTGTTCTCCTTCATCTTCTCCTTTCTTTACAAGAAATCCCACCTTCATGTCTTCTTTATATATGGCTCTATTCGTTCTATTGACATTGCTTTCCTGAGCATGAGTAGAAGATTATTTAGGGCAAGAGTAATTTATTCATGACTATACCACTAAAAAAAAATGATTCCCTTTGTCTAAAACCATTTATTGCCAGTAGTCCCTCTAGGAGGGATAGACACTCACCAGAATATCTATCTCCCATGGTACAGTATTAGTTTTCAAACTCCTTAGGAGGTTCTAGCATCAACTAAGAACTGAGGACTGTAATTTAGGGTATAATTAAAAAAGAAGTTTGAATACAATGTTAAGAACAATGTTCTTATAGCTCAAAACTGATTGAAAAAGATATGGTGGTTTATAAGATTCTGAACTTCTTCTCAATGTACTGGATATTGATGAAGCTGAACAAACCCCAGCTAGTAGTTTTTGTATTGCATAAGAATAGTTTGGAATAGTACACAAATTTGGGACCTTAGGGCTACCATAAAGATGCCTGAGATGTAAGAAAAATATTTTTCTAGGCTTCTGTCTGTGTTAACTATTTCATATTTTAAAATATGTTATAAAGAACATGTATTATATGAGTTCATAATGCTTGAGAGATGTGAAATAATGAGAAAAATACAAGTGTGTGTATGTTTTGTTCTTATTCAAATGATGTAAGCTGAATACCCATACATTAAACTCTGTATTCTGTCAAATACATCAATACCCCTAGCTAATTTTACATCTCTCTTTATAAGAAAAAAGTGATGATATTACTATTTGTGTAATGCTGTGGTTTGTTAGAGCACATTTATATTAAATAATAATTTGTATTACCCTGTGTTTAGTCTTGACCACATGATTGCTCATGGGGCTACAGCATCATCTTCATAGATCTTAGTGTTCTGGGTGAGAACTTCAAACCAAGCTTCTTGATATTATTTTATTAAGATGATTAAAATTTAGTTTACCTACCAAATGCAGTAAAATCTGAACAGTGGTTTGCTTTTATAGCCATGTGACATTTAATATTGAGAGTTTTGTGATGTAAACATAGACACACATCATCAAGCTATGCCTGTCCTAGCCATTGCTTTCTTGCAATATGAACTGATCTGTATGCACTGGCCTCAGAAAAGATCACAACCCAGAGGAACTTTGGGAAAGTGAGAAGAGCTATCTCAGGGTGCAGGAGATGCCTTTCCTCTTCTGCAATACCGATTAGAGTCTGCATAAAAACCAGCTGCTCTGTGGATTCTGGCAGCTTAGAAATCACATTAGGGCATCCACCAAAGCTGTGGTTGCAGATAAGCTCCTCCACTTCCAGGAAGCCCTGACCAATAATGTGGCGCTAGAGGCTGTGCTGAGTGCCAGATGCCTGAATCACATTTAGTACCTGGCATTCTATCACACCCCATCTGTAAAGCTGGTCAGGACATGTAAATGCCAGACATACACATGGGCCATCACAAAGCTCAGTGTGTGGATTACGTATAGCCCAAGGCTGTGACTTGGCTTTTGTCTCACCTGATTAAGGTTGTCCCCAAATTAACATGTTCATACTATTCTGAAGTCTGTTTTCTTATGATCTTATAGAAGAAACATAATTCCAGAATAATGACTGCTGCCATCCTGGCATCCAGATTGGACAATAAGATAAATCCTTGTATAAGTCATTAAGTTCCTCAAGGCAACTGGTTAATCTAGTATGTTGGGCAGAGTATTGGTGAGTATGTAGAGTGTTCCAAAATGCAATACTGAGGCCTGTCTGTAGCCTTGTTCTAGAGTTGGGGCATCCCACACAGATAGTAATCCTAGATCTGCTCAGCACCAGCAACCCAAGATGACATCATGGGTGAGCCCAGGACAGAACCTGGGTTGTGTGGCTCTCAGATTATTACTGCAGGCTCACTGTAGGATTCTGTATTTCAAGGATGCAGTTACTGCTCATGGGTAATAGAAGAGTGAATCAGAGAATAGGAGTATGTGTCCATTGTTGTTAGTCTCTAATTCTACAGAAAGACTACTCAAAAGTATTACTATTTTTTTAATAAGTGTCAACTATATGTTTCCCACATTAGAAACCAAACTATATAAAGGACTTAAGAAGAGACATGTGGTATGCTACAAGCCTTCAACCTGAGGTTTTGAATAGCTAATAATGTGCAAAAAATAAACACCAAATTTTGTAGATTTGACAACAAAGACAAAGACAGACAATAATGGAACTTTGTGCCTCACAAGAGTTTGTAGCAATAGCTCCCTAATAATCAAGATACAAAATGCTTAGAAAAACAGTCTAAGATATAGCCATTTTAATAAATTTCATAATTATATTTTGTGTACAAAAGTCTTCCTTGCTAACAAAACACATTTTTAACTCCTTCTCTTTTCAGACTTATTGATCTTCTAGATCTCGTGTTTTCATATTTTAAAATGAGAAAGCACTAAATCACATTCCCAGAAGTAATAATTTCAGAGCTAATCTGTATCCTCCTACAGCTCATCTAATCATTATTTGATCAAATCTAACTCCCACAGAGTTATTGTCTCATAGGACTGAAAACATTAATGATTTTCTTTTCAAAGTGAACTCACTTATTAATGAATCAGGCTCTCACGTGAGAAGCATTTCTCACTGCCTTCCATGATATTTCTCTCTTGCTTTTTTTGTAAAGTCATTTATAAATAATGTGCAATGCTGTTTCACAACAGAGGGATGCTTAGAACAAAGACGATGGGAGAAGACTTAGAACACAATTTGCAATTACTAAAATGAAATAGATAATAGATATTGGGGAAGCAATTTACCATTATACAACTAAATCCATGCTTGATAATAAAAAAGGGACAAATGAAACTCACTAATCAGAGGAAGGTGCAAGTTACTTGTCAAAGGACTTAATAGACGGAATTAGGCATTTCACATGCATTACCTAAATTACTTGCTTTAGTTTCAACCCAAGTACATTTCACTTTAAAGAACAAACAACTTAAATCAATAAATATTTATTAGTGCCTATGCTGAATTGAACAAGTCAGTAAGCTGAGTTAAGCAATATCACAATAGTTAGTCATTCTCAATTTATTTAATAAACTAGACTATATGGTTTATTTAATCACTGAAATATCTGTCTAGAGTGCAGACTATTAGCTTTTAAGAACAACTTAAGAAGGCAATCAATATTTGGATCAATATGATTAGATGAAAAGATTTTTCCACTTTCATTAGTATTTTCTTAAGAAATGGAAAAAGATTAATATGAAAAATTAGAAATTGACTGTAATTCAAAAATATAATATATATTATTTCAAAAAAGTCAAATTATGTATATATGTGTGGGTGTATGTATGTATGTATATGTGTATGTGTGTACAGACTAATGTCACTCAGGGATCTTAAGGTATTCAAAAGAAAAAGTTATAGATTTTGATACATATAAAGATGGTATTCATTCCCAAAATGTCACTGTACTAGTTTTATCCCTCTGAAAATATAATAACTGAATGAGATTGCCTATTGAAGAGCAAATATAATCATATAATGAAATGTCACAGAGCATTGGCTAAATATGTAAGCACCTCTGGGAAGCCAAAGAAACATGTGATTCAGTGTAAGGCACTAAATGATTAATCAGATCAGTCATGTTGTCTTTTAAATTATTGTCACCCATGATTGTAAGTGTTGAAAGAGAGTACAGTCCAAATTGGGCAAAATTTTATGACCCAGTAGGAGCAGGACAACAAATATTTTTGCAGGATTTCTTTTCATTAAGTTCTTACCCCAACATTTAGAGAAGAAAAAAAACAATATGTGACTCTGAAAAATAAAGTTGCTTCTATAAGGGATTATCAGCAGTGACATCTGCCATTCACCAAGCCAGTCTCTTGGAAGTTTGTGATTATCACCATAGAATTTTGGGCAAAATACTAAACAAAATATTATTCCCATTTTACCAAGTAATTTAGGGATCTGATTTCAAATTCTAATGCTAACTCAGGAAAGAAGTTTCATTAAAAATCAGAATTGGTTCCTTTGCTCAGTCTTTATGCTGGGGCAAAATGCTAGCTGGTCTGCTCCCCTGAAGACACCACAACCTGAGCCACGTTAGAGTATCAGCTACACACAAAGCCATTGATAAGAACCCCCTAAAGTCCCATGGTTGCCTTTGGGAGCCCAGTGGACTTGGGACGCATCACCCACCAAAACCCTTGACCCCCCAAATACCACTCCTCTTGTGTCCGGTCCTTTCTGCTGGAGCTGAATGCTAGCTAGTCTGATCCTTTGAAGACGTTATATCTTGAGCCATCCCAAAAGATTGACTGCACTGTAAGCATTGGACTGCTAGCCAATCTGCTCCCCTGAAAACACCATATCCTGAGCCATCCTAGAAGATACACTGCATTCAGAGCAATGGGACAACTGACACCAGAACCTCAGGTATTCCGGGAGTTCTGCTGCACACAGGGCAACTGAGCAACTGATCACCAGCTTGTCTGCTTCCCCGAAGACACTACAGCTTGAAGGCATCCCAGGAGCTCCTCTGTACACAGGGCAACAGGGCAACAGACACCACAGCCTGAAGACCTCCAGGGGGCTCTGTAGTATACAGGGCAACTGACCCAATAGACCGACAGCCTACCTGGAATTCTGCTGCACACAGGGAAACAGAAAACCCAGTCTCTAGGTTCCCTTGGAAAACATCATCACATAGCCTGACTCCTCCTCTGAAGACCCAAAAGTCTGAAGGTCTCCCAGGAGATCTATTGCACCCAGGACAACAGATCAGCAGCTTTTCTGCCCGTCTGAAGAGCCCTGAGTTGGAAGGCCCTACAGATCTTCTGCTACAGCCAGGGCCACTGAAGCAACCCAGGGACAAAAGAGGCAGACTCAAGACAGAGTCACCCAGACCAGCAAACACCTTGGACAACCAGATGGTGAGAGGCAAGCGCAAGACCATAAGCAACAGAAGGCAATATATGTGGGCATCATCAGAACCCAGTTCTCCCACCACAGCAAGCCCTGAATACACCAACACACCTGAAATTTAGGAAGCTGACCTAAAATCCTATCTCATGAAAATAATAGAGTCCTTTAAGAAGGATATAAATAACTCACTGAAAGAGATACAGGAAAACACAGGTAAACAAGTAGAAGCCCTTACAGAGGAAACAAATCCCTTATAGAAATACAGGAAAGCACAATCAAGCAGGTGAAGGAATTGAATAAAGGAGTCCAAGACCAAAAAGTGGAAGTAAAAACAATAAAGAAAACACAAATGGAGGCAAACCTGGAAATGGGAAATCTAGGAAAGAGGTCAGGAATTACAGATATAAGTTTCATCAATAGAACACAAGAGATAGAAGAGAGTCTCTATGGTGTAGAAGATACCATAGAAGAGATTGACACAACTGTTAAAGAAAATTCAAAACATAAAAAACTCCTAACCCAAAGCATCCAGGAAATTCAGAACACAATGAGAAGACCAAATCTAAGAATAATAAGTATAGAGGAGAATGAAAATTCCCAGCTCAAAGTACCTGAAAATGTCTTTAAAAAATCATAGAAGAAAACCTCCCCAACCTAAGGAAAGAGGTGGCCATAAAGGTACAAGAAGACTATAGAACACCAAATAAATTGGACCAGAAAAGAAAATCCTCTCATCACATAATGATCAAAACACTAAATGCACAAAACAAATAAAGAATATTAAAAGCTGAAAGAGAAAATGGCCAGGTAACATACAAAGGTAGACCTATCAGAATTGCACCAGACTTCTCAACAGAGAATAGAAAGCCAGAAGACCCTGGTCAGAGGTCATGCAGACTCTTATGAGAACACAAATGCCAGCCCAGGCTACTATGACCAGCAAAACTCTCAACCAACATAGATGGAGAAAACAAAGATATTCAAGGACAAAACCAAATTCAAACAGTATCTATCTACTAATCCAGCCCTACAGAGGATACTAGAAAGAAAACTCCAACACAAGGAAGGTACCTACACCAAGAAAAGACAAGATAATAAGCATCTCACAACAAAGCCTAAAGTACAGATGGTAAGCACACAAAGCTACCTATAAAATCAAACATATCAGGAACCAACAGTCCTCTATCTTTAATATCTCTCAATATTAATGGAGTCAACTCACCTATAAAAAGACATAAGCTGGATATGCACACAAGATCCAGCATTTTGCTGCATACAAGAAACATACCTCAACAACAAAGACAGCACTATCTCAGAGTAAAAGAATGGGAAAAGCTCTTCCAAGCAAATTGTCTCAGGGAACAAGCTAGACTTGCCATCCCAATATCCAATGAAATAGAATTTCAACACAAAGTTATTAAACATGATAAGGAAGAATACTTCATATTAATCAAGGGAAAATCCACAAAGAGAAAGTCTCAATTCTGAACATCTGTGCCCCAAATGCAAGGACAACCTCATTCATAAAAGAAATTTTACTAAAGCACAAAGCACACATTGAACCCACACACAATAATACTGGGAGACTTCAACATCCCACTCTCACCTATGAAAAGGTCATTGAAACAAAATCTAAACAGAGACACAGTGAAATTAATAGAGGTTATGAACCAAATGGATTTATCAGATATATACAGAACGTTTAACCCTAAAACAAAAGAGTACACCATCTTCTCTCCACCTCATGGTATATTCTCCCAAATCAACCATATAATTGGTCACAAAACAATCCTCAACCGATAAAAGAAGATTAAAAAATCCCATGCATCCTATCAGATCACCATGGCCTAAGGCTGGTCAGCAATAACAACAAAAAACAAAAGAAAGCCCACATACACGTGTAAACTGAACAACTCTCTCCTCAATGATAACTTGATCAGGGAAGAAATAAAGAAAGAAATTAAAGACTTCCTGGAATTTAATGAAAATGTTGGAACATCATACCCAAACTTTTGGGACACAATGCTAAGGGAAAATTTCATAGCACTAAGTGCAATGATAAAGAAACTGGAGAAATATTACACTAGCAAATTAACAGCACACCTGAGAGTTCTAGAACACAAAGAAGCAAATGCACCCAAGCAAAGTAGAAGGCTAGAAATAGTCAAATTCAGGACTAGAATCAACCAAATATAAACAAAGAGAACAATAACGAAGAATCAACAAAACCAGAAGCTGATTCTTTGAGAGTATCAATAGGATAGATAGAGCCCTAGCCAAACTAACTAAGGGCTCCAGAGCTAGTAACCAAATTAACAAAATCAGAAATGAAAAGGGAGACATAACAGAAATGGACGAAATTCTAAAAATCATCAGATCCTACTATAAAAGCCTATACTCAACAAAACTGGAAAATCTAGATGAAATGGATGGTTTCCTAGACAGATACCATGTACTACTAAACTTAAATCAGAAGCAGGTTAACTATCTAAAGAGATTTTACCATATCCCATAAGAAAATAGAAGAAGTCATTAAAAACCTCCCAACTAAACAAAAGCACAGGGCCAGATGGATTTAGTGCAGAATTTTACAAGACCTTTAAAGAAGACATGATACCAATACTCCTCAAACTATTTCATAAAATAGAAACTGAAGGAACACTACTAATTCATTCTATGAAGCCACAATTACTCTGATACCGAAACCACACAAGGACCCAACCAAAAAAGAGTACTTCAGACCAAACTTGCTTATGAATATCGATGCAAAAATTATCAATAAAATTCTTGCAAGCCGAATCCAAGAATGCATCAAAACCATCATTCACCACTATCAAGTAGGCTTCATCCCAGGGATGTAAGGTTGGTTCAATATACAAAAGTCCATTAATGTAATCCACTATATAAACAAACTCAAAGAAAAAAAATCACATAATCATCTCCTTACATGCAGAGAAATCATTTGACAAAATACAATACCCCTTCATGTTAAAAGTATTGGAGAGATCATGAATTCAAGGCCCATATCTAAACATAATAAAAGCAATTTAAGGCAATCCAATAATCAATATCAAATTAAATGGAGACATACTTGAAGCAATCTCACTAAAATTGGGGACAAGTCAAGAATGCCTACTATCCCCATATCTATTCAATATATTACTCAACGTACTAGCTAGAACAATAAGACAATAAAACGAGATTAAGGTGATACAAATTGGCAAAGAAGAAACAAAGGTATCACTGATTGCTGTTGATGTGATAGTATATATAATCAACCCTAAAATTCTACGAGAGAACTTCTCCAGCTGATAAACAACTTCAGAAAAGTGGCCAGATATAGAATTTACTCAAATAAATCAGTAGTCTTCCTTTATACAAATGATAAGCAGGTTGAGAAAGAAATTAGGAAAACAACTCCTTTCACAATAGCCACAAATGTTATAAAATATCTTGGGGTAACTCTAACCAAACAAATGAAGGACCTATAGGACAATAACTTCAAGTCTCTCAAGAAAGAAATCAAAGAAGATCCCAGAAAATAGAAAAATCTCCCATGCTCATGGATTGGCAGAATTAATATAGTAAAAATGGCCATCCTACCAATGCCAATCTACAGAGTCAATACAATCACCATCAAAATCCAAACACGAGTCTTCAAAGACATGGAAAAAACAATTTTCAAATTTTTCTGGAAAGGCAAAAAACCCAGGATAACAAAAACAATTCTTAACAATTAAAGAATGGCTAGGGGAATCACTATCCCTAAACTCCAGCTTTACTGCAGAGCAATATTGATAAAACCTGCATGGTACTGGTTTAGAGACAGAAAGGTTGATCAACGGAATAGAATTGAAGACCCAGAAATACAGCTACACACATTTGGACATTTGATCTTTGACAAAGAAGCCAAACATATACAATGGAAAAAAGAAAGCATCTTCAATAAATGGTGCTGGTAACTGGCTATCTGTATATAGAAAAATGAACATAGACCCATATTTGTCACCGTTTACAATGCTCAAATCCAAGCGGATTAAGGACCTCAACATAAAACCATACTCTCTGAATCTAATAGAAGAGAAATTGGGGAAGAGCCTTGAACTCATTGGCACAGGGTGAAATTTCCTAAACAGAACTTCAATAGCACACACTCTAAGATCAAGAATTGATAAATGGGTCCTCATGAAACTGGAAAGCTTCTGTAAGGCAAAGAACATAGTCAATAAGACAAATCAGCAACCTGCAGATTGGGGAAAAAGTCCTCACTAACCCCACATCCAATAGAGGGCTAATATCCAAAATATGTAAAGAACTCAAGAAGCTAATCACTAAAAAGCAAACTATCCCATCAAAAAATGGAGTATAGAACAAAACTGAGAATTCACAACAGAGGAATCTCGAATATCTGAGAAGCACCTAAAGGAATGTTCAAAGTCCTTAGTGATCAGAGAAATGCCAATCAAAACAACCCTGAGATTCGACCTTATACCAATCATAATGACTAAGATCAAAACCTCAGGTGATAACACATGTTGGCGAGGATGTGGAAAAAGAGGAACACTCCTCCATTGCTGGTGGGATTGTAAACAGGTATAACCACTCTGGAGATCAATCTGGAGGTTCCTCAGAAAATTGGAAATAAATCTACCTGAAGACCCAGCAATACTACTCTTGGAAATATACCCAAAAGAAGTCCCACCATTCCACAGGGGCACATGTTCCACTATGTTCATATCGGCCCTATTTGTGATAGTCAGAAGCTGGAAACAGCCCCAGATGTCCCGTGACAGAACAATGGATACAGAAAATGTGGTTCATTTACACAATGGAATACTACTCAGCTATTAAGAACAAGGACACCCTGAGTTTTTCAGAAAAATGGATGGAACTAGCAAATACCCTGGATGAGGTATCTCAGACCCCAAAGGACATGTGTGGTATTTACTCACTAATAAGTGGATATTAGCACCCCCCTAAAAGTACACAATACTCAAGATCCAGTCCACAGAACTCAAAAAGGTCAACAAGTTGAAGGGCCAAGTGAGAATGCTTCAGTCCCACTTGGGAAGGAGAAGAAAGCAACCACAAGAAGGGAGGGAGGGACCTGGGCGGAAAAGTGGATGTGGGGGTTGTGGGGGAGAGGGGAACCTGATCTGGTATTGGGTGAGAGAAAAGGACTGAATCCATGAGTGCCAGCAGAAAGAGTGGAAACAGGCAACCTTGTGGGGTAGGAGGTTGGGGGTCCCTCCAGAATGTATCAGAGACCTGAGAGGTGAGAGACTCTCAGGACTCAAAGAGACGGACCTTAGATGAAGTGTCTGACAGTAGGGAGAAGGAACTTATGGCGCCCACCTCCACCACGAAGACAGTGCATCAAGTGAGGGAGGGGATTGCCATCCCACAGGCAAAACTCTGACCCATATTTGTTCCTGTCTGAAAGAACCGCAGGGATGGAAATGGAGAGGAGCTTGAGAAAAAGTTCCAGCAACAGGTCCAAAGTGGAATCCAACTGAAGGGGAGGTCCCAAGGCCTGACACTATAACTGAGGCTATGGAGAGCTCACAAAAAGAGACCTATCATGACTGCTCTTCTAAAGACCCAAGAAGCAGCTGAAAGTCAGTAGCAAATATTTGCATCCAACCAAGGAACAGAAGCTGCTGACCCCTGTGGTTGAATTAGGGAAAAGCTGGAAAAAGCTGAGGAGGAGGGTGATCCTGTAGGAGAACCAGCAGTCTCAATTAACCTGGATCCCTGAGATCTCTCAAACACTGAACCACCAACCAGGAAGCACACGCCAGCTGATATGAGGCCCCCAACACATATACGGCAGAAGACTGCTGGGTCGGGTTTTGTCAGAGAAGATGCACTTAACCTACAAGAGACTGGAGGCCACAGGGAGTTCAGGTTCTAGAGATCTGGTTGGGTGGGTGTTTGAGGGGACATCCTTGATGAGACAGGGGGTTGGGGAGGAGGTATAAGATGTGGAACAGTTGTAGTGTGGACTGGGGACATGCACAATAAAATATGGAGTGTAAAAAACAGAATTATTAAAATTAAAACAAACAAAAAACCAAAACAACAAACAAAAACAAAAAAATTAGAATTGTACAGTTGTCATTGTTTATAAATTCTGTTTAAGATATTTTAAACTTTGTCTAAGATAGTTCCCTAATTAGAAAGTGTTAACTTTGGCTATAGTTTGTAGGGATATAGTCATCTATTATGATGAGATTGTCATGGGAGCTGGTGACTCTAAGGTGAGTGAGGATTGTGTGGCAGGTGCTGTTATACAGCACTGGCCATATTGAAGAAAGTTTGGTCAGAACTGGTGCCAGATTACAACCCATAAGCTCAGCCTCTAAGGCCCTATAAAGGGTCTATAGTATTTTGATATAGTAGCACAGGCTGGGGTTCAAGAGCTGAAACATAAAAGCCTGTGGGAGACAGTTTACACATAAACTCTAATTGGACCCCTCTCCTAAGTATGTTAAAGGTTGAATGCAGAGGTATCTTTTTTCATGAGACTAAAATTAATATGCTAAAAAAAAAATACAGAAGTACAACATCAAGATGAAGTGGTACGTTCCCAGTATTTGTTCCAGGTATCTGTTGAGAAACTGACTTCCTTTGCATTTATTTGGTTTTCAAGAAGGTATGAAGAGATGGTCTATAACTTCTTGATGGTCCCAAAGACTGGCTTATACTGCTCTTTATCTAGTTTAGCTTCTTGGAGCCTTTGTGATCAGACCAAAACACTATAATTTACCCATATCCAGATGTGAACTGATTTGTTAATGCCAAGATTCACATCTTGTCTACCATTCTGCCTTCCATGGCTTCAGCTAACCTTGAACAATATGCCTTTTCATTCTATGACTATATTGTGTTAAAACTTTTACTTAAGGTGCTTCTCTTTTTTTTCCAGAAGCACTAATGACTTTCCATGGAGCCTTTCCTATTCAATATACAGAACTGGGGTTCTAAATGCATGTTTTAATAATGATTTGATTCTTATATAATTATATATGTAAGAAATATGATATTTACATATGATATCTAAAATGATCATAGTCTATTGTGGGCCACAGTATATATATGACCTTGTTATAGACATTGTAGAAACTCCTAAGATTGGGTAAGGATACAATTATACACTAGTATGTGACAGTCCTGAATTAACAACAGTATATCAGGGAATAAGTCTCCAAAGTAAAAAATACCTTTCTAGAATGATTCATTTCCAAGTATATCTGTAGTTTATTATCTACTAGTCCTGTTCTGTGATTTCATAATTTGAGATATTTGGTTTACTTATCATACATTGCTTCCCCTGATGTCTGAGACTTCTTAAACTAAAATTTCTAAAAAAAAGTTCATGGTTATAAAAATGGCATGATTATTAAGAAAATTCACACAGTTTACAAACTTTCTTTAGAAAGAAAAAACAATTAGATAGAAGAAATTTACTATTTTTTTTTTAAAAAATGAATCTAAAAACCATGATTTTCTTCTTTTCAATGGTCTTTGTATGTGTCCTAAATACATAATAAATACTTAAGCATAGAAGACACTGTTTGCTCAGACTACTCTACCCTCCTTGTATTTTTGGAAGTCACTATATAAAAAAGGCTGGCCTTGAACTCTTTGAGATCATCTTGCCTCTGCTTCCTGAGTGCTGGGATTATAGGCTTGCTACCACAACTTAGTTACTTTGCCCTAATATCCTTATATTTTATCTGAATTGTATACATGTGGATCACACTAAGGACTGGAATTTCTCCAAACATGGAGAGGGAGATCAAAAGGATTTAAAATACAGTATTTTTGTCACTTAGACTTAATCTCAATAGAGTCCCTACTCTTTGTTGTGTACATACTTGCCTATTATTTGTATTTAAAAAATAACAGCCAAGTGTTACAGAACATGGAATGCTCAGGCCACTGAGAAATGGGATGAAAGAATTATGATTTTGTGTGACAGAACATTGCTGATCCAAGAAGTTTTCTGAATCTTTCTGCATGCAGAAGAGAAAGAAAACTTCTACAGTGTTCTCAGACTTCCCAGGAAGAGATTTTGATTATAACCATCCTTCTATATTTTTCAAACATAGGCTGGTGGTATAATGCTGTGTCTGTTCAATGGAGAAGGTTTACTGAATTGACTCAGCACAGGAGAAGTTGGCAGACATTTAGACCATGTGTAGTCATTTCTAGAAAATATGGAAGTCAGGTAAGTGGGCAGGCAGGCAGGCAGGCAAGCAGCTGGTGCTGTGAGGTAACTGTGGCACACTTGAAATCCCACAGGTTAGCATTTCTTCTGAGCTGGCAGGCATTAAAGAATCATTAATTATTCTCTTCACTGTTGTTCTCCTTTAACAGTCCACCTCAAACCTCATGGGCAAACGGGGCAAAAACCTAGATAGAATGTTCTCAGCCAAGGAAGAAGAACAAAGGAGAATGTAGAATGTTTGCAGGGTTTCAATATACCAAGGAACTTTGTAATCCGCTTAAATTCCAAAGCACTTGAAAGCACCAAGGTTAAAATAGAACAGCCATTGTCCTAAGGGGAAGGACAGCAACCAAAATAGTCAGAGCCTTCTATACTTGTCACAGGGAAGTAGGGCCAAGTCTATTCATATACCTGAGAGGTATTTGTTTCTTAAGTGCTCTCTCTCCAGGAAGCAAAGCAAAATTATAATGAGGGAGAAATCACCTTTGGTCTAGTCATGTTCAAGAAGAACTTTACACTGCAATATCAGTATCTAAGTACTTATAGGAAGGTACAGAAAAGAGGAGCATGGCTGGAGTTAAATAATAATTGTTTTGCTGATTGATTGATAGACTTATGAATTCATCTTTGACACTGTGTGGAAGATGCCAGGTCACTGTTATGTGAACATAAAATGTAACTACAAAGTGCCTATCATCCAGGACATTTATGAAATTAGTAACTTGAAGTTGAAAGTATTTAGGAATATAAGGAGTCTTTATATTGTTTTAATGTACAGTACATGAAAGTGAGATCTGTAGCTAGGTGCTCTCAGTAAATGTCATCTTACTGCAGCTCCTAGAAACTTCGAAGAAGAGCCTATGAATCTTCATTCAACAAGCAAGGTATATTTACTCAAGTTTGAAAGTTTAGTGGCCTTTTTGTTTTCTGAAATAGGATACACAATTCTCAATATAGCTTCTTGATTTTATCACCCTATATTTGTAAAAAAAAAAAAGAGGTAGACAATTTTAGGAGTGTGATATTTATCTTTTTTGACATATCATCAATAAAAACACCATTATATCCAGTTTAGAAAGCATTCAGTATAAATGAACAAAGCAGTTTGCAGTTCAGTACTCAGTACAGTAGTGAGGCACAGCTCATGACACTCTTATAATACATACTTTGTACATATACTTTTTTGTTGTTGTTTTTGTTTTGTGGGTTATAACTACTTAATGGTGTCATGTTATTATACAGATATTCTCTATACAATACTTTGATCAATAGAAATAAATTTAATTAATGATATTTTATGACATGACAAAATAGATTGCTACAAAAACCTTTCAGGCTATTTAGATATAAAGATCAAAATTCAAAACAAAAGATGGAAAGGCCTTTTGGGTGGGGCAGACACCTAGCTGGTCTGCTCCCATGAGAATATCATATCCTGAACCATTCTAGAGGAATCACTGTACTCAGAGCAGTGGAGAAACCACTGCACTCAGAGAAGCAGAGGAACCACTGCATTCAGAATAGCAGGATTTCAGGATCCCAGACAACCTGTGTCCAAGGAGCTCTTACATCTAGGAGCTCAGGATAACAGGATCACAGAGACAGCTGGACTCTGAGGAGTTCTCACACAAGCAAGATAACTAGAAAGACAGGTTCCAGTCAGAGACAGTGAGTAAGATAGCAATAGAGATAACCAACTGGCAAAAGGCAAGCACAAGAACATAAGCACCAGAAACCCAAGTTGCCTGGCATCATCAGAACCCAGTTCTCCTACCATAGCAAGTCCTAGACACCACATCACAATGGAAAAGCAGAATTCAGGTTTACAGCCAATTCTTATGATGATGATAGAGGCCCTTAAGAAGGACATAATTCCTTTAAAGAAATAAGTGAGAACACAGGTAAACAGGTAGAAGCCCTTAAAGAGGAAACACAAAAATCCCTTAAAAATTCTAAGAAAATGCAACCAAACAGGTGAAGGAATTAAACAAAACAATTCAGGATCTAAAAATGGAAAAAAAAGCACAATAAAGAAATCTCAAAGGGAGACTACGTAGGAGATAGAAAACCTAGGAAAGAGATCAGAAGTCATAAACTTAAGCATCATCAACAGAATACAAGAGATAGAAGAGAGAATCTCATGTGCAGAAGATACCATGGGAAACATTGACACAACTGTCAAAGAAAATGCAAAATGCAAAAGGCTCCTAACCCAAAACATCCAGGAAATCCAGGACACAATGGGAAGACCAAACACAAGGATAATAGGTATAGATGAGAGTGAAGATTCCCAACTTAAAGGGCCAGTAAATATCTTCAACAAAATTATAGAGGAAAACTTTCCTAACCTAAAGAAAGAGATACCTACAAACATACAAGAAGCCTACAGAACTACAAATAGACTAGCCCAGAAAATAAATTCCTCCCATCACATAATAATAAAAAAACATCAAATGAGTGAAACAAAGCCCGCCCAGACTACTATACTCACCAAATCTCTCAATTACCATAGATGGAGAAACCAAGATATTCCATGACAAAACCAAACTTACACAATATCTTCCCCAAAATCCAGCTCTTCAAAGGAAAATAGATGGAAAACTTCAACACAAGGAAGGAAACTACAACCTAGAAAAAGCAAGAAAGTAATCTTCCAACAAACCCAAAAGAAGATAGCTACAAAAACATAATTCCACCTCTAATAACAAAAATAACAGGAAGCAGCAATCATTTTTTCTTTATATCTCTTAACATCAATGGACCAATTTCCCAATAAAAAGACTTAGACTTATAAACTGGACACATAAACAGGACCCAACAATTTGCTGCATACAGAAAACACACCTCAGTGTCAAAGAGAGACACTACCTAAGAGTAAAAGGATGGAAAACAATTTTTCCAATCAAATGATCACGAGAAACATGCAGGAGTAGTATTCAATAAAATTGACATTCAACCAAAAGTTAGCAAAAAAGATAAGGAAGGACACTTCATACTCGTCAAAGGAAAAATCAACCAAGATTAAATCTCAATTCTGAAAATCTATGCTTCAAATGCAAGGGTATCCACATTCATAAAAGAAACTATACTAAAGCTCAAAGCACACATTGTACCTCACACAATAATAGTGGAAGATTTCAACACCCCACTCTCATCAATGGACATATCATGCAAACAGAAATTAAACCGAGACACATTGAAATTAACAGAAGTTATGAACCAAATAGATTTAACAGATATCTATAGACCATTTCATCCTAAAACTAAAGAATATACTTTCTTCTCAGCACCCCATTGAACCTTCTTTAAAATAGATCATATAATTGGTCAAAAAACAAGCCTGAATAGATACAAAAAGATTGAAATAATCCCTTGCATCCTATCAGATCACCACAAACACTAGTCTTCAATAATAACAAAAACAATAGAAAGCCCAGATACACACGGAAACTGAACAATGGTCTACTCAATGTTGATTTGGTCAAGGAAGAAATAAAGAAAGAAATTAAAGACTGTTTAGAATTTAATGAATAAGAAGACTGGTCATACTAAAACTTATAGGACACAATGAAACTGCTAAGAGGAAAACTCATAGCTCTAAATGCCTACAAAAAGAAACTGGAGAGAGCACACACTAGCAACTTGACAGTACAGCTGAAAGCTTTCGAATAAAACCAAGCAAATACATGCAAGAGGAGTAGGTGGTAAGAAATAATCAAACTCAGGGCTGAAATCAACCAAGTCGAAACAAACAAAAAAAAAAACTATATAACATATCAGCAAAACCAGGAGCTGATTCTTGGAGAAAATCAACAAGATAGATAAATCCTTAGCCAAACTAATCAGAGGGCAAAGAGGCAGTATCCAAATTAATAAAATCAGAACCGAAAAGGGAGACATAAGAACAGAAACTGAGGAAATTCAAAAAATCATCAGATACTACTACAAAAGCCTATACTCAACAAAACTGGAAAGTCTGGAGGAGATGGACAATTTTCTAGACAGATACCAGGAAAGAAAGTTAAGTCAGTAGCAGACGTACCATCTATCTAAACAACTCCATAATCCCTAAGGAAATAGTACCACTCATTAAAAGTCTCCCTACCTAAAAAATCCCAGGACCAGATGATTTTAGTGCAGAATTCTATCAGACCTTCAAGGAAAACCTAATACTAATTCTCTGTAAACTATTTCACAAAATAGAAACAGAAGGAACACTACCTAATTCATTTATGAAACCACAATTATGCTCATACCTAAGCTACACAAAGACACAACAAAGGAAACTTCAGACCAATCTCCCTTATGAATATCTATGCAAAATAACTCAATAAAATTATCGCAAAGAATACCAGAATACATCAAAGCAATCATGCAGCATGATCAAGTAGGCTGTATCCCAGGAATGTAGAGATGGTTCAATATATGGAAATCCATCAATGCAATCTACTATATAAATAAACTCAAAGGAAAAAAATCACATGATGTCACTAGATGCTGAGAAAGCATTTAACAAAATTCAACATCACTTCATGGTAAAAGTCTTGGAAAGATCAGGAACTCAAGGCCTATACCTAAACATAGTAAAAGCAATATACAGCAAACCAGTAGCCAGCATCAAACTAAATGGAGAGAAACTTGAAGCAATCTCACTACAATCAGGGGCCAGACAAGACTTCCCACTCTCTCCCTACCTATTCAATATAGTAGTGGAAGTATTAGTCTGAGCCATTAGACCATAAAAGGAAGTCAAAGGGATACAAATAGGAAAGGAAGAAGTCAAAATATTGCTGATGATATGATAGTATACTTTAGTGACAACAAGACTTCTGTCAGAGCTTCTACTCACAGCTAACCATTGAACTGATCCTGGGATTCCAAATGGAGGAGTGAGAGAAAGACTAAAGGAGCTGAAAGGGTTTGTGGCCCCATGGGGAGAGCAACAATACTAACCAACCAGAACTCCCAGGGTCTAAACCACCAGCCTGGGAGCACATAGGGAGGGACTCATGGCTCTAGCTGTATATGTAGGGGAAGATGGCCTTGTCAGGCATAGGTGGAAAAAGAGACTTTTGTTTCTTTGAAGGCTGGATGCCCCAGTGTGGGGAAATTTGAGGGTGGGAAGTTGGGAGTGGTAGTGGGTGGGGGCACATTCTCATAGAAGCCAGAAGAGGGGGGATGGGATAGGAGCTTTCTTGGTGGTGGGAAAATGGGGAAAGCAACTAACTTTAATGTAAATAAAATATCTAATATAAAAATGAAAAAAGAAAAAAACTTAAATTAAAAAAATGATAAAATGTTAAATGGCAAAAGAAAGAAAGGAAGAAAGAAAGAGAGAGAGAGAGAGAGAGAGAGAGAGAGAGAGAGAGAGAAAGAAAGAAAGAAAGGTAGGTTTCTTTCTTATAGTTCTTATAGTGTGGTCAAGTTGTTTCACTTCAAGAACAGGCTCTCAGGAGAATATCATCCATATAGTACAATTGAAAGCCAATGAAGTCCTTAGAAACAGTGATCAAGGGAGTATTCACATAATTGGGTTTAATACATTGCTTGTCCTTTGACTATTTGTGTTTATTGTCTTACTTGTTCCCTGACTATTTGCATCTATTATATTGCTAGACTCTCAACCTAGAACTGACATGCATGTAATGAAAATGGTATAAAAGCATAAAGAGGAGGGGGGATGGGGTAGAGGGTTTTAGGAAGGGGAAATGGGGAAAGGGATGACATCTGTATTGCAAATAAATAAAATATCAAAAAAAAGAAACCAATAAAAACTGTTCTAGATTAGACTCTGTCTATAAGGAATTCAAAACATTGATATCATGAAAAATCAACTAACAATTCTGGAAATTAACCAGGCCTTAGGAGTGATAAGATTCATATATTTATTCTAATCATACTTTCATGATTAGAAATAGAATATTTCTAGTTTCCTATTTCTTATTTTGTTCATATTTATTAATATTTTTTATAAGACAACAGTGTAAAAAAGTAATACATGTGTATATAATAAAAGAAAAATAGTTCAGATTATCAGAGACCCAAATGTACATATTATACAAAAATAAACAAAGTTTACACCTTAAAACAAGCAAGGAAAAAAGGCATTCATGCCTTAGCATACTATGATTCTGTCTTACTTTCAAAGAAAATAATATCTCATAGAAAAAGAGCTGGACAAAATTCCTACAAAGAAATAACTTTAATTTTGTTTTTAAAATCTCAACTCATATTCTGAGATATTAAGCATCATTAAAACTATTCTACTTAAGTATCATGGAAGAAAATATCCACCATAGGAGCTTGTGCTCAACAACTGTAGGTATGAAAACCAACAAAATTATTACTTTCAGTTAATTTTCCTTGGGAATTACTTTAAGATGCATGGTAATCAAAGAACAGAAAAATCCAATGTAAAAACTTGAAAGACAAAGAATAAATTATTTTTTCATGAAAATCATTTTTAAAAACTCATCTTTTAAAATAAAATACTAAACATTCTGGATTAAAATAGTGAAAGCAGGATTGGGATACACTTTATCACTTGTGTACTTGCCTAGAATATGCATGCCATAGGCTCAAACATGACTGTAGGAAACACACATGACTAAATAGACACTACAAACTATAAAAATGTAGGAAAATTGTAAGAAAAATTAAGAACATCTTAAGTACTTAGGCTTACATTTGCACATGTTTTTTCTACATAATAAAAATCACATTAATAAAAAACAAACACACAAAGAAAACTCCCAAAAAATATAAGTATAAAGAAGATAAGTTGCAAACAAAAATTTCAGAAGTAGCCTTTGATGTATCAAACACAGGTTTCAGATCATTTAAATTGCTGAGGCAAACATCAAGAAATTAATATTATTAATCATGGGATTTCAAAGAAAGTAAACATGTAATATGTAGGGACTATAGGGACTGGCTTATCATGTAAGATTGACAGAAATAGACTATGTAGAGTGGATTATGTACAGTGTATAGAGAAGATGTGCAGCTATAGGATTGCTTCATGATGCTGGAGGCTAAGAAGTCCAGTGGACTGCCATTTGAAGGCTGGAATTCAGGATATCTGAGATGTAGCTTTATAGTAGAGAGCACAACAATATCAGATTCAGTCTAAAGCAAAAGGCCAAAGATTCAACAGAACCACTTTTTAGTGTCAAAGGAAGGAGATGTCCCAGCTACAAAAGAGTAAATTTACCTCTACTTCGACTTTCTGTTTTATTCAAAACCTTCAGAGTTTAGATGATATGTATATATATGGGGAAGGGAAAATCTTTACTGGGTCTACCAAATTCAAGGCGGCCAAATCCTTCCAGAAATACTCCTACAGCCATTCTTTGGAATACTGTTTGACCAACTATCTGGGTATTTCTTGGGCTAGTTTAAGTAACACAAAGACTAAGTTCTATGTGTGTGTGTGTGGTGGTTTGAATATGCTTGTCCCAAGGAGTGGCACTATTTGGAGGTGTGGCCTTGTTGAAGCAGCTATGGCTTTGTTGGAGGAAGTGTGTTACTGTGGGCATGGGCTTTAAGACTGTTATCCTAGCTGCCTGGAGGTCAATCCTCTCATGTTTGCCTTTGAAACAAGATATTGAATTCTCAGTTCCTTATGCACCATGCCTACCTGGGTGCTGCTATGTTCCTGCCTTGATGATAATGGACCAATCCTCTGAACCTGTAAGCCAGCCCGGATTAAATATTGATCTTATAATAGTTACCTTGTTCATAGTGTCTGTTCACAGCAGCAATACCCTAACTAAAACAATGTGGTTCCTTATAAAAGGAGCAGTGTAAAGCTAAACAATAGAAAATATTTACAACATAAAAGTTGAAAAATTTACTAGAGAATATGTAGAGAAAATATTAATTAATTGGTTGTTTGATATCTGGTTGGATAAAATCAATTGTGTTTAAGAGTCTAAGAATGTTTCTCCATTTTGGACATCTGATTCTTACATATAAGGAGGCCAGAGTAATAGATCTTCTGGTACTACCCCTGCCCCATGGGACAACATTGTGTTTGTGCCAATGATACTAGCTCTGGTTAAATGCTCTTGGTCTCAAAGCAAAAAGAACTTCTGTGAGCAAGTGTGCATATTGGTAGGAGTAGTGATAGTGGTAGCAGTAGAGATAGTAGGATGATGAATATGACCAGAATGTATTTTATACATTTAGGAAGTTTTCAAATAATAAATTAATAAACTATAAAAGGAATAAAATATTTAGATAATATTTACTTTCTGATTCAACTTTTACATCCAAATAACTTGTATCACACTGAGTGAAAAGTAATCTAGAACTGCTGAAAGACAATAAAAATATCAATTAGTTCATGCTGTCAATTTTATCTTTAAGGAACATGCATTTCAAATTATTTTAAAGAATTTACATACTGACATACAAACATACCCACAATGCACTGGCCATCTCAGGAAGAGAGGTGGGAGAGAGGACTTACCCACAGAAAATTTCCTAGCATCCTGTTGCCTCCCATTCATTCCCTTTCAAAGCTACTTCTCCTAATTTAAACAGTCAAAAGACATTTTGACAGCTTTGTAAGCGATTTCTCTATAGAGACACAAATGGCATGCATTTTCTTCTTTCTGCCTATTTCTGCTTTTTAATAAGAACAAATGATTAAAAGGGAAGCTGTCATCAACAGAGATACTGCACTCCCAGAGACAACAAGAAGTGTTCATTATCCTTTATAAATAACACACAGGAAAAGGTACATTTTTAAGACTGGGATTATTGCTATCATTATCTGGAGCAAAGAAGGGACAGTATTGCTAAGTGAATTTTAATTCTCAATGAACCAAGTAGATCAGATAGACAGGTGCAATTGACCATAAGTTTCATCATTGTTAAGTAAAGAAGTCAGAGAAGAAATACAGAATAAACAACAATAAATCGCGAGACTTTAGTCCCCAGAAAAGCAAAGCTGAAAGCTCACTTAATTTTCCAGAAAAATAGAGTGTTACAGGATTTTGAGAAGTAAATCCTTATGTCCTTTAAGAAAGCTCTTCTGAGGAGGCAGGGCTCTATTTTAAATATGTGACTAGTCTTTGAGAAACCTGACTTCAGAGTATGCTTCTGTACTGCTTGAATTTTGATGGTTCAAAAATTGTGGTTGGATTAACTCACCAGCTTCTCTCTCTCTCTCTCTCTCTCCCTCTCCCTCTCCCTCTCC